>NC_137885.1:15088305-15330805 GCF_963924005.1 Protomyctophum bolini | reverse complement strand
CTATTTTTAATTGATCCAGTGTTTCCAGAAGTCTCTTCCCCTGATGACTACATTGCTGAATCAGCATTGCCCTTTTCACAGCTACTTACTGTACAAGTTTGTTCCTAAAAAGAAAAAAATAAACAATTCTCTCTTTTTCTGTTAGAAGTTCCAAGGTAGGAAGATTCCTATTGTGTGTATAAGAATGTATTGCCTGCACCTATAATTCAGAATGGATGGGATGAATGGGCAAAATATATATTTCTAATAAAACTTGAAAAGAACCAAATGCAATACCCGGCATTTTGTTCTAGGGTTGCAAGTGTAACCAAGTGCGGCAAAGGATTTACTCTTAGCAAGATAAAACGATTAAATATTCTGGCGAAATGAATGAATACCAGTTCATTGTAAATCGAGTTCCCCACATAACAAGTTCAAAACAAGGGCTTGAGACCCCCAATTTCCCCCAACACAAGGAGGCATTTTATTAAATATAAACAACTTTACAATGTTTATTATATTCCCAATTAAAAGTATAAAAGCAGTCAATACAAACGAAATTGCTCAATACATAAAAGCAAATGATAAAACTCAGGCTAAACAAAACAGCAGTGGTGTTCATTCACATCATCCCCCTCTCTGTACATGACTCGGACATATACAGTGCCTCAACCCAGGCAGGGAAAAGGAAAAACACCAAGAAACCTATGTTTGTTAGCCTTTTATATACTCCCACTGATTGGCCAGGAACAGTGCAGCCAGTCTACTGTGGCCCATGAGTGTGTGTGTGTGTGTGTGTGTGTGTGTGTGTGTGTGTGTGTGTGTGTGTGTGTGTGTGTGTGTGTGTGTGTGTGTGTGTGTGTGTGTGTGTGTGTGTGTGTGTGTGTGTGTGTGTGTTATGACACACACACACACACACACACACACACACACACACACACACAAATGTTCAACCACAATTGCATTTAAACTGATTTCACTGTGTGATTATTGTACTACTGTATAGGCTTTAATTAATATCACATTGTTTAGTTTTTTAACATTTGACCCTTCCCATAATGTAATTATCTTCACATATTTTGTTGTATGAGAAAACATTCCCCATTGAGGTTCCCCCCCCCCCCCAGTCAGCAGAGACTGACCAATAAATGTCCACTAGTAATCAACATCTGGTTTAGAGCTAGCATTAGTGAGTTCTCACTAACACCTCTCAGCACCCCAGGCCCATGCAGCTTCTCTGTGTAATATACTTTTTGGGCATAAAATAAAACAAAATATTTTATTTCGAGCACATTGTACAGATCTGGTCAATGGGTAATTTATGTTGACCAGATCTGTAGGCACTCTAAAGAAAACACACTGGCCCAGGGCTAGTTTAGAGCCACAGTGCTGCCTAAAATCCATGGCAGCTATACAGTAGTTAATGGTCATCGTATAACGCGTATCAATTATACTCATACCTACTCTTTCCCTGATAGAAACAATACACTGAACAAAAGTTTGACACAAGACTGTAGGTCTGACCACAAACAAAACTGCCTCTCTCTCATCACGGCGGAAGGGAGAAGGAGCTCAACTTAAGTACACAGGTGTAGTTATTGGAGGTGAGTGGTGACTGGAGCTGATGGGTGGACTGATTATTGGAGGATCAATGGGATGGTGGGGCGGAGTTGAGGGATGGTTATTTACTGATGAGCTGGACTTGGGTTTGAGGAAAGGGGGAAAGATACACAGAAAACAGTGCACGCTCTAAACACACACACACACACACACACACACACACACACACACAAACAAACAAACGTGCGCGCAAACATACATACATATATACATAGGCTATTTTACCTTTCAGAATCTCATGTTGACACCGGCTGAGCAGAGATGCCTCTGGCTTGTCACATGGTATTGCACATAATCAGCAGAGATGACCTTGCAGCTGGGTGACGGTGTGTGAATGAGATACAGTAGGGGTCATGAAACCTCCCCTCCTCCATGGCTTCGAGATAAAAGAGCATGTTGTATCTCAGTTTGTTTATGCCCATGTCAACCCACCCATGGAGCGTCGCCAAAATTGTCTTACTATATCCCATAAAGATTCAGGTTAGAGTTATAGGGTCACACTGAACCCGAAGCAATATTCTTATTGTATCATACCCCCCCCACACACACATACACACACACACACACACACACACACACACACACACACACACACACACGCACACACGCACACAAAGTCCCTATTTCCTCAAAAAACAGGATGAATGTATGGGACATAATCACACAAGCGTCATCTCACTTATTCCTGAGAAAAGCCAGGGTTCCCTGTGTGGCATGTGTGCAGCCAACCTGGACTGTTGCCATGGAGGCCGTTTTTCTTCTGTCTGATAGGTCAGTGCGGGGCGGGAGGCGGGGCTTGGGGGCTCTTCGCTCCTCAACAGGCAGAGCGCAGCTTTAAATACATAATACCACCAGTGGTGTACATTTACTTTGCACTGCACTGAAGTAATTTGTACCTGTATTTGTATTTTTGGATATATACTTAAATATGACTTTCACTCCATTACATGTCAAAGACAACTATAGGCCACTTTTGACTCCACTATATTTCTATTGAGGGAAACTGTACCATTATGTACTTTTGAATACCTTCGTATTTATAAAAGAAAGTAATCCAGTACTTTAACCGAGTGCCACGCTACGAGCTTGTAGGTCTGCTATTTTTGAAAAATCGTGAAAATGTGGCGCAAATCTTTGAATATATTCTTACGTTTTTAAGTCAAATCTTTGCTTCTGTGGGGTCACTGGAACAACATATTTTCAGATGGGGGTCGGCGGCCAATTACAGATAATTCTTGGGGTCATTGACATAGAAAAAGTTTTTTATGAAAACTGTCATGATTTAGATTTTTTTTATAATTTCAGGCCTAAATGGGTTAACTCAGGTACAAATTTGACTGAGCAACTTGTTGAGTGAGTATATACTTTAACTCAAGTACTGGGGCTTATACTTTATCCTCCCACGGCTGTAAAGAAGGACACACAAAAGCAACAACTTCAAAGTTGTCCTATAATCGCGTTCCAATGCCTCCGTATCTAAAATTGGCATGCGGTAAAAAAAGAAGAAGAAAAAGATAAATAAATGGATAGACAGACAGACAAGGCGGCTTTGATTGTGGCTTATTTTTAAAGCCGGATTCAGGTCAGCTACATGCAGTTAAACACACAGACGCCTCTCATTTTCTTTCTTTTTTTAAATTTAAGCTAAATGGAAATCCACGCTGCATGGGGGGGAGTCCAACTGGCCGGGTTCTGAAATGAGAGGCAAGCAGTGGAGGAGGAAGGGAAGTACTTCCATTTTCTTATACTGTACTTAAAGGAACATTTTGCACACTTTCAACGTACCCGAGGAGGCCAGAGATCCAGGATTCCCGAGTTGGTGTTTGGCTAGCTAGCTAGTCCGTATACAGACGCAAAAGGCGTCATTATAAGGTGGCACAATTTCCGTCTACTCACTCACTCGGCTGTGGACAGTTTAGAAACCTGCCTACACTAATCTCATTGGTAGGCAAGGTTAGGTTCAAACAAGAGTTCAATCCTTTATTTTAATTGTATTAATGCGAGAACACTGGTTTTTATTTAACTTTCCAGGAAGAGGAAGGCTGTCATTTCTATTAACTTCCTCATCGATGATGTCACTGCGAGGCAGGTTTCCGAACTGTCCATATTCAACCAATGAGACACAGACTGAGTGAGTAGACGGACATTGTGCCACCTTATAATGAGCATTAGTGAGGACCTCTGAGTCTTATACATTGAGGTTGAAAATGGGTGAAGTGTCCCTTTAAGTAATTGGTAAGCCTTGCCAAGCCATGAGGCCCAGAGGGCATTAGGGCAGGAGCCTATCTCCTGTTTCTGTAGCATGAGGCAGCTTGATGTACAAGTACACCCCCTGGACATGACGCTAGTATGTCGCAGGGACTTGCCCCCAATCCAACCCTTGATGCTGAGCGCCAAGCAGGGAGGCACTGGGAGTCTTTGGTATGACCCGGCCGGGGATCGAACCCCCGACCTCCCAGGAAGGCCACTGAGCTGCATGGTCCTTTAAGTAAAATTAGCAAATAACTGTTCTTTAGTAAAAAAAAACGTAAAAATGCAGTAGTAAAGTAAAAGCACTGCAAAACTGTAGGCCTACTTGTACTGTATACAGTTCTTGAGTAAATGTACTTCCACCACCACATACGAGAGCACATGCAACAACACACAGTAGAGAGACTGCAAATATCATAACACCTGTATGCTATACATTAATCTGCATTCAAGTCACAAGATATGTAGGCTACATCAAGTCACAATCAATCATATACAATAGCCTATATGGTTGCAGCTGTACAGGGAAGAAAAATCTATTCGGATTGGATTCTTATAGAATTTCCCTGCTGAAACGCCATAGAACTTTTCATCTGATATTCTCTCCTCTTGTGTAACATGTTTTAATTAACTGACTTTGCAATTCAATTGCCTGAGTAACGTTATACTTATCAATACGGATATTACTATCCTGGACAGCTTGGGAGAGCAGTGAATGAATGCTATTTATCATTGTGACATTATAATTGAGAATTGACAGGGCTTATTAAATGGACATTATTCATTTGTAATTGGACATTCATTGTTCAGTAGTCTTGTGACTTAAGCAAGCTTGTGACGCTCACTTCGTGTATGTGTGAGAATTGAGCAAGAGCCTGGCTCCAGATTACTGTAGCCTGGCTCCAGCCCTGAATCGCTAGCCACGCCCATTCAAATAATGTTCTGGCGATTCAGAGGCTGATTGACCATCTCGATGACGTCAAACAAGTTAACAACAAACATGGCTGCCGCCCCCACTGTGGTAACTTGCGACCGTATCGACCTGGCTGGAGATGGGCTGACCAGAGCCAGTATAAGACAGAGTTACGACAACTCTGTTCATGGGGCCAGTCCAATGGCGGCTCTTCTATAGACTTCTATTGTCGAATAGGCACACCGGAAGTTTACATAATGCATTTGAGTCTATGGGCTAAGTGGTTGAACTATTCCTTGTTTTCTGGGGACCCCCTGGAACCCCCACCCAAGGACCCCAGGGTGTGCTGTGGGGTGTTATGCAATCAGGAGTGGATATTAATGTCCATGGCAGGAGCAACAAAGCTGAAAATACCTCAGCGCCCCATCAAGAGCCATGACACCCCAGTGTCAAACTCTCCTCCAAGCTCCCAGAACTCCCACCTGACAGTGAATCAGGAGGAGGGCTGTGTTTTTGTACAGGGAGCTGCGTGTGCGTGTGCATGTGTGTGTGTGTGTGTGTGTGTGTGTGTGTGTGTGTGTGTGTGTGTGTGTGTGTGTGTGTGTGTGTGTGCGTGTGCGTAACTTGTGCAGCATCGAGGGGAGACACTTGAACAGAGGGCCACAATATTTCATTGCTGTCCGCTGGAAATGTCTAAAACTGGTATATATGGTTTAAGTTGTTAAAGCAGGGATTTATTTGACAATGTAATACATTTGGAGAATAATTTGATTCATGACAACAAAAAATCATCCATAACTTCTTAACCTCACTACTCAATTATTCACGAAAGTCTCATGGTAGGCTAATGTTTTAATGAATTTGGGGAACTGGTAACCAAACAATAAATAAGAAATGGGCCATATTCATGAGGGATATAATATATCACTCATAAACATGGCCCATTTTCCCATATAATAGTAATATATAATAAACCATTTTGTACATTTGTACATGAATGTATGTGCTGCTATCGATGGATTCTCTGCTGTCCCTACTTTGCATGTCATCCTTTTTTCTTTCTTTTTTAAAGAACAAAACAAACAATTAAACATTTTGAAAATAGGATGGCTAACTGCTGTACAACCCATTTGGCGTCCCTCAGCCTATTTGTGTGTGCTTGTTACAAGGCATTTCGGTCACTCTGTCTATCTGAAGCGGTACTGTATATCATTCAATGTCTAGCAGTTGGCCTGCTTGAGTCCGCTAACAACTAACGGCCAAACCATCGAGAGAGCCACGGAGGAGGATGCCTGAGAATCTACTTCTGTTCTTCTGTCTCCCTGTGTGTGTATGGCAAAAAAATACAGAGTATGAAAACATATCGAGTGGCCTACAACCAAGATTTAGACATTCATCTCCATGGACCTATTATATGCTTTTTCTAATTTTCAAACACAGCAGACACTTAACGAGATGAAACAGAAGCCCTTGTGAGATATATACAGTGGAGTCTACAACAGAAATGTAAGAACTTGTATATTGGCTATTTTCGACACACAACACCGTAGTACGATGCAGTAAAAATCTGTCTCAACATACTTTCTCTATTTACTCGGTCTCATCCATTACAGTACAATGGACACTTTCATTCTACTTCCTTTCTTTTTTGGCAGAAGCAGGATCTCGTGTCAAAAACAAACAAGAAAACAGGTTTCCTCTTGTTCTTAACTGCATTCGCCATTCTATTCAAGACCAACCTATAACTGTTTCACAGTGTCAGGAATGGTGATGAGGAGGACCCTGTAGTTACACCACAAAGCGGGCAAGGGGTTCATTAACCAACTACATCTTCCCATACAATAGGATGGCTTAAATAGCCTGAACAATATACTGTACATTCACTCACTAACAGAAACGTATATAAAGACAGGGAAACTAACTAAACTAAACTCGCCACAGGTGAACTCAAAGTACAATCAACACAAGGACAGGCTGGGGCAAACAGCCTGAAACAGGATACAGGTGACTAGGGTTTACTTAGGCAGACCATTTTCGGGTTTATGATCCGGTTGGGAGCGGATGGTAGCTTATGTCATGTTGTGGTCACTGATTGATTGATTGATTGCCCGTGATCAAGGGCATCATAAGTTCTCCCTTGCTTTTAATTGCACTCGAGTTCCTTTGTTAATTTTTATCGCTGTTCTTTGTCAATGTATGTTATTGTTTTTATTTCTTGCCTTCGATGTCATGTTGTATTTTTCCTTGTTCAGCAATGTGGAAATGTGCTATATAAATAAAGTTTGATTTGATTTGATAAGATCAACAAACTAACATAATTATAAGACCAATACCGGTCATATTAAACAACAGAACATAGGACTAGAGAATATGCATTAAAGAAAGCCAACAGGGAACCTTGACAAAACACTACACCACATAGGGGAAAACATGTTAACACAGTCGGAAGTCCATGGGCTGAGGAGCGGTCTGTGACATGCGGATTGCAACCTTTTCTTTACATGTGTTCATTCATTTTTCGACCGATCACTTCAATGATCACTGGTATCGTGATCAGCTATATACCTGCTGTGTGCTTTGGGAATCTTTCCCTTCTCACCGCATTGTAACCTCACTTAAAACCCGGGGTCCCCCAGGGGTCTATACTTGGCCCCCCTCATTTTCTTCGCCTACACTCCTCTATACGTACGCCACACAACTTTGGCATACAAGCTCGCAACACTTGTAGATCAGCTATATTTCCCCTGAATGTTCGCCTATTATAACATGCCCAGAATAGGGTTTTGTGGTTAAAATGAACATTCCGGATTTAACTTGACTGTATTAACAACACAGTCAGTATAGTGAACTCTCTCTCCCTCTCTCTCTCACCCTCTTTTCTTCTCACTCACTCTACTGTATCACCAGCTCTGAAAGCCCTCCTTATCTGCGCTGTTCACATTTGGCACAATACAATGAACCCGGCGGTCACTTCTGGTCTCCGTCTCTCTCTCTCCAACTGTAATGGTTTCTGTCATGCACATGGACACAATAAAGTGCTGTTTTGTGTCCAACAGGATGCAAGTGAATCTAGGTCATGTGATGGCTGATTTGGCCTGCGCGCAACAATGTTGTCCCTTACTGGTGTGTACTGTATGTGTCCCAACCTTGTACTGAATTGTGGCCGTGTGTGTGGTGTGGTGTGGTGTGGTGTGTGTGTGTGTGTGTGTGAGTGTGTGTGTGTGTTTTGTCTGTAAGTTATGATTTTTACTCCATCACAAAACAATACATCTTGACTGAGTTACTTTGTAGATTTGCATTATCAGAAAGCATGCATTACTTCATGCAGCCCTTATATACTTGAAAATAACCGATCTATACAAGCATCTTTGCTAGTTTCAAGAGATTATTATACATTTGAAAATTTGTGAAATTGGACATTCTGCGTAATACTTAACTTTTTGCACTTTAGGTATGTTTTGATGCCAATAGTTTTGTACTTTTACTCAAGTACATTTTGGACACCAGACTTTTTTTATATACTTGTCCTGGCGTGTTTGCCTTTGGTCTGCCTGTGTGTGAGAATACTTTCTCATGTGGTTTAGTACATGCATTCATGTACAGTATGTGTCTGTGCAATGTGCATGTACAGTATTTGTATGCATGCCATGCATTTGTGCATTTGCTGTGTGTATTTATCAAGTGAACATAATTACAGGCTGCCAGATCTGCCTTCCTCCATTGTGCTGTCAGTAGCATGCATACAGTATATAAAATATCTCCATAATCAAATATTGGCATGATTGTTGCTTGAATTATTCTCTTTCTATTTTCTTTAGAAAAGCATGATCTATTACGGTAGAGGAAGCCAATTTTATGTTTAATTTTCTTTGATAGATTTGTGTTTTGAAAGAAAAATCCTCATCTAGCCAGATCCCTAGGTACTTGTAAGATGAGACCCGCTCAGTTGACCGGAGACCCCCAGCCAGGAGTCTGCTCTAGACACCCAGTAGATGGGCTATTTTTATTGAATGTTCGCCTCAGAATAGGCACGTCATGAGGTTAAATAAGATGTGCATGTCCAATCAATAGAGGGTATGCGCATGCATGAACTTCAGTGAATAGCAGATCGAGTGGCAAATCGAGTGGCAAAGTAAGTGACAAAGTGAATTTAATGTTGTTTAAAATAATTTAATGGAATCAAATAGGACTTTCTGTTTGGATGTATGGGCTGTCAGGGCCAGAAAGTAGTGTTTTGCCACTCAGTAGGCATTCCTGCATAACTTCCGCGTATGATGATGATGTCACGCGCATACCCTCTATTGATATATCTTTTTGCCCTATGAGTTGGTAAGGCTATGATAGGCCATAGAAAGACATTATGTAGGCCCATAATACACCATATATAGTTACATGAGGGTTTCAGCTGTGGTTGTCTGACTCCATTTAAATTCCCTTGTTCTGTCATAAGATTCACATGACATGTGATGTACACATAAGGTGTCATTACCACAGTGCACGCACAACTGACTCGCTCACTGTATCCACACAGAAGATCCATCCATGTACACTACGTTATGAATCAATGTGGTGCGTGTCTGGCTGTGCCATGTACAGTACAGTACAGTCTGTGGAAAAGGGACCTCCCTCCCTCCAGGATCACGACCTCTTTTCCCGTATCAAAGACCCAAAGTATAGAAAATCGATTGACCTCTCTGCCAGGTGGTTTCATGGTGCCTTGACGGGGTGTTTGTGCGCGCATGTGTGTGTGTGTGTGTGTGTGTGTGTGTGTGTGTGTGTGCGTGCGTGTGCGTGTGCGCGTGTGCACGTGCTCACATGCAGCATGCATGCATATACTCATGTGCTTATACTGTAAATAGGCATATCTCCATTTCTGCACGCGTGTATTTTGCTAAGGCTGCATTCTGCGTGTATGTGCATTGAGTGTACGTACGTACCCAATGCATTCCACTCACGTACACAAATGCGTCTTGTATACTGAGGTTGAGTATTTGTATTGTGTTTGTGTTGAAGATTGTGTTTAATATTTGAACACTGAAGGACGCCAAGCAGAGAGGAACAGTCTGTACTGAAGAATCGGATACTATCTAACCGCATCCATTAGTCCTTATCTCAATGACCTGCTGCTGGAGGCCCTGTGGGGAGGGAGGGGCTGTCTTCTACTATGCCCCATATGGTCTCTGTGTCTCTCTGACCATTTTGTGTCATTGCAAATTTTGTCAAAATCTGCCACGATTTTTCAAAACAACAGTCAGTGGTTAAAGTGCAGTGTGATGTTAAATTAACTAATGTTGACTATTGTGGACCCCAATGGAACCCCTTCAAGGACCCCTATGGGGTCCCCGGACCCCACGTTACTGCCTTGTAGCGTGTTGTGAGCTTGTAAATCTACTGTCTTGTGGCGTGTTGTGAGCTTGTAGATCTATTGTCTTGTGGCGTGTTGTGAGCTTGTAGATCTATTGTCTTGTGGCGTGTTGTGAGCTTGTAGATCTATTGTCTTGTGGCGTGTTGTGAGCTTGTAGATCTACTGTCTTGTGGCGTGTTGTGAGCTTGTAGATCTACTGTCTTGTGGTGTGTTTGGACCCAGTATAGACTCCTGAGGGACTCCGGTCAATGATAGGGCTTAAATGCTGGTGGATGGGATTTGCATTTCATATTAACAAATATTATTTATAATCTAGTAAATAATACACAACCAACAATACTTTTGATGGGAACAATGTTATTCTCCAGAGCCAGACAAGACAAGTATGTAAAAATAAGAGAAGGAAATACTGTGCGCTATGATTAATATTTTGTTTAACAAAAACTCTGAAAGGTCTATCACCCTCATTGAGACATTCTGAAACCATGAATATTGAAATATGCAAAGTAGACAGGCACAGCCCTCACCCTCATTTGCTTACTGGACCACACAGGATCGGAGACATTGCACAGCCGGCTGAGGATTTTACATATACAGAGACGCCAACTATCTCCAGTGGAAGAGTGTGAAAACGATGGTAAAACTTACTTGGATTTAGAAGTGTAAATTATATTTCATGGTAGGACAGCCAAACATATGTTATGTAGTTGTATGTCAAAAGTACAAATGTTTTTGATCTCTCTTCCTCATTCTTTCGAACTTCTGTATCTGGCAAAGAAAAAGGGGAGAATCTTGGCGATACAAAGTGCCAGGACTGACTGAGGGCCCAGTCTGGAATTTAACATTGTTTTGGGAATTCAACAGATAGCGGTGAGGAGGTGAAGCAGTTTAAGACTTTAAGACTCCTCAGCGGCATCAGTGTTTCAGTTATCATTAAAGATGTGGCTGTTATTTCTATTATACTAGCAAATATGATGGTTTAATAGTCATTTAACTACTATAAAAACACCTGCATCTCTATTCTGGGGGTGGGATTAGCTAGCCAATGAATCAACCAACAAGCTCATAACTCTTTGTGTTGTGCACAAAGAGTTGTGTGTCTTGTTATGTCAGTTTTGTTTAGTGTACAATGTCCGGGAACTAAGGATGGAAATGAGCATCTCTGCTAAATCCGGTGTATTTAGCCACGCTACATTTGTATGTATAATATTCATTAATATACTCTGTCCCGTCCAAATAATCCAATAAAGTAAAGTATGATTTATGAACTATGAAGTAAAGTAATGAACTTGAACTTGTAGTGACAGCTCAAATTTGAATTATTCCTCCCAGGCAAAGTTTGTGCAACCCTGTGGTGTACCACAGTGATACCAGCATGAACTGTCTGGCAACAGTGAATGTTTTACTGGCTTTAATAATATGTGAGGGTCAAATGTCACTCTTGTTGGATAAACAAAGGCCAAATTTGTGACATTTCAAGTGCACAGTGTCAAGGACCAGAAGCGGCTCGAAGCCCTAGGTAAGGTTTGTCGTTGCATTTGCAACCACTCACACCTGACCTGGCTGACAGGAACAAACATAAACTCAAAGACCAAAACTGGCGGAACAAGTCAATACCGGGCCAGGGGGGGGGGGCAGGGTGCACAACCGGGGACCGAACCAAACCAGTTGAGAGTTCTTACACTTCAACTAATTAACTAAAATGTTTAGAAGAATTGGCACAGCGGCCAAACAGTTCCAAGTACAAGCACGCATGCAGGAAATGACTGTAACAGTACTGTGGCTTACCTGTTAATGGGTTTTTTTTGGCAGCTGTTGTTGATGATGATCTTACCAGTATGAGCCAGGTAGCATTAACTACTCACCTAATGCAGTGGAGGTTCCATGTTTAATGTATTTCCAAAGTGTGTACATTGTTTAAGTCACAATGCATGGTTTTCATATCATAAATATATGAACTTTGGCTAAAAGCTAGTGTATAATCCACGTGGATTCTTGTTTACCACTTGGTTAGACTATAGCACTTGCACTGGCATAATAACAACTTGTCATGGCAGCTTGTCTACAACCGAAACGCACTTGCTCTTCCTCTTCAAAATAAGAGCCACTTGTAATGATTAGTTAAGACCAGTTTTATTTCCAAGTCTACTTCCTCTTCAAAATAAGAGCCACTTGTAATGATTAGTTAAGACCAGTTTTATTTCCAAGTCTACTTACAGGATGTAGATAGACATTTGTAGCACCCTGAGATAATGCTTTGAATGGTCCCAGCTCCCCCTGGGCCATCCCTGACAGACTGCCTTATTTCCAGTTCAGAGAAAATGCGGTGAAGGCTCAGATGTCTCATTGTAAATTAAGAAAGAGAACATGTTAGGCCCATACCTCAATGCCAGTGCAGAGAACAGACATTGCAGCCAGGCCCACATGCCTCAAAGTGCATAGAACGTGCATTGCAGGCCCACATACAGGTACCTCAAAGTGCATAGACCATGCATTGTAGGCCCACATCTTACTATAAATGCGGCACGTCTCTGTCTGTCTGTCTGCGTGCGTGCATGCGTGTGTGTGTGGGTTGTAATGCACGTAACTCGACCCACCAACTTCACATTCGACACGCGCGTTCCACACCCCCACAAGGAGTGCAGTGCCAGCCAGGTATCGAGTCGGTCGGACCCACGCTTCTCCAGAACCACCACAAAATGGGCCTAATGAGGACACTCGTTTCACCTGGGCCAGGCTCTGCCAGTGGCCCTAATGAGGCCAGCTCCTTTCACCTGTGCAATTTATAGCCTCTGCCTCAGCCAATTGAGGCTCAACCAATCAGGCTCTGCCAGTGGGCAGAATTTAGTACACTTTTCAGTTTGCAGTCTTCACACACAGATCTCCATGTGGGACACCGGCTGACAGTTAAAACGTGTGCTATGACAACGTATATCATTAGGTTCCCAAGTTACATCGTTCCCAAGTAGGCCGGTGGCCGACTGCGACGGGTCTAATGCCTCAAATTGCATAGAACGTGCATTGCAGGCCCACAGTGCCTGCACAGTGGATATGCAGACAGTGTGGGCCTATAGTTGCATGCTGTGGATCGTGCTCTGGGGATCAGGTGTCTTTGGCTGGTGGCTATCCAGCACTGTTTCGGCCATGCAATGAATAAGTCATTTGTGAGACAGATGCCATGCAGCAGGCAGGCGGTCATAGGCCACCACCGCCGCTCAAAAGCTGTGTGTGTGTGTGTGTGTGTGTGTGTGTGTGTTCAAGGTGTCCAAGCCGTTTCATCCTTTTCTTTGCTGTAGTCTTGTACAACCATGCACATACTTTTATACTATAATTGCACATCTCTGTATGCATACAGTAGGTGTGTAATGTGTGTGAACCGAAGCATAATGAATAATGTTCTCTTTCATCAATGTACTGTCATAGGGGTTCTTTGTGCTCTCTCTCTCTCTCTCTCTCTCTCTCTCTCCTGCACTGCTGATGCCATCTAAGTCTCTTGAATTGAATAAATTATTTATAATTCTCAAAAAGTGCACAGTACAACAATTTTATAAACATCAACGTGGATAAACACAAAAAAGCCTATGGCTCGGTTCACAAACGCCACCGCCACCAATACACCCCCAACACGGATGCTCACACATCAAACTATCCACCATCCTTTGCATGTGCTAATCTCAAACTGCATGCCAGATCGGAGATCTTTCCACCTACCAATAGGCCTATGTGTGGTGACAGGATTTAAATTCTAAATAATGTAATATAGTTGCCAGAACAGCAGCCATTAACAAAACCTACTCCGTCTCCTACTGATTTGGAAACCAATCCTGTCATCGCCCCCAAAACAGAAGTCTTAATGTATACTGTATATACTGTAGGCCCATGTTTTAAATGAGTCTGAATTGTTTCCACCCTGTTTTAGCAGCTACACCGAATTTAGATGTCACTCACGTCACGTATCGGTAGGCACAGGCCTAAATCTCCTGTTTGTCTGGCAATGCTTGCGAGACTAGCTTTTCATAGGCTGACTTTTACATGGAGCAAGTGAGCTGCTGCTTAGCTGATTATTTGGTGGCCTTGTATCTAACTGTTCTGAATCCCTACCATCAGAGGCCCACAGACTACCGCCCTTTGTGATAGAAGTGGAGACATCCCACTGTCATATATGCCCAGGAGAGCAGAGCACAATGGGATTCAATTCTATAGGACCAGCTTTGGGCATATGAGCAACCTCTAAGGGTCCAAATTGACACTTTCAGGAATAAACTAGTACTTTTTTTTTTAGTACTAGTACATTTCGCTGTGTGCCTGTAATGGCCTATACTCAGGCCATTGACACAGGCATGAGCCTATCGAGAAAAGAAGGGCTGTCCTGTGCCTTCAAACGGCCTACGCTGGGTAATTTGGCTGCAGAACCACAGGGGCCTCTGTCAAGTCCCCTGTGGCTCTGGTCTGGCGATTTGATATACCTGCTCTCCCGTGATGGGATCCTGATACAGCATGGCGACCGAAAAACAAAACCCCACTGTTAACTCTGGTATAGCCTACAGTACAGTGCAGCGAAGGCCGGCTGCCTGGACCACACCAGCATTAAGCCCCTGTAATGACTGGACCATGGCTGTGGGCCGCCTGTCCAGTCCACTCCACACGGACACCCGCTTTGGCCCGGAGTCTCAGAAAGGCCGCTGAATGCGGATGGAAAATGTCAAGTCACTGTGTGCTCCTCCCGACAGGAAGCAGAGGGGGCGAGCACACAGGATTCCCATTCATTCATGGAAGCCTTTCTCTGATGGGAAAATTAAGCCGGGGCTAGGGGGGTTAAAGCCAGAGGAGAGAGAGAGACACAAGGCAAGCTCTGGAATGGATAGGAGTTCTGTTCTGCTCAGTTTTTGTTTCTTTGTAACATAGCTCCTACAGTATACAAATGCAGCTGTGTGCAAGGCTCTGCTGTGGAACTTCCGCAGTACAATTCAACCCTCACTTTGTTTTTTTAACTCTGAGAGTGAAAAAGCTGACCTGTACAGTTGAGATGAAGTTCTGTTAGAACTGAAACTAATAAGACATTGTTAGGTTTCATGAAAAGGAAGGGATGTCCGCACACTGTTTCACTGCTCCCAGGTCCTCGTCCTGACGAAGACCCACAAGGGTCATTTGGCTAAAATGTAGCAGGGATACTTCAAGATACTTCAATAAAAAACTAGCGTCATACCTCCTCTTAAGGCAAGGCTAATGTTAATAAATAATAGGCTAATGTCAACTCAAGCATTAGGAAATGGAAACCTCATAATGCACGTTGGATGGTGGACTATAAACTTCAACTCACGTGTTTATCTTACATGCTGCGTGGGTGGTAGTGTGGTTTGGTGTTTTGAGAGATCATCCTCATGACCAGAAGACCACAGGTTTGATCTCCTCAACAACCAACGTAACAAAATGTCCTGCCATATCCAACTGCTCCAGTTTTCCCAACCTCTGTGAACAGTGAACTGCACCCAAACAAGTACACAAACTGTGTACTTGCATGCGTGCGTGCGTGTGGACCATACCGGTGGTCTGACGTTTAGCCCACTGACCATGAGTGACCGTATATTGACACAGCTTTTGACCCTTAAGCATACCCTTAGAAGCCACTGGGTTCTTGTTCATTTCAGTACGGAAAGAAAATGAAATTGCAGAGACTTGACACTTGCTTGAGAGACAGCGCAGCTACACCTTAGCGCACAGCCACGGACAGAAGAAGCTGACGTCATTCCGGCTTTTTAGACAGCTGGTGGATGGAAAAGAAGCTCCACCCCCGCGGCTGACTGACGCGGAGGAGAGCGTTTCCGGGAATCTGTCCGTCGCGTCAGTCAGCCGCGGAGGTGGAGCTTCTTTTCCATCCACCAGCTGTCTAAAAAGCCGGAATGACGACGGGCGTCAGCTTCTTCTGTCCGCAGCTGTGCGCTAAGGTGTAGCTGCGCTGATATAGGTTGTTTCTGTTCATGCACATTATTATGGCTAAAGCTGTGCATAGACAATCCTGTGTTGCAGTGACTAACCTTTTGACCCTAAATATTGACATCGCCATAACTGCACAGCCATGTCATGAAGCATTCCTCAGACAAAGAATTCATCCCCTCTGGGGCAACAGTTTAGCAGCCACCACAGTGGAAGGGACATTTACAGAGTGTCAGAGTCAATGGTGTCATTGTGGCTGAGTCAGTGGGTCACATCAATTGGTGACTGGTCCTCTCATCCCCAACAGCAGAAATGTCACAATCTGTCATATTCGTCTTGAGCTCTGTCTTTCAGAATCAATCCCAGGGGTTTTCAACTGATTGTTAACCAGGGACCATCACCCTGACTTAGAATCAACCTGGGGACCACCATTGTGTTGGGTGAGGATAGAACATTTAAAACAAATAAACAAATCCTACATTACTAAATGCATGGACCACATGCAATACCTCAACGGACCACCAGTGGTCCACGAACCACCTGTTAAAAACCCATGCTTTATCCCACTACACACCTGCTGGGTGGCAAACGGGGTGGCACTGGTTTACCAGGCTAAGGGTTCATGTGGTTAATAGCACATGGAGCTAGCACGAGGCCTTTGGTTGATAGATCAACACACGAGTTTCAAGATCACCATAAGGCTCCTTAGTATATTATTGCAATTCTGCTAGTTTCATCAGTAACATTTATGATTAGAAAGTGAAAAGAAAAATCAAGGCTTTAAAACCAGTCGAACGAATAGTATGTCATGTCAATGTGCGAGGTCAGAACCAAGTGTTCTCCCTTCTCTTACACATTTTACAAAAGGTAAATAAATAAATGCACAGGATTACTTTTCCTTTAATTTTCTTCATTTTATTTCAGTTTGTTTCTTACTGATTAAATAAATGACAAGAGTGGATGAACTCCTGAAAACTTGACTGATGTTAGACATTGACTTTTAGCACTTAACATCGACGAAAGATCCTAAAAACACGGAGGACTGCATTGATTGCTTCTGACAACAGCTTCTCCTCAACCCCTGGCCCAGTGACTTTGGTATTGTATTTATACATTACACTTTTCTGCAAAAGAAAAAAAAAAAAAAGTACAACTGCATAAATATAAAACTCTTCCACCATGTTAAATGGCTAAAAACATTCATCAAGAAAGTCACACCACAATGCCGTGATGCATCCATCAAAAAATGACAATCATTTCACTTTAGGTTTCTTTAAAAAGCAGTTTGCTAGCACCGCTGCCACTTATTAGCTTTTAAACGGACTGGACACACAAACTCTACATTCAAGAAAAGAAAAAAAAAAGAAAAGAATAGAATAAAACATAGAAATCAAAGAGGTTAAAAGCATGAAACAGTGTAATAAAAATCCCCTACCCCACATTAAGTGATTTAGAAGAGAAAAGGAAACAAAGTAAAAAAGAAAAGTTAAAACATTCTCCCGTGATTAGACTTAAAAGACGGAAAAAAAAAATAAAGTTCCCTGGAGTGCAGCCTTTTTCTCTCACAGATCAGAAGAGATCAGAACGTACCGTGTCAAAATATTTTTTTCAATCATGTATACATTAATATATATATACGTATATACACATCTGTGACTGCTGAAGCTTGCTCACATAAGAAAAACAGGTTACGACATGGCTTGGAAAAGGACGAAAACATATTTGCGACTACTGCACTGTACACTCCAAAACGTTTATACCGAAACCACACTAGGCAGCAAATCTACGGAAAGGAACAAGGAACACTGCTCGCTACACATCCGTGGTGGAATTACAATTTACAGTCATGAATGAACAATGTCCCATGGCTCGTGGAATTCTCATTTACAGTAGAATAAATATTTTTTTCTTCATTATGCTATTGCTACTCTTCCTGTAAATTACACCTAACGCTAGACAGAAGCAGAGAAGCTAGGTACTGAAAGCAGACAGACTTTTTTAAGTATCGGTCCTGCAATGAGATTTTTATATTTCCTTTTTTTTTTCTTCATTTATTCAAGACTAGTCGTGATTTAACTTAATATAGCTATCGTCTCCCTCCCCCTGCATTCGTTTTAAAACATCTCCTACGTTACGTTTCATTACCTCTTGTAATCGCATCGCGGTTAAAGGGTCACCTAGAGGAAGGCGGTGGTGGAGGAGGAGGCGGTGGAGGGAGGGGGGGAGGGGAGGGGAGGGTAGGGAGGGAGGGGGGGTACAGAGAAAGTGCTATGGTGCCGACGATGGTCATACAGTGCCGATGTGCATCTTAATGTCAAAGCGTCCCTGGTAGCGGTCCTTTTCGTTGTAGTGAATGTTGTCCCCATAGACCTTGCACTCAATGCGTATGTCCTGGTTCAAGGTGAGGTTGGTGAAATGGATGGCCACCAGCGGCTGCAGGTAGTGGGGGTGCAGCAGCTTGCCGTAGTAGGGGTAATACTGCATGGGGAAGCCGCCACCAATGCCGTAGTAGTTGATCTGTCCCACCTTCCCAGCGTCCTCCTCTCTCTGCCGGGATGCACAAAAACAATAGTTACTTTGCTTTGCCATTTAAAAAAGGTGGAATACGTACTGTAGAACAAACATTCATCAGTGTCACCCTCCATCTCACCGCTTTCTCTGGTGAGCCCTTCACTTAAACATTGTAGATGTAGACTTAAACATACATAAACATTTGCACTAGTGACATCCTGCGTTGACAGGATAAGCTGTGAATGAAGGGTTTTAACAGCCAGCCTTTATCTGGTCTTCACCAAGTCAGTCCTGACTAGCAGAAGATGATCTTGCTACTAGGTTTAAATTCACAACATACCCACTCTCAGAATAACCACAGAGAAACACCCACTCTCAGAATAGCCACACAGAAACAGTTATTACAATTGATAATTTGTCACATAACATGAATCCAATGGTTGCATTTGTTTGTGTGCTTGAGACCCGTTCCACAATGCAAACAGGGATATTTTTAAATCCGAAAAACGATTGAAGATATCTTGCCAAATGTTTAAGTTACAACCCCAAACCCCTTCCAAAAATTCAATAATAAGTTACACAGAACAAATTTAAACTACAAAAGAAAAATAGACAGTACAAACATGAAAGTTGGAATAGATAAATGGTAGCTAATTCCTGTTGCGAATCCATACAGGAATTAGCCGAAAGAAGAAGACACATGAAAGTTGGAGAAAAACGCTTTAATCATTTTATATTACATTCCTAATGTAATACAAACAGAATATATAACACTGCAATCATCTACATAAGAGAATTAAACTGTACAAGCATGCAATTGTGCAGCTCATTGTAGTCAAAATCCTTCAAACAGGCAAACTTGCCTGCTTGGCCGTTCCCGGTCCTGAAGTATTGGGCTTCGCAGCATATAAAACAACAGCTCTTGATAAAATAATTCATGCAGTAGCTATAAACAAGTAACAAAACAAACAATTCCATTTTTCTAACAGGCTCATGATGGAATAGTGTAACATGGCTTCATAATAAATAAGCATGTTCAAGGCCAATACAGAATAGTGTGTCATACTGTATCTGGGGCAATAAATGTGGTGATTGCTGTGGTGATTTATACATGCTGTGGGAATGTTTTTAGTGTGCGTGTTGCTCCGTGCACGAGTGTGCGTGTGTGTTGGACACACGAGGGATGTTTGAGCAGATGTACAACATACCGTTGTCATTATATTTGCTATCGCACCAATAATTCACAGTGAACACCAGACCCGGTGGTCTCTCTAGTCTCACTGAAGTAGTGTGTGTGTCTTATGGGGCTGGGAGGGGGCAGGTAACCCTCACCTGTTGATTGCGTTCTTTAGGCTGATTTGTTGAACGAACTCTTTCAATGGTTTAGGTCGAGCCAAATGCAGCCGGACGGATATGCAATGTATCAACATTACACACCTACTAAAAAAAGGCATACATTGTGATCCCAGCTGAAAGGAACAGGCTATACCCACATACCTTGTGTTGGCAGAAGATGGGGATGACGTTGGGCTGCACCTTGTAATGAGCGTCCTCAGGAATGGTTTCATTGTTGGAAGGAGGCTAAAAATGAAACATTTCAAGGTTAGGCCACACTCATTTCTATTCTTGGTTTTCTGCCAATTATTTACATTTTACAGAATAGGACATGGCTCTGGTACGGAATCGCATTCATTACAACCATTTATATTTTAATTCATTAATATATTTTGTTCCCGTTCTTTTTTCACCTAAACATCAATGCCATTGGTCATGATATTTGCATATAAATAGCCCCACACAGATGCAGAAATTCACACAACTTCAAAATCTTTTTTACCTTGACCTTTAAACCTGAAAAAAGTAAGTAATATATATTTTTTGTGATCATTAGAATGTCTAGAACATGTATTATTGTGAAAGATGTAAATTATTAATGTATTATTTAAAAAAGTATTATAAATGAGGAAATTATGTAAAAAAATTAAGTTTTATGCAAAGTCCTATTAGTACAAAGTAGTAGTAAGGTTGAAATCTCTTTTTTGCAAGTAGAAATATATCCGGGTCTTGCAGGGATTAAGAACTCACCTTTGGCTGGAAGTTGACAATCCTGTTGAGCTTGACAATAAAGCAGGGTTTGCCTTCCTTGAAGCCATACTCGCGGTCTTCGAGGCCTGAGCAGGGCCCCAACCAGGACCTGTAGTAACGGCAGGCCTTTCTGACGCCAATGTCAACATCCATGTCCCCCCTGTGCTTGTAGTCGCCAGGGTCCTCTGAAGGGAAGAGAAGAACGAGGTCAGAAATGGTTCATTTATGCTCAACATACAAGTAACCGCATGGCAAGCTTTCCTCTATGGGTTTTCTGAAAGCTTTCATATACTTTTAGTTTTCTTTTTGTCATATACTTTTAGTTTTCTTTTTTTAAAGGTGACATGCCCAAAATATGGATTGCCTCAAGGTTGGAAAACTGGGATACATGTAGGTTTGGTCTCACGTAGCCAGACAACTATTCCACAATCTCCGAACTCTATACAGTCTGGAACTACACCTCCCGAAATCGGAAGATGACATTTTATGTCATGTAGGGTTTTTTTACGCCACGGCAGTGAACGGGGGACGTTCAGCACCTGTGTCCGGTCACCCATCACTTTTGCGTGCCAAAATGTTAATCTGCCATGCTATTGACACACACACACACACACACACACAATTATATATACCTCCACAGTCTTCGAACTTCATCTGGTCCTTTTGCATGTCCTCATCGTACTGGGCCAGGAACGTCCTCAAGGCCTTGGCATAAGGTATGTAGGTCTCCAGATCGTTGGTGTTGAAGGAAATTTCATTTTTTTCAGAGCGTGGGGTGTGTGAAAGGCCTGCAAGTACAGTAGTCATGGGGTGGGGGGACATGGGGAGGTTGGCGCAATTAGTTTCAGCACAACACAACCAACACTGGCAGTTTTACTGTTATTATTTAAGCAAATTTGCCCTCAAGAAATGACAATGCATTCATGGTTGCAGGAGGAGGGCACTTTGGATTCTCTGATGCAGATTGAGCCCGCTTGAGCCCTCACACCCCCCTGCTAACATGACAATGGTGGTCCTAAAAAAGACCCTTACTGTATGTTCCATTTATGCTGGCACAGGCATTTGAGATGTGCAAACAGGCAATAACTCACAAATGCTCCCCCCACATCAGAAGGTCCCCACAATCCTCAACCACTTCAACCTCAGGCCCTTGCCACACGAGGACGGCTCGGGTTGTTCCCCGCGCAAGTTTATAAACGATATAAAACTTTCCTGCGTCTACATTGAGGTTATGTTAATTATGTATGCTGTATACACGAGACAAGTGAACTGCTCCGGATTCAAGGGAAAGCTGTAGTACGCATGGCCGGCCTGTAGATGGCCACCCAAAAAAAAAAAAAAAAGCTTATTCTAAGACTAAGAGTGGGCTTATATGAAAGCATTTTATGAATTATACTATTGGTATTTCACACAGGTGTTGCCAAATAACTAATCATCTTGCCAGTCAGAAGTGTTCAGTTAAATAAAACACCTGCCATCCAAACGATGCATTTAATTATCTGCTAAAAAGAGGTAGATATAATAGCTTGGATGATATTGATGGTAGTAATGCACTCGCTAGGTCCAATCCTTTTCCCCCTAAACACCAAATCTCTTTGACGAAAATAGACGATCGACAAGCTCCCATCGCATTGCACTGCGATCTACTACAGTAGATCACGATTACAAATTTAAGTTGACGTTGCGTTTGTGGCACTGAACATTGGATCACATAAATAAAGAATATACATTTCTGTTTGTTTGGTAATAAAAAAATGCTCAGAGTCAGGGCAGATAACTACAAAGAATTGACTGACATTCATTATTTGTATATTCTATGTGTGTGTGTATATATATATATATATATATATATATATATATATATATATATATATAAAATAAAATAAAACAAAAGTTAAAAAAAGTCAAATATGGAAACGAATAATTACGATATGACAAAATAATTGCTATTAGACGTAACAATTGTGGCAGGCCTACAACTATGTTCAGCGAATGCCCCCCCAGAATAGGGATGATGCTACAGGGTTTATGCAGTCAAAGTAGAATAATATATATACACAGAACACCACGCCCTGCCCCCATGAGGCAGAAACCCTGCCTTGAACCCTGCCCCATTCACAGGTCACTCAGGGTTCATAATGGTCACAGGAAACTTTAAATAAATAAAATATGTGGAGGACTTCAACATGGCTCTCTCAAGGGGGACGACGAGTGGGGACAAGTGTTTTTCTTCACCCCCATTGTCTGCTTGTCAGGTCTTTGATGTTTCCTGAAGCAAGTCACATCTGTTTAACAGACCCAAGTTACTGCGATAGTAGCGATACCCAACGAGTTGACAGCGCACAACCCACCAGCCAAGTAACCAAAGGTTTAACCACTTGGGACCCTCGCATCCCTATTCTGGGGGGGAATATTCACAGAAAATAGATGATCGCCGTATCGTTGTAGTTGTGCACTCGTAGATTATCAGTTAGTGTAGATGGACACACACACACACACACACACACACACACACACACACACACACACACACACACACACACACACACACACACACACACACACACACACACACACACACACACACACACACACACACACACACACACACACACACACACACACAGAGCTGAACCCAGTCAAATAAGCCTCAGTTTGTAGATGGTTTAGGTTGTCAACATTCAGCAGAAAGTTTGACATATGTGAAAGGGTTCAGCAAGACATATCAAACTCAAGCCGATTTCCCATCAACCAACCAATGAAGAGCAGAAGAGAACACATGACCATTCTTCGCCCTCCAACGTATTCATTGTGATCACACACACACACACACACACCCTCTGAAAAAGGGGAAGTAATTCACAAAGGCAACGTGAGGCATCATCTACAAGCCCATTAGTGAAGGGTTGTATTTTTGGCAAGATGCATAATAATCTAGCCTGCGGATTCCCATCAATTTATGCGCTCATGCAATATTCTATGAAATAATCATGACATTGACCGAACCCAAACTCTACACACTACACTTGACTGTACATTATATTAATTGATAGATTCTACATATAATTCAGAGAGCAAGTGCAGATATCAAGTGAATCAAAGCTCATAATTTTTTGTTTTTACTACTCTTAAGGCTCATACATAGTCTGGATTTTCGGTGGTTAGGTGACCACCGAACTACAACATGACGTCACGAGCCGCGGTGAAGAGCAAACCACCGCCACAGCTCCAGCCCTTCTCACCACTGAAAAACCAGACTATGAATAGGCCTTTACTCCAATCTCCGTTGGATCTACTGTAGATGTTGCATCTATGACACCTGAATGTCCTTCCAGGGATTAATAAAGGCATATTTTATCTGAACAAACAAAGCAACTAAGATTTGAAGAGACTTAAATCAAATAAAATGTCTCACACACTGACCAACCACAATATTTAGGGCACATCGGCGATAATTGGAGAGGCCTCTCGTCCGAGTGAGCCACAGACATTTGGCATTGCGATCAAAACTATTTCGGCCGCCAACACCCCATTGACCTCACAGCCATTCAAGCATCCATATCTCACACACGCGCACGCACATCTACCATTTTCGCCAAAGGTTCACCATTTATGCGCTATAGGTGGGAAACCCTTTCCAAGTTCCAAAATGGCTTCCGTGTGAGTGACTATGGTCAATTAGGTGAACGCTTTTACATAGAGTATGAGAGTTTGAATGGGAAATCAGCTAATAATCGGGGCCTCCATCTTGTGAGGGGCCTCTGTTTGTATGGACTCACTCACTCACTGTGGTCTAAACTGGTGTTCGTGCTGGTGTGAATTCCACTCCTATCTTGCTGTGCCACTGGCTTTAGACTGTTTAAGTGTGAAATTCAATAAGATTGTGTTTAACCAACCCCCTCCCTTTGCTCTTGTAAGGCAAACATACTTGTAGACGTTGGCAAAGCTTGGCCTAGAAAAAATAAAATAAACAGCCAGGGCTTGCATACATATTGTTTGCACATAATCAATTTCCTCTAGAAATAAATTGCATTTGCCACAGCCAACACTTCAGATCTTGTCGTCTCTAGCGATGATTCAATTTTTGCGGAGTCATAAACAGTGACCCCGCTATACATTACACATGGTAGCTTTCATCCGACAAGACCCTGCCTGTGGTAAAGGCATAGCAAAGTGTGCACACAGGGAAGCAGCGCTGAAACATCCAAGTCAAGATGCAGATATGGCCCACAACACCGTTACAGGTATATCATTCTAAACATCTTGGGGCCCAGTATGGAATCTTAATGGTTTGATGGAAATCAAACGAGGACTTCAGCAAACTATCGTCAGTTAAAAAGTACAAAACATTACATCAATGTCAATTGTCAAGACAAACTGTACCAGAGGCTCCGTGTGTGTTCCTTACCTGGTGGTGCGACTCTGTCTTGCCAAGTGGGTTTGTAATTGCTCAGGGTAAGCAGCAAGGCCTGGATGGTGCCGACGAATATTCCAGCCAGGCATCCATAGAAGATCAGGTAGAATATCAGAATCTTAACTGCAGAAAAAGAAACGGGGGGGGGGCGTTAAGGATGTGTCATTAACACATGGTGGTGCATGACAAAAGGAGGAGGATGCTTTGGAACCACGTAGTGCACATATCTGCAACATGCATGCATTTATGGATCTCGTTTTGCCATAGGCTCACATATGCTGAAAACCAATCCTGCTAATACCATCCCATATGAAAGCCTTTGCATTGGTTCTGTGATTTTTTGTCTGAATCGTCTTAGTATATTCACTTACTTTAGATATCAGTCGTACCACTAGGCGGAGATATGTAGATAAGTGGCTACGGTTGAATGCTGCAGTAGTGACCGATGAAGAGTTACACACTCATCCATGGCACTCACACGGCCAGTGAAGTTAAGCTAAAGTTTACACGGCATACATTCCTATTGTGCAACAAACAGCAGCATTGCTGATAAAGCACCTGCCTTGCACAATCTCTGCAGCCGCATATCTGGTTAGACAAACATGACCCAATGCCGTTCAAGTACCCCAGATTTACATGTGAAGACATAGTAAATTTGTTATCGCGCAAACTATCTGCACCCTTCAGATTGCAGTCCTACAAGACAATAAGATATCACTTTTTTTTAAGTAAGAAGTAAGTCAGAGAGGCTTATTGTCTGCGTCAGCCAGGGTGCGGAAGTCTATCCCCGTTTCGATGCGCTAGACCCCTGGGAGATGGAATGCTGAGGTGGAGCGCAACACCTACCATCAGCTCCCAGTACTTATCGCACGACATGAAGCCGTGCCACTGCTGCCCATACGCTGAGCTGGCGGTGCCCGGGATTGAACCCATGAGTCTGACCTTGCAGTCGAAAGGCGAGTGCTCTACCGACTGAGCTACCCGGACACACATGACTTTTTAATCCATCTAATTACTTTCCGTTAGTTTAACCACTTAAGCCCCGTTATAGGCTACTTCATCATACCTGCCATGCCTTCAGATTACCTGAATATGAAAGACACAAGCCAGTGCTTTCTTGTATTGAACTGTACTTTCCTGTGCTCCCCCCCCTGCAAACTGTTAATAACGTATTCAATGTGTAAAAATAGCAGAAATAGCAGTTCGACAAGCTCACAATATGTCGCAAGCTTGATGATCTGCGATCTATTTTTTAACAATTCGAAAATGCCAAGTCTATTCATGACATGCCCAAAATAGGGACCCCAGTTTGAGAGCGTTTAAATCATCATGTCAGTTAAAACAGTCAATGAATATTTTGCCACGAGTAGGCCTACCTACATCTCGGTACCACAGGTGGAAAAAACTCATTTAAAAATGAACCGACCAAAATCATGCTCACCATCAAAGCAGTAAGCACCAACATTATTGCCAGCCTAGCAATAATGCACCTGTACAAATGCCATGTAAAGCCATACTGCATGGTCATTTCTATTAATTAAGCCAGGTAGAGTAAAGTAGTGCCGAAGTCTCCTTGACATGAAGTGAGCTGGCAACTGGCCAGTCCAGGCTTAAGGATCATTTACAGGCAAAATGGATGCAAACAGTGGGGCTTGTGTGTCTCCACCATGGAGGGGGGTAACTACAGAGCTAGCTTTCACATTCAAATCATCCAACAGTGGCAGCCATTGTTTTTTTTCACCTTTGCAGGGATGAGACAGTGAAAACGTGCACCCGAAACGATAACCACATCCGTGTATCCAGGGCACTGTCATTAAAAAAAAAACCCTCTAAGCTACGTTTTACACCACTTGACATAATATTCTGTATAGACTTCAAGTTACAGCAAGCATCCGACGTCAGATGCACAGCAATCGAGCTATACCGTATGCACAGGGCAATGTCAAAGGGTCATATCTATGCACAGCAGTAACTTTCATAGGACGATTTATCCTTTAGGACATGGGAGTAGTCAGATGCAAGGCTAAATTATTAAATAAATACAGAATGTTTCGCTTTTAATGGACACAATGTGGATCTGCCGTGCCCAATGTCATGCTAATAACTTCCCCGGCTGTGAGTGCCATTATGATTATAAATGAATTATTTGCTTTCCAGATGACATTACAATTGTTTGCCATCCTGTATCCATCCTGTTCCAATTAAATTACAATAAAAAAGATAAATGGATTCAGGTGATAGGTCTACACTAAAACCAAGTCTGAAAACTGAGTGAAATTCAGCCGGGGCAAACCGGTCTAGGCCACTACTGCAGAGTAGGCTACCTGTCCTCTGGGCACCAGTGCGCACATCATTGCGCATGGCATGACTTGGCAATGAACGCATCAGCGTTTTTCATGCTGACCTCGGAAGGACAAAAGTTCCACACAAGTTTGACTGACTCTAGGCATTTTCAAGTCGCAATCATTCCCTTGTTAATTAATACACCCATATAACCATTCGATTTGGACTCTATAAAATCGCTTTCAGAGCATGCATTGTCATTACAGTGACACTGCCCAAAATGCCTGCGTGTGTTTCTGTGTGACTTTGGGACGTGGAAAGGAGGCCTGCCTGGCTGGATGGATGGATGGCATCGGTGGAGGAAACCAGAGAAATGCTATAGCCTATATAGAAGTTAATCAATTCTGCAGCACTGACATTTGATCACAGCAGAGAAACCAAAGAAGACACACAGACAAGAAGCTCTCTCTCTCTCCCTCTCTCTCTCCATTTCCAAGCAAGCAGGGCCCCCAAATCACCTTGACTCACCTTGGACTTTGATGCATTTTTAACCCTTTGATTGCGCCACCCCGCCATCATCATGTGATTTGAAACGGACAAACTTTGTTACACAGCATCATTTTAAACTGCCTAGCATCTTAACAACGGTCCATACATTACGAAACACATCATGTCCTCTCCTCTCTGTGCATGCATGCGTGCGTGCGTGCCGCAGTTCATCAGCACCCCCCCCCCCCATGCATGCGCACAGTCTATGCAAGCTGAATTTACAATCACTAGACAGACACGCACAACCCTTTTTCAACGATGACCTTGGCTGTTACATCACTGTTTGTTTAAAAAAAAACAATAGATAATACAGTATACAAAAAAACACACCAGTCATTTCATTTAACTGTGCGATCAAGAAAAGCTACGTCGTGGTTCCAAGGGCATGCAGAGAGGCTGCAAGTGACATTATATAAAACAACGGATCAATGTGTCATATACGTGAGACCCCACCGGTGACAAATCATCATGTGCAATCAATGTGAAAACATCCTACCCCCCCCCCCCCACACACACACACACACACACACACACACACACGCACACAGTCCACGATCAAACATATCACGAAATGCAGCAAAGTCAAATCAAACAGGTGGCTCAGTCTCGCCTCTCGGAATGAAACAAGAGGAGGCGCGCTCTCTTCATCTCAAACATGCGTGCTTTCTTCCTCCAGCTATTATTATTATTATCATCATCATGATTATTTAATTGTGAACGTACCAGCGCATCCCCACCAGCCAGCACCGCAAACTCCCTCCGTTCGTTACGTGGTTTTTAAATTCCCACTTGTCTTTTTTTTAACCTTTAAACCTTTTTTAGAACCAGCAATACTTACACCAACTTGAACCGGTGCGTCCAAGGAACTCTCCTCTCTCAGAATTCCAGATAAAACCCTTCCATCCTCCATCGTCGTCTTTTGAAGGCATTTTTTATTTTAATTGGTTAAGCTAAATTAGTCTTATTATTAAATTATTCCCCTTCAGAGGTGTTTTCCTTCTTTTTTCTCGGGTCCCTCTCCCTCGGCTCTTTCGGTGTGGTTTTTCAGCAGCCCAGTAACCGAAAAGAGCAAAGCACTCCCAACCGAGATGTACCTTACACCAAACCAGCCTGAGCCGATGCAAAACGCTCCAATATATATGATGCTGTTCCTCCTCGCGACTCCGCCCCCCGAAAAGAAACCAACTCCCATTAAAGCGCTCCTTTAGGGGGAAAGAAGCCGATCTACAAGCCTACAATTCGATCTACAACCCAAGCGACACGGGCTTGTAGATCGACTTATTGGAAAATATCGGGGCTTCGGTTACCTAGTGGGAGGGAGGGGCGGAGATGTTCTGACCAATCACAAAGCGAGCCGCTTCTCTGCGTCAACCTTAGGTCAACTTTAATAATTGTGAAAAACCCGAATGGTTCCCATAGCCCGGAGAGATAAGCCGGGCACGCCGTGATTGGTTATTTCTTTGCCGAGCAACCGTTGACACTACAGGCTACACTACAGCATTGTGAAAGCCTAAAGAAAAAAACGAAAGAGGAAAAAAACAAACGAATTATTATTATTATTAGTGAAGAGCCTACCGTAGTTACTATAGGTATACTACGGTATGTGTACACCCTACACCGGTAATGACAATTAATTAGGCTATTTCAGTCCTATTTTAACTTGAGTCAGACAGTGCACACAAGTCTTTCACCCCCCATCTCCTCTCTTCCTTTCTCTCTCCCCCGGGACCCTCCTGTGAATGTGTGTGTGTGTGTGTGTGTGTGTGTGTGTGTGTGTGTGTGTGTGTGTGTGTGTGTGTGTGTGTGTGTGTGTGTGTATTATAATAAGCCTAACATTATTAAAACTTGTAATACAACTGACAACTGTCATCAATTGGACAACGGTTGAACTGGCTGAGGCTGACAGAGCAACCATAACTGACAGCAAGCCCTTCGGGCTATGGGATGCAGACTGCACCTTGAAGGAGAGATTGGCTTCGCTCATGACATCACTGCACCCTTGGGCCATTCTCTCTCTCTCTCTGTGTGTGTGTGTGTGTGTGTGTGTGTGTGTGTGTGTGTGTGTGTGCGCGCGCGCTCGTGCGCGTGCGTGAGTGTGTGCACGCGCTTAGGGGACAATATTTCTACAACAAACACAGTCTGAGAGTACTGCCCACAGCAGTAATGTGTAATGTAGATTGAAATCTTGCTAGATGGTGTTAACCCTAACTATCCCTGCAGGTGTAGGCTAGGCTACTCCCTTTGACTCGGCAGCCTGTCCTGGATGTTGTATCCGGACACAAAAACAAATCCAGTGCAATCAGAGGCACTAAAGGTTATTATATAGATATACCTGCCGCAGGGCCGGTTCTAGGCATAGGCGAACCAAGCGGTCGCTTGGGGCCTCAACCACTGAGGGGGCCTCGTCACAGGGAGAAGATTATTATTTTTTTAACAAGATACCATTAAACCAGTTTAACCCTACACCAAATCTCTTGATGATCTAGTAGATCTGTTATTTTTGGAAAACCTTCCGGCCAGAATAGAGATGCTAGGGTTCAAGTGGTTAATGTAGCAGAGATTTGTCAGATCCTCAGTAGTAACTCTGAGGACCCCCTAGGGGTCCCGGACCCTATGTTGAAGACCAATACTGTGTATACCCATAACATTGATTGTCAAACCTTTTACATGTCAAGGACCCCAGATTAATATTATTTGGCTTTTGGCCAAGACCTCTATCTGAAAATATTTGGTGCCACTGACCCCCTGAGCCCAGAATAAATTATCCTTAAAGGTTTCATGACATTAATTCTCATTTATCTTTATTTTATTTGAGGTTTTATGACCTCAATTACACCCCAAAAACCTGAACTTTGAACATTCAGTGGATTTTCTGTGGTCTGGGGTTTTCTCTGTGTTCTGAAGCCTTTTGAGCCACAATGAAAACAAGCTGGCTGGGGGGACTTACTGGAACCCCCTCCCTAAGGGTCCCCGGACCAATGCGGACCATTCACTGCTGCCTGTAGAACAGGGGGCAAAACTGTTGGGAAGATTGACAGACTTTATTGTGTGATGAATATTTTGGGGCTCAGTGTTACACGGTATTATCATGGAAGTCCAGAATACCTCCTGGCCACAGGAGTGAGCCCCTCAGTATTTATAGCCTGCATGTACAATGGTAAGAAGCTTTAACTAATGGCAGGAAACCCAACTGGCACGGATTGTGAGTGTTGATGATGGCCGGAACATGACCTATACAATATAACAGCTGCCTAATCCATATTTAGGTGGACCTGGTGATCCACATGTAACCGACACCTATCACTATTTCACATCATTGTTCTGCTCTGCTGGCAGCAACGAGACTAATGCCGTTATGATTTTGCAGTTTGATCTTTTTATTTTTCTTGCAGAATGTTTCTTCTTCTTCTCTATGACACTCTATACTGAGCGCACCTTTCTAGCTATTATTATCATGACCGGTATATTGCTATTTCAGTATGAGTGTCATTCAATATGTACACAGTGACTTCGCAGAGATCTAGCCAACGAGAGCCTAGTATACACCATAAGATGCTCACAAACTGCTTGGGTATAATGGACCATTTTCACAGAAGACATTTTGACGTATCATGGTAAAAGCGGCTGAAGGTACAATCATTAATTAAATAGTTAATTAAGGGAATCTCATGCAAAGTCGTGCACACAGGCCATGAGACCTGAACATTATTGTCTATTTTAAAATGTAGTGAAATTTGTACTATTGGTCAATGTGATTGCTTTACAAAATGTGTTTGTATTTTTTTTTAAATGTGTTGACGAACCTGTTTTGCATTATAACTGCATATTGTGCTCGCTTGGTTGTAGTCTGTGATGGTTGTATTTGTCTCTATGTATTGTTTAAGTTTATTGTTTTATCAGTCTTCATGCTGCTCTTCTGCTCAGGTCACTCTTGGAAAATAGATTTTAATCTCAATGAGATTTTTGATTGATTATTGGTCAAGAGATGGGTGTCAAGCAGGTTATGTCTACTTTCGCCATTCTTGTTCCTCCAGACGATCCTGAGGGAAACTACTGAGGGGGAAATATATAGGATTCGGTGGACAGATTGCTTTCTGCAATCTCAAGGCCATCCAGCTGCTCCGACTGTGGAATCAGCTAGATGACCTTGACTTGGCAGAGGGCTAATTCTCCTTTCACAAAGATACAGATGCAGGAGAAGACAAACAAGACTCTCACAAACTGTGATAAAACGTTGTGCACACAATACAGCAATAGACACAGGCGATGAATATCCACGACAAAACCAGCAACGCTACAAGATGAGGCAGAAGCAGGGCTGCCTACTTTCAGGAAAAGGCGAGAGTGAGACTTCAGGGACATGTGATGCGTTGCGTTTTGATGTACGATGATAAGAGCGCCCCTCACTTCACACGGGTGTGATTCTTTAATGTCGATTTTGGCCTTTTTAACACCGATTTAGAGGAATACAGACATCCCACCCTAGAAAAAGATCCTATATATATATGAACATATGTTTGTATATGCCACATATGATCAACATAGGCTATATGTGGATAAATATGAGCTATGGCAAATATATTTCCTATAAATCAACATATGCACATATATGAACCTGAATATGGCATATATGCAGCTTACAGTATATTCTGCACAGGCTATATTTGCCATATATACCAGAAAATATATTGGCATGTATGTGTGGGGAGTTGGAAAACACCCCAATTTTAAATGCATTAGACCAGTGGCTCTCAAACCTTTATCTGTCTATAATATTTTGCTTAAACTGGAAGTGAAAATGATAATTATTATTTATTTGTCTGCGTATTGTGTCCAATATTTGATTAATTCCTTCTATTTTTGAATATGTAATATCTATATGTAAATTTGTATGTGCCTTTTATTTCAATTTGTTAATGGTACAAGATAGATACCGGGGGTTGTGGCTCTTTCAGAGCGGGAACTCATAATGTGACTTAAAATTAATAAATAAACTTTGATCAAAAAAAAAACTGCAAGAGAAAATGATATCATATGATGCTGAATGATAATCCACCTTTTGAATAATAGTATTTAACCAAATGAGTGAAAAAGTTGCAATTAGTGCAATCTTGAGTAGATTTTAAATTGCGCCATAACATACAGCCCATTTTGTAATGTCAAAATGTCAAGAACTGTGCAAATACAAATCCTTTAACAGTTGTGCTAGCTGAGTTTTTGAATGCTTATGCGTTAAACAGAAAAGTAATTATTCCATACTCTGTTGTAGAAATTATGCCTTGCCCTGAAAATAATACAAAATGAGAAAATCATGACAAGCCAGGATCCTATCGTACACATTCAAAAGAGAAAGTGGAGTAGGGTTGGACACACGTCCTGCCAAATCTGCCACAAACATCACCCAACAAACCCTACAATGTAACTCCCAAGGAACAAGGCAAAGAAGTTGCCCCAGTAAAAGCTGGAAAAGGGTGTCGTGTCGGGGCATGGAGTGGGCTCAACTGGGGAGATCTTGAACTGAGTGAAGTTTAGTACATGTGGTCAATGGCCCATGTTCCCCACATAAGCACAGGGCTTAAGAGGTCAAATGAGCCTTTAATTATGCGTTACAGTATTTAGGGTATGTATGTAAAACCTTGTAAACGTGTTCTGTGTACTACAGTATAGTATAGTAGTTCAGCGTACCGCAGGTCATAAACACCTGAGTACATGGCATTATGTGCCTGCCGGGTTTGAGATATTCTACTAAACAGACACTTGAGGTGTTCTGGGCCACTTTAAGCATTTGAACTCTGTATGCAGCCTAAGAGATCATTGGCTGCATAGGCCGATTTCTGCACACAAACGCAAAACCAAGCTGGTGCAAAGTACAGTACTGCGGCTGTTGTGCAACCGGGTAGCTGCCAGCCTTCTTGGGAGCTAAATTTAATTGCATTTCCAAGCGAATCTCTTAACCAGGGGGTTAAACGTGGGAGTGTTCAGCCGAAGCTTCTCTAACCCAATCACAAACAATTTGGCCTAATCTTCGGCTGCAATTCTCCCTCACTTGAAATTTGAATGAGTCACACAAGTCGAGTTTTCCTTGATCTAATGAACAGCAAAAAAAAAACATACAATAGGACATGTTGACCGTGGGATAATCTCATCCTGACACTGTTTTATGCCTCTCTGATAAATAGAAGAGTTAACTAAAGAGTTAATTAAAAAAAACTTTATCCATTTAACAGGCTCACTTCTAGGAAAGACGACATCAAAGGTTTTGGGTCAAAAGTATAATATATAAGTAGTTTATTTCTGCACGACCCGACCACACAGTACACACTGCTTTTGCCATGCCTTGGCGTAATAAAGTATAGTAGGCTACAGGGCGACACAGACACAAATAACAAAAGATAAAAGGCAGATAATACCCCACCTGTCATAACAGAAACTATCTCGCTCCAGGAATGTGTGTGGGTAACTGATTTATCCTATGTGTGCATCAAATAATTCAATCAACAAACAGATGTGCAGTCACACTTAGCTCTGAATCCAACTTAGGTTGACTCAGGCCGGTGTGACTGTTTAAATCAACCATCCCCCCCAACACCAAACTGAAGCCAGGGAGAAACCCCAGCTGAATCCTACACTCCACCCTCACACTCCTTTTGGTAGGCCAGAGGCCTGGGGCCCGGCAGACCTGGCTGATGGGCTGGGAGTTGGCTCGGCAGCCGGGCTACAAATGTGGCTCCTTTGGTGGATTCAAGAGCCCGCATGTGGTTGCCCGTCGGGGTCACTGCGCTGCTTTCACCAGCCTCTGGTGGGGACCACCATCGACTTCAGCTGTTGCTGCGGGGAGTCCCGCTGGTTCCCATCCTACTCGTACTGGTAGGCAGGTCGATATAGCCAGATGGCTATTGACATGTAGCTGGGCTTGCTGACTGGTTCTCATCGGGAGTCGGGACACACAGGTGGCTGGCCCTCACCAGGATGCTGCTGCTGAAACGTAACCCGGCTCGGTGGCTCTTCTCCTCACCAGTATACTCTGAAAGGACTGCTTGGCTGCCATTTTACCATCCAATGCACCCTTGTAGGGTAGAGTCTACAAAAATAATAAAAACTAATAATATACTGTACAGTATATGGATGTCACTGAGCCAGCACACTTAAATGGAGACACTCAAGGAAATGGCAGCTTGCAACATGCCAATCCTGGAAGGAAAAAACAAAAAAACTCTTCCTCTAAAACAGTCATTATACGCGCAACAACAATAATCATCTTTATAGGCCTATTCCCTTTCAGTGACGGAATGCCTTCATGCCGGCAGACCGGAGCGGACCGGGGGGGTGGGAGCGGATCGGGGTGGGGGGTGGGGGGGTGGTGGAACCAGTTCCCGTTTTAGCGCACTGGGTGTCCTGTGTTGTTGTTGTTGTTGTCCACACCCCCCACCCCCACCCACCCCCAAGAGCTTTGCTGTACCTCGGTTCTCACCGTGGGGAAAATGAGCTCTTGTTACACAGCACAACCACAGGCAAAGAGTGCACACACACATGCACACGCACACACAAGTCTCAAACCCTAACTACCTCCCTTCGCACCCCCCCACAACACCCACCCCCACCGAACAGCCTTCAAAAGCGGGCTCAAGGGTAAATGAGCTTATAGTGCCAGAGGCCAAATAATACTTGAAAATGAGTAGGTTCTCATTGTTGACTGACTGAGTGTGTGTGTGTGTGTGTGTGTGTGTGTGTGTGTGTGTGTGTGTGTGTGTGTGTGTGTGTGTGTGTGCGTGTGCGTGCGTATGTGCGTGCACATGTGTGATGCGAGTCCTTCGGCTCATGTGTTTTTTTGTTTATGCTGTCCTGGGCTTCGGCGCGCCTTGAACATTCGTGGCTCATTAATTGCCTCTCTTGCATTTACAAGGCTGCTGTTCAACCCGCCGGGACGGTGTAAACAGGAAATACTACCTTGAAAAACAAACAAATTAGCTACAGTATGAGCCTCTTCGCTTGCCATAGAGCATTCACTACACACATTCCATCACAATTAGTCTACAAGAAGTCAGTGCTATCGATCCAAACGATCTAAACACCTGTTTATGTATCTGACAAGTGACACCGCGTTCGTAATTTATACCCTCCCCACGAATGCTGGCTGCCTCACCTTAATTGTTGCTTTCATTCATCGGACAGAGGCTTTACAAATCATTATTTGTCGCTGATTCTATGACAGACAGAAGGTTAAAAAAAGTGGATAAACAAGAATGCTGCAGGAATATGGTTTCATAAGGCATTTTGTACTTTAAAATAACTTTTCTTCTACCATATATATATATATATATATTTTTTTTTTAGATGGATCACTCTCCTGGTGGGAGGAACAGTGCGAACCAGTGAGAAGATCTAGACATAGAAATAATGAACAGGTTGCTAACTTCTGCCTTGACAAAAACTAGGGGGGGTCCCTTGAGAATGAGATAAAAAAAAGAGAACCACTGGCATAGAGCATTGCCGTACCTTCTGACAATGGACAAATGACACTTCTCAAATGGAACAATAATTCACGCTCCACAGCAATGGAATAGGACAACGACAGAATCGAGCTGTGGGTGAAAACGTGAAGGTATAGACAAATCTTTCTTGTCTCTTTTTATGGACTCTGTAGCACGTAAACAATGCACAATTGTGTGCACACGTCAAGTCATGACTAATACCTCTGTGACCTGGCAGCGTTGATTCATGCCAAAAAGGCATGGCTTGCTGACAGGGCCAGCTGCCCACTGTGTCAGCCTACCACCCCACTATTCATTCTTCTGTGCCAGCCGCAATGCTTCTCTCACAGCCAGATATCACTCATCCAACCACGTTAGCTATTTTGGGGGAATCTGTTTCTATTTAGAGAAACCGCAGGTCTGAGCTATACTGTCATTATTAAGGGCGCTCTTCGGAAGTTGAATAAGTCATAGAGTCTAATAACTCACACACTCAACATAGCTCACATAGCCCACACTCACATACACACAAACAGAGTGCAGTCTGTGTGATTACTTGCGTTTCCGGCACCATCTCCCTCTCTCCCTCTCTCCGGTCCGTGTGTGTGATGCAGGGTGCTGTGTTCCTAGGCAGACGGAAGGCGAGGCCAGGTGAAATGGCACGTCAACCTCACAGCACACAGGGAGCCTGCACTGATCTTTTAAATACCACGTCAAGGTCAAGACGAATTAAACCACTGTCACTTGTGCGCATTGAGGCTGACAGAGTGCAGTTCCCTAAAGGTTTAGCTTCAGGAGAATTTCCAGAAAGGGGAGATTCAGTGGTTTAAATCTACCCTGTCGCCAGCCAGAGTTTGCACTTTGAAACCAAGGTTTCATCGGAGAGGACAGGTTAGCAATGTGTTATCAATGTTAGTGAAAGTCAACAAACAGGGCAGCAGAGTGTTCCTATAAAAATTGAATGTGTGCAGCCTATGGTTTGGTATATATACTGTATATCGTTGCTGTCGGGAGGAAATCTCATAACTCTATTTTTTTTGCATAAAAGTAGTAAAAAACGCTTTGGAGAAAACCTCTTAACTCCAGTGGACCCTCAAACTGTCAACTAACTCCACCACCGCTTCCCCTCTCATGCAAGAAATTGAATATATAAACACCAACTTTGATGGGGCAGTATTGCTTTGTTTTGAAAATATACGGTTTTCTTAATTTCCTGAAAAACGTATAATTTTAATTTCCTGAAAAATGAACAATTTGGAGTTAAGAGGTTTCTTCCTGACAGCAGAGATATATAACATGTTATAGAGACTCCAGAGTTGTTAAGGGGCCTATGGTTTTTACAGCTGCCAAATTACAGAACCATGATGAAGCACTGGAGATCTGTTTTATGGACTCATTACTCAGGATATTTCATTTGCTGCAAGCCAAATTAATAGTCTTCATCTTATTCAGTTAATTGCACCCTTATGAGGTCGTGTGTGTGTGTGTGTGTGTGTGTGTGTGTGTGTGTGTGTGTGTGTGTGTGTGTGTGTGTGTGTGTGTGTGTGTGTGTGTGTGTAGGGGGGGGGGGGGGGTAATGTCACCATGCATGCGCGACAGCTCCTCTTGCTGTGGTCGGTCTTACTTGAATATGTCCATTTTTAGTTCATACTTCATACTTGATACTCCATCACATCTCGGAAGCAATTTGTTTTTCCTTTTTTATTTTACTCCACTACAATTATCTGAAAACTATAGTCTCAAATGTCTCAATTATTTTTTTTACCGGTAGGCTACCGGTTTAGATGCCAATACCTTTTACTCAAGTCAAGATTTTGAACACATGCAGGACTTATTACTTACTTACAAACTTGAGTACTTCTTCCACCACATGTGCACGTGTCTCCCAACGTAGACTTATATGGTTGCGTCTCCGTCTCAGCTCCCAGGGGAAGTGATCAATACGCATGCAGGGCTGTGACAGCCTCCATGGACACTGTTTCCTGTCCCCTGTCAGAAGATGAAACGGGAACATCACAGAGCCTGCACAGCAGAAGCACAGAGGAGCATCGGTTGCCATGCAGATTAGATTAGACGATCAGCTTCAAAGATTGTTTTTTCAATATGCTCTTATGTTTGTAGCTTAGATAATGGATAGACCTTTTTGATCCCGCAAGGGCAATTCAGCTGCCATAGCAGCACCACAGTATTAATAAACACAGCGCAGATGCAGATAAGGAGTATACGGAGATACTCTGGTCTACATCTAAGCTTCAATAATAGAATAATAGTTAATATTGAATAATAAGAGGGAATAAACTGGCTATGTGCACACACTGTATGTACAGTACTTAGCAATAAGGCATCAAAAACCATGTCTGGCCTGGCCTTCTGCATTTGGACCTCCCAGGATTTGCATGCTGTATGGCCTGTATTAACGGGCATAAAATATAAATGTATGTGAACAACATCCTCAGTGGTAAGAGTGAATATGTACAGTCAGTCCACAATGGGTAATATACAATCTATCAACAGTAACAACAACATGAACAGAGCTGAGAGGGACAAAAAAAGAGGGGACAGGTTCCCACACAGATCATGGCATGGGGTCAAAACCATGATGTCTTAACTAAGTGTGCACATGTGCATTGGCTCCTCTCCTTCTGTCATGCATCATCTCTCTGGGGAAATGTAGAGTTTTGTTCCATCTGTTAGGTGCCAGGGCCTTTGCTTGTAGTGTTGGCACCTCTAGGAATTGAATCACATTCTGGTGGAAGGAGCCAGAGCAAAAAAATTGTCCCGCAAATGTTGCAATCCTTATCCCAGGCATCCTTGCAAACGTGCTTTGGGAGCCCGCCTTACCAAAAACAGATTGAGCTCTAGTCTCACATGGGAATTTCTCTGGGGCTCTTTTTGTTTGGCCAACAGCAGAAGACAATCTCGCTGCAGCTTTGCCTTTTGGGAACCTCGAAAGACTTTGAGCCGATCGGCTCTGACTGTGGTTGTTTCTCATGAAAGGAGTGCCAGCCCCCCCCCCCCCCCCCCCCGTGAAATATTTATGAAGGCAATTGTCAGCACACCGCAGAGGTAGTGAGCTAGGTAAACAAGGTTGGGGCCCAGTTGCTGCACTGTGATATGACGCCAGGTGAAACAGCATTCGCCAGTCCTCCTGCGTGCTTGCTTTAATCAGCCGCTACGCAGAGCCAGATGTGCAAGGTTTTACCACGGCAGAGCAATAAGATGGCGTCTGTCATAGCTCCTATATCCTTGAAGATATTCAGTGTTTTTCTCCTCGGGTTCAAAGTAATATAAGCATCGTGTTCATGCAGGGCACGGGAGTCACGCCTCAGCTGTAATCAGCTGTCAGTCTTGCTGATTGCTTTCAATCAGCCACACTTTTCTACATACCAATCACACCTCTTTCCCTCCACAAAGTGGTCCATTTAAAAACGGCTTCCTCCTACACTGTATCTCTGCTTTTCAATTGCTGCCACGCGCTGCTGCTGGCAATTGCTTGCCTCTACAGTCTACAGTGTACCACCCCGGCCTCCAATTTATAGTTCAGTTTCGGATTACTCAAATGTTTAAACTGAATGTTAACCTGCATTTCATGTGCACATGGTTATAAAGTAAACGGAAATACAGTGTTTGCATGACACTGAATTAAATGGCTTTAATGTAATGCATTTCACATACTGTACATGCAAACACGTACTCCATCATCACCATAGATCCTGTCATCCTGGTCAGTCAACGTCATGCCACGCCACCATTTCGCACTAGATTGTGATACAGTTTGAAATGTCCATGCCAAAATGTGCATCGTGCCTGTCACAGACATGCGCAGAGCAAGTTCAGTCAGGAAACTCCTCAGCCGCCTTGCGGCCTCAGCATCACGATCTCATTCACATCATCCAATCACACACACTCATTCCATCTTCATACCGGCTATTTAAACTGGAAGTTTGCCCTGCTCATCCTGCTTGCTTGCTGCGGAATACTGATAATGCTGCACTGCTGTCTGCTTAAACTGTTGCTGCTCACCCTCCTCCACCCCAGCTACCACCTGTCGTTGTGGATCTGCTGTTTAGGTACAGGGGGATTCGGAGTCCCTATGGTTGGGACTGATGCGCTTGATCCGAGTACCTAAGAAGCAGATCCAATTCATCGCCAAACCATAATAAATATATTGCTCATTTTATATTCAATAAATATATATTCCATTCATGAGGTGTCCTGACTGAACTATACATTTTTTTAGGAGTTGGATGAAACTTAAATCAAAGCAAAAGGATTCCTTGCCAATACCTTTTGCCACCAGGCAGGTGTTGGCCACTGCACACACAGCAGGCAGTGAACAAAATACACACAGAGGGCAGTAATTGGCCAGGCTGTGCGTCCCCTGTATGTGCGTACGTACGTGTCCCACTTCTCAACAAGGACGGCGGGTCCGGGTAACATTCGGGCGAGCGGTGCGCTGAGGTCACCGAGTTTGCGCAGGAACCGTACAGACAGACAGTGTCATGACACACACACACACACACACACACACACACACACACACACACACGTACACACCACGCAGTAAGCCCTGACATTTTGTCTAATGATATGGCTCCGCCGTCCCACGCCGGCCACGCCCTGACAATTGCTGCCTTTTGTGGGCTTGTGTTTACACAATACACGCTCGCTCATTCTCTTTGTCACATACATTGCTCTATGTGAGATTTGTTCTCCGCATCTGACCCATCTCTTGGAGCGGTGAGCCGCCGCCGTGCTGCGCTTGGGAATCATTTTGTACTTGATCTAACTCCTCAATCCAAACCTTGATGCCAAGCAGGGAGGCATTGGGTCCCATTTTAGACAGCTAAAGGGACCTTTTGGAAAATGTCTATGGCCATTTTTCCCTTGCCAAAATGTAGTCAAACCTTGAATCAATTATGTATTTACCACCCTCCCCGACAAGGTGGTATGACAAGTTTGGTCCCATTGGATACCTGAGGTTGTCTAGAATCAAATGGTATCGCTATATTTGGTCTATCTCTAAATTTGAGCATGCCACCGTCTCCGAAAGACAGTCTTGCCGGTGCTCCAGCCAGCAATTTCACAGGTCTCATACAGTAGCATACACTAATAAAACATTGAAAAAACACACTTTGGACCATTTTTGTTCTTGGGATCATCGAAATCTAGAGGTCCTATGGATGCCAAAAATCCAAACTAGAAAATAAAAACTTAGGGTTGTGCGCGTGGAATTTCACCTCCCCGCCTATTGATTTGCCTACATTTTAGCATATAATTGAGCATTAATGTTCCATACATGTTCCTGTTATGTCATTATCCATCTCCCGCAATGCCTCATGCCAAAATGAAACAGAAAAACTGGACATTTGTCTCAGAATGATGTATAGTTAAGACCTTACAGTATGTACATTTTACATTCTCATTCATCAATAGGGTACATGGGGGAGGAGGTGTTGTGATGCAGTTTAGTTTAGTTAATGTCTTTGTGTTTATTTGGATTGTTATGCACTACTCATGATGGAACCATGGCCAATCGTCATATCGATCAATCCATCATACAATGACAAACATAAAATGGGGTGAATGGTTACTTGCTTATATAGTCTGCTTTGTTTACATTATATGTGGAGATATTGGTCCTACAGATTGATTTACACACCTCTGATGTGTGCACTGCACACACACACACACACACACACACACACACACACACACACACACACACACACACACACACATATGCATGCTAATTAGCAAACAAATTAATTTGAGTGCTGCAGGTTATTGCATCGCCCTGCCTCATCCTCTAGATTGAAAGGCGATAAAGGATTGCTTTTCCGAATCCTCCCACAGCGGAGGTTTGACAAACGCCCCTTGGATGAACGATATGTCAATTGTACATGTACTCCACATGTACAATGCCGATAGTCATTTGTGACTCTTTTTGATACAGAGACAGTCATGGCAGCAAGACTAACTGTTCAGCAGAGGAGAAAAACAGATTAAAAAAAAAATCCAAAATGAGTTACCGGTAATAGCAGTCTTCACATTACTAGAGCATGTCTGAAATAAATGTCAGAGCTGAAATGTAAATATGAAATAAATGCTTAAACATGTAGCTAGGTGTAATGTTAGAGTCACAGATCAAGTGAACCTTTCAAGCCTGTTTTCTCAACTCGCTATTTTCCTGCAAGACATTACTCATCCATCATCCATACCTCCGAAACTGCCGGGTCAAACTGAACAACCAATGTCAATTTGAAGCTATGATTCCCTGCTTTCATATGACATGAAAAAACTAAAATTCAAAAATAATTCAATGACTTAGCCCGCACTCGTTCAGCTCTGCACTCCAGAGATGTGAGCTAACCTGCGTACTGTATGTCGCTATATTTATGTGTATGTGCACGCAGCACACCAGTATACCTATATCTCTCTGTTGGCTGTATCTCGGTCTGTCGATCCGACCAAACTCGCCCACCCACCTGTCTGTTATTTACTTTCTGTCCAGTCTCGCTTAGGAACATCTCTGCATAAACTATCTTTATGCAACCGAGTCAAGAGACGCATGCAGGTCACACAGCCAGTCAGCGTGGGAGGCAGAGCGCTTTTGTAGAGCTATAGGGGCCCTGTGCGAGCCGAACGAAAAACAAATCAAATCATCTGCCCATGCTCTGCCAGCACTTCTTTCTTATTACTCTGCTGGATATACAACTCACAGTATCTATAGGCTGTTAGAGTACACACACACAACCTCCAAAATGGGCGCTATGTTCATGCCCTTGACCATTATCTTGAACCACAGAGCTAAGACTACTGCATGTCTGTTTATGGTCAAAACAGTGAGTAAGAATGCCACTGACTGTCCCATGTTCTGATGTGTAACACGTGACACGTGGCAAAGAAAAGTCTCATTTAGAAATGGAAACTAAACTATGTAGAACAAACACATTTCACACACTTTTTTACTTGTAAAACTGTGATGCGACAATAAAGTTGATTCCCGATTCTGAGAAAAGTAAATAAATAAAAAGAGCAGGTGAGATATTTGGCAACAAAATCCAAGGATATATATATTTATTTTTGTTTCTTCTTTTGGGTGATAAAATAAAATAAAAGTTATTATAGGCTAGTAGAGATGCTTTTAGATTTCTCAAATGGGAAAACAGTCCGATAAGACGTTACCACAATTTATTAAATCACACTAAATTGCACTCTGCTACACACTCTGCCTGGCCCGACGCTAACCTGGACCTCTGACCTGGTTCTCTAGGAAAACCTACACTGCAGTTGGCCACCGTCACCCATCTGAAAAATGGCAGTGTTGACGTATAGTTTCAAACAACATATTTAAAAAAGGAAAAATAGCAAATGTACTCACAACGCATCACATTGTGAGCTTTTATATATTGCCTACTTTCAAATATCCATTGCATACGGTTCAAGTGGTTCAACTGATTTTACCCCCCACACACACACACACACACACACACACACATGCACTGCTTTAAACGCAACAGGTTTTTTGTATCTATCGGTCTCGTCTCAGACAGAGTGATGTGGCGTCAGTGCGTGCTGTCTGCTGTTGCTCTATAATACGCTCTTTATCAAGCTAAGAGAGTCACCTTACATGTTTCAGTATTCAACAAGCAGCAGCCGCGCCACAGAGTACAGTAGTACAGGTAGGACAAGAACACAGTGGGCCAAAGGAATGAATGCAGGGACAGTCAGTTAATATACAGTACACTAACCTTCTGATGCGAGTAAACAGCCCCTACTGTTGTACCAGCAAACACTGGATCTGTGTGTGTGTGTGTGTGTGTGTGTGTGTGTGTGTGTGTGTGTGTGTGTGTGTCCTTGTTCATGTGTGAATTTATACAGTGAATGAGTATGTATACGTATGCACGTCCTTTTCTTAACTAATGATGTCCTTGATGACGAACCAACAGGGTGGGCAGTGAACGGAACAGGATTGAACCAATTTCAAGTCAAAATGTGACAGGAATTCTCTCAATGGATGCCTTTGGATTTTCTTTTCTTGACAGTACAGTACAGTGACAGTAGAGGAGTACATTACGGGGACCCCCTGGGGACCCCCACACGGTAACTCTGTCATTTCTCGTGCCCAGCCCCCTGGGCGCGTTCCATGGGGGTCTGGACGTTTCGGGGACCCCCACGTGGGGGTGGGGTTTAGTGCATTAGTACTCAGATAGTGTCAGTGGTGCCCAGTCATATTTTCATCCCAACCAACACATAACAAAACATCTCCTTCTCAAAATATCCCCCCAAAAATGGCCAATAACTATCTTAGACAGCATGGACAGTTTGTTTGTGTTTGAACTCCACCCACCTGGTGATTCTGAGGAAGTTAAAAAAAAACCTCTAACTACTATTTGCCTCAGGGTCTGTGAATGTGCGTATAGTTTTACTGCCGTAGGACACACACGAGGTAAAGCAAAAGTCGATCATGAGTAATGAATAAACGTGTGAGTTACGACTCTGGCTTTGGCACTTCTGCTTTTTACCCGTGCCATAGAAATGTCTGAAGTCCCCTTGTCTGTCTTCATCCAACAAGGCCCAGCCATAACGTCCCAGAGGTCAATAATTGACAGAGGGTCATTATGGAAAGTTTAAATGCCCTCTACCAATGGCACAGGTTAATGTGTAGAGTGCTTGTGTGAAGGCTGAGTGTGTGGTGTTAAGTGTAACTCACTAATCCAGGGATGCCAAAGTCACAGAAGTCTGCTCTAAATCAAGATTTTAGATCTTGTCAGTCTGTCACTGAGTGTGCTGGCTTTACCCTACAAAAAGTGTTCCCATGATGAGAGCTGTTGCAAGCACCGAGCCCCAAAAAAGGGAGCTGGTGAAATACTTTGTAGGCAAACACTTTGTTAATTTCATTAAGCACTTAAACCCTACTTAGTCTCCCAGGGCGCTTGTCCCAAATCACCACCAAATCTCTTCGCTGAAAATAGCCGATCTACAAGCTCAAAATGGGTTGCATCGCAATGCGTTGTGAGCTTCAATCGGCGGGCCACAATTTCCGCTGAATGTTTAACCAGAATTTAATTTCAAAAGCTTTATTGAACCTGTAAGCAAAACTTGTTGGCACACAGAGTGACAGATGACCTCTTCGTTCATTGACCACCAAATGCTAATGAGGTTTCCTCTCATAGGTCCAATACCCTGCAGCCCCCTTGGGCAAATGCCACTTGTCTGGAAAGCAGAATTGAGCCTCAGCAGGTCTCACTGAAAGGACTGGACAGAGCATGGGAATGTGCCAAATGTTCTAACTTTACAAGAAATTCTCAAAAAAGAGAATACTAGCACTCACGGATATGTCATTTAGTTTAAGTCACTTCTTATTCTTTTATAATTCGCACAGTATGCTGCAGAGCAGACAGTACAACGTACACATTTCGGCGTATAGCCTTCGTCAGCGTCAACAATGGAAGTGTCACATTTTATAGTGTCCGTAGGTTGCGACAGCTTCCCCTGTCCGTGTTAATGCAAACAACATTTAGCCAACAAGAACCCAAAAGTGCAATCATAGTACAGACAAATTCACAATATTATATATACAAAACGTTAACTTGGGACGTGCGTGTGTCCTTGCTCCATATGTGACTGAGAGACTGCCATCGCGCAGCTTTCACCAGGGGAGAAAAACTTAATTATAATTTTTTTTACAAAATGAGTTCATAGCACAGGCAGACTATTCACATAAAAGAGCATGTCTGAAATAAGTGTCAGAGCTGAAATCGGCGAATGTAGCTAGGTGTAATGTTAGAGACCACAAAGGGAACCTTTTAAGCCTGTTTTCTCAACTCGCTGTTTTCTGCAAGACGTTACTCTATAAGCCATATCTCCAAAGCTGGTGGGTCAAACTGAACAACCAATGTCAATTTGAAGCTATGATTCCCTGCTTTCATATGACATGAAAAAAAAACGAAAATTAAAAAAAATCCAATGGCAGTCCCTCAGTCAAATGTAGTCATATGTTCAAACCACATGAACCCTATAGCGTCCCTATTCTGGGCATGCCTTAACCCATTCTGACCTGAGATCAGATTCATACGAGGTTTCCACTGGACACACACTGGTCTGATTAACCCATTCTGACCTGAGATCAGATTCTAAAAATGTCAGTCGTTCTTCGAATTTTTCAAAAATAGCAGACCTACAAGCTCGTATCGCGCCACTCGGTGGCGCGATATGAGCTTGTAGATCTGCTATTTTTCAATAGCTAAAGCATAACATGATGCCAACACCAAAATGGGTGCCCGGTCAGAATGGGTTAATAGGTGAAAATGCAGTCAAAATAGCATATGTGCAAGCTCACAACACATCACAAAGCAACGCATTGTGAGCTTGTAGATCGGCTATTCTTTGCAAAGAGATTTGGTGTAGAGGGAAAACCCTATAGGGGGGGCAACTACAGACCCTCTGGGATCCCCAGGTAAATGATGTATATGATGACAGTAAAAATTGACATTAGATGAGCACAATAAATAACGCCTATAGGGCTCCTGGTAGGGTCTCCCATGGCAAAGGATGGTTCAAACAAAACCCCATGGAAAAACGAGCTAGAAGAGAGACAGTGTATAGCCCTGGCCCTGGACCCTGTTCTGGAGCCGTGAGCCGTGCACAACAACAACAACAACAACAACAAGGAAGTGCCTAAGCTTTCATAGTAAGGCTAGTGTTTTTTCCTGACAGTCAGGATCGTCTGTCTCTGTCTCGGGGGGGGTCATGAAACATTCATGGCAGGAACCCGATAGGGAGGTTGATGTTTCTTCTCCATCCTCTCATCACCCTTTCTAACCCCCTCAGGAGCAGAGATGGTTGGGGGGGGGGGGGCTGAAACTCTGCTTCAGGGAGAACAACTCCCGGGGGGGGGGGGGGGGGGGGTGTGGTTCCTCCAGCTCCATCCCAGTCCAAAATTAGAGACGGAAGCAGCAGCTAACGTGAAGCTATACCGATTTGTCCTCGCTGCCGAGTTAGGCGGGTCAGAATGAACACAACGGAACAGATCTTGTCCAGGTTATATTGGTGGCGGCGTATAAACACGGTACAAACACCCGCCATCAAAGGGAGGCAGACGGGACAGGGCAACGACACACTACGAAACCAACAAGCGCAGGCCTACTTGTACAGTACATGTTTACATTTGACACAATACAAAAATACCACACACAGGAACAGATATGTAGGAACTGGATACTAGCATAGTGTACATAGCCCGCACCCTCATATCCAGTAGCGTAAAGGTGCACATGGCCGCAGTCTGCTAGTGTCCAAAGTGTAACGCACACCCATCCCTTATTAAACTTTTATTGTCCCTCACCTCTTCTGTTCTGTGCGACTGCCTTTCAACCCATTCAGAGCAACGACGTACATCAAGCATTCACCGCTGTCCACGCCCCCCCCTTCTCAGGAGCTATGGTGAAATATACGTTCTTTGGACATTTGAAGCAGCGGTTATAGATTAAACTGCGTGTCATGCATATTTAATGGTAGCCTAGCTCACGCCTCCCCCCTTCACCACGGTACAAAGTTTACTAGACCTATACTCATTCTTTCCATCCAATAATTCATGTGCCGGTTAATATTTGAGCCATTCTAGATAACAATAGAATCTCTAGTCTGAACAGGTAGCACACTGACCACACACACGCGCACATGCACACACGTGCTGCACGTGCACACTTGTTGTGAGCAATGCAAGAACACGGCACACGCACACGCGCAAACAGTAAAACAATTAGAGGCTATTAAAGAAATTTACCTCGTCAGTTAGGTCAAAGACCATTTGGGCTCTTGTGCTCGGAGATAAAGCTAAAGTAACCCCATTTACCCACACTGGTTTGGGCTTGAATCCCCTGTGTGTGTACGTGTGTGTGTGTACATGTGTGTGTGAGCGTGCGTGTCACTCTGTGTGTCTCACAGCTTGCCTACTGTCTTAAGAGGTACTGTTGCTTCCCCAGTCTTCTGTTTTACCAGGGTCCACCACTAATTGCTAGATGGAATGGGGGGTTTAAGTCACTTCCAATTAATTTGACCATTATGTACATAAAGTGCCACATCAGATTATTGAAAATGGAAACTTGTACCCTTTATTTCCCATGCGGTCGTGTGGTTCCACGCATATTGTGTAATAGAAGTGCGTCTCAAATGGGAGGCTGTTTTCCAGGAACTAATTTTAGCACGGGGAGTTAATGTTCTGAATACCTGCTGAAACCGCAATGGTTGATGACTGTCACCTCCCGACATCGCTGGAGCTCCCTCTCTAAGTGTTCGGCAAATGGATGCCATTTACCGCCGTTATGAGGCTTAATTGGTTATGGGGTTTAATTGTTTTTTTGTGCATTCATACCCAGCTGTTCGCATTAACCATCCATATGGTTAATGCAAGCTTTCGCAGAAAATATCAGATCGTCAAGATCTGTGGTTAAAAACTTAAAATCCTCCCTGTGCTGCATGCTTTGAATAAATTTTCTTTTTTTTTGGTCCTTTGAACATTTTTACACTTTGCTACACAAAGCCTGGCACTTGGCACAGTCCTTGACAGATTTGTTGTCAGTATTAGTTTATATCAAAGGTATATGCGGGCCTTTAATCAAACAGTCGCTTGCAAAACATCCAGAGTGAGAATTAATAAGTTGATAATTAATACGGAATAATTTCCATTTTCCTCAATAACTACAGCAATAATACTGTATGTATGAACAACCGACAGGCATGCAAAGTTGAGCCACTTGGCTGTGTTTCAAGCCAAGTTTCTTTTGGTGTTTGCAACACCTTCTGGAGATAAAAATGTACAGACAGAGAGGTACAAATATGAACATAAACAGACGGACAAATAGACTGCCTCATTGCAAAAGCGTTGTACGCTTGATTGATAAATAACCACTGAGAGAACAGTGCAATTACGACGTTTTAGAGTAATGGCTTGACACCCCATCACGAGCATCCCTAAGCTGGTGACAATTTGGTGTTAAGTAGGCCACTGCACTCAGAAGTGTTGTTATTCCATTAATGTTAAACTATAGACAGTTAGGCTTAGACTATGCGGATGTATGGTTAAACTGTACTTCTTTCAACATGGAATGTTTTAAGAGCCGTTGTGTGTCACAGGTGAAAGTATTCAACTGGACTGCATTCACCTAAAATGCGAAGGCCATGGTTTGATGGGACTAAAATGGCTGTGTCTGTTTTTAATGGCAAGTGACCTGATTTCGGAACAAAGCCTCTGACTGCAACTGAGAGATGTGTCAAATTAAAACGTCGCCTCCCTTGCTGTCTAATTTGCACACCCTGAAACTCTAGCACCAGGCAGTCTTAGTACTCATCAATATATCCGGCAAATTTTAGACTTTCTTTTTTTACACACCATTATAATGTTCCTCAAAATGCAGCTGCTAGAGTGTTAACTAGAACTAAGATGAGAGAACACATTACCCCAGTGCTTTTACTTGTTTATAAATCCCTAAATGGTCTTGCACCTTCGTACCTCCGTGACTGCCTACCTAGATATGTTCCTAACCGCCCCCTCAGGTCCACCACTGCTGGCCTGCTTGAAGTGCCTAAAGAAATGTCTACAAAAAAAGTATGGTGAGGCAGCTTTCTGCTTTTATGGGCAAACTTCCATTCCAGCTCCGACACGGACCCTCTGTAGACATTTTTAAATCTCAACTCAACTCACCTCTTCACTTTTGCTTTTAGTTGAGTTTTAATATCTGCGTTTCTACTCTGTCCTGACTGATTTGCTGCATGTTATATTTTATTTTCTTCTATGTTTTTACACTTTTATTTTGTTCTTTGCCATTGTTTTATCATTTTAACTATTGGCTTGTGTTTTATTGCTATTTTTATATTCTGCCCTGTGAAGCACTTTGAGCTACTGTACACGTATGTATGTAATGTAAGGTTCTATATAAATAAAGTATATTATTGTTATTATTATTGAGATCATAAGACTCAATTACTGATTGTCAAGTTTCCAGGTTTTCTACAGAATATGAATGACACTTATTTAAGTGTATTTACGACACTATGGCACATTAGAAGTCCAACTACTAGTCTGCCATTGCTCCTGCTTTCACGAGTAGCAAATGCTGTGAGCTTAGTTTTATATTAGCTTAGTAGTTTCAAGATGTATTGTTCTTATTAGTCTATTTTTTAATCTGTATTTGGTTAGCTATTTAGACTCTCTCTGAGCCTCCCTGGTAGTAGGTTTTTGGTATTACGGATGTCATATGTTTGTCTTTGTCATGTCCTGTATTTGTTGTTACTGGCAGAGCTGTGTAACATTTATTTGCCTCTTCTCTTGGCCAGTGCGCACTCGTAAAAGAGACTATGGTATCAATGTGACTTTACTGGTTAAATAAAGGTTAAATAAAAATAAAATAGTCGTTCTCAAATGTTGTATTTGCAAAGACCCCCTTAACTCTGCTTGTGCTTGATTGGTCATAATTGGATGTTGCTATTGCTCCACACGGAGGACAAATTAGAAATAAGACCCCTAGACATTGGTGTCGGTTGGAACATGCTGGCACCTAAATTGATTGCCATTACCGTCCAGTTACAGTACCATCTCTCTTCCTCTCCTGTTCCCTTTCTGTCGTGTCTCTCCGTCTGTCACTCTGTCCCTCACTCTTTCTCCCTCCCCACCTCTCTTTATTTCTTTCTCTCTCTTTTGCCCTCTTCCTCCAGTGTAGGCTACTAGGCTACTTAAATAAATGGGGTCCATCATGCAATTAAGTACACACAGAACGGTCATGTATTGTCAATTAACTTTGTTAGCTTTAGACTAACATTGTTAAAAGGCTCAAATGGACATGCAGATTTAATCTCTTGCTTAAGAGTCCTTTTAGGACTGGAGAATGTCTCAATCGACGCAAGATAATGCATCCGAACACATTTTACAGAACATTTATTATGCAGCTATAGAAGCCTACAGTGTTTTTTGTGTTTGTGCAAGTGATTCTCTCCAGTGTGATGGTCTGTCTGTCTGTCTGTCTGTCTGTCTGTCTGTCTGTCTGTCTGTCTGTCTGTCTGTCTGTCTGTGTGTGTGTGTGTGTGTGTGTGTGTGTGTGTGTGTGTGTGTGTGTGTGTGTGTGTGCGTGTGCGCAGTATGTTTCCCAGATGCCTAGTCAGCAGCCACTGAAGGTTCCAGCCTGTGGTCATAGTTGAGCAGATGACCTCAGCTTTGCACACAGTGCCATTTAGGCCAGGAGGGGAACAACTCTCTAACATCACAATGAGCGTCCTGCATATTGTAAATGTCACAATGTTTCACTTCATAATAATACACAGTATATGTGTCGTCATGTTCAGTGACCAGTACAATACAGATCCGCCCTATAACTGGAACATTTAACAGTACCCTCAGCACTGTTCAATACCTTACGAAACACGCACACACATGCACACACACACACGCACACGCATGTGTGTTCCGCTTCACATAACAACCTAACAAAGCTATCTTCTCCTGTTCCCTCTCTGTGACCAGGTTGCTGCCATACTGTAAACAATTCATTCAACGCTATCTTTTGCGAGTCTGTTCTGTCGTTTGTGATTGCTTTTTTCACAGAGTCAGCTTCTTACACGGCAGGCACTTCCTGTTTTAGTTGGCGGCGTCAGCCAATGCGAGCCCATCTTCTTCCATTTAAACATGTTTTCTCTTTCTGCAAGAGTTGTCTTTCTTTTTTTGTTTTGCACAGCCCACCAAAGGAGATACTGTGCAATCTGGGAGTTAGGCTGTGGTTTACATTGGGCGATGAAATTTTGCAAGGTTCCAAGATAAACATGAAGGCTTTGCAGAGCTCGCTGGCACATGGGGCTTAAGTTGTAATGCAAGCTTTAATACCGAGAGTTTATGACTTTATGACTTTATGAGTTCATAGATTTACACTTTGCTTGGTTGGTTATAGCCAGTGAGAACGTGTGTGTGTGTGTGTGTGTGTGTGTGTGTGTGTGAGAGAGAGAGAGAGAGAGAGAGAGAGAGAGAGAGAGAGAGAGTGTGTGTGTGATCAGTATACAGTGATAATAACTTGATTAGTATATTGATCGAAGTATGAAAGGATTTATGCTTTTACCGCCAGATGGGAGGAGCACAAAATTCAGCAAGACAAAATCTGTGTCAACAACACAAGGTGTCCTTTGGATAAGTCTCTGCATCCCTCGTTACATTACCATCTCCTTACGTCTCGCCTCCCCATATACGTACAGTAACTGCGCATCAACTTAAGACGTATATCTTCGTCTGAGAGATCGCTGTGTGCATTTTAGAGGTGACCTCTCCTCCTCTCCACCGCAGCCCTTTCTAAGTCATTGAGTGGAGGAAAAAGGACTACGGAGATGAGGCTTCGGAGCCAGAATTAGTGGGTGTTGAAAGGTACGACAAAGTATTTGGCCGGGCTGTGGTCTCAGCACGAGGGACAGAGGAAGCCCTGTGAACAGAACGGGGTCCTTGAAGACGGCCCAAGGTTGACGCAGCTCGCCTCACATACCCTCGCTCTATAGCAGTGTTGTTTTCGTCGACTAAAACTAAGACGAAAAATGTTCGTCGACTACCTATTTTCATTGACAAAAACAAACTAAATGAAAACTAAGCTACGATGACTAAAACTAAGACTAAATATACTGACAATTTCGTCGACAAATAAAAACTAGACTAAAATGTTAGGAAGGGACTAGTGGACAAGAGATCCAGTATAAGTCATTTTACACTTGGTTGCATGCTGAAAATAGCTGATCTACAAGCTCACAACGCGTCGCAACGCTGAGACCACAGCCCGGCCAAAAAACAAACAACACTGCTCTATAGGCCCACTTTATTGACAGTGGTCATATAAATGATCAGCCAATTACAAGTACTCTCCCTGCGGTGCATTGCTGCCGATAAGCGCAGATATTATTCATATTTATTGCGCTGTAAATGAGAGAGCCCCGTGACCCCACGGTCCACTGCATGCAGCACAGTGCTGCAGCCAATTTATTCATCAATCTCTCCACAACTTCTCAAACCTCCAAAATCATTATGTATTTGGCCCCGGAGCCTCACCTGAAAATGTTTTGTGCCAGGCATGTACAGTACAACTAATATCAGTTGTACATGCTTGCAGCACGGCACGAGGTGACATGCTGTGTAAGCTTGTATATCTGCTATGTTCTAAACCACTGTTGCTATATACAAACATATTGCTATATTATATAGCTCAAATCTAAAATGAGTGAATGACACAGATGCTTTCCCAGTTTCAATGGCTTAAGAAGCCCAGAGGTAACTTTGACAAGTAAACCAAAACACTGATTTAACAGCAAGTTGTGATGTGTCACATAGGGGTCTTTACGGGGAAAAAATCCAGAAAAGTGAGCCGAAGTGTTTCATAGCACCACTGATGTACAGCACTGTAGGCTATAGTTCACACGGCAACATAAGGCAGGCTGCCTTCACTAGTATAGTAAAATCTTAGGAAGGAATTGCTGATATTATGGTCTGGATACTGTCTAAAAGAGTTGTAAATGCCATCCACAATTCCACACACCTTCTCAGCCTTTTCTTCTTTCTTTCTTTTTATGTCAGCAAGTTCCCGTTACGGTTCATGGGTCAGTTATACACATCGTGCCATCAACAAACATCGGCAGAGTTTGGCTCGCACGCACGCACGCACGCATGCACACACACACGCACCATCTGCCTTGCCCTTCACACTCTCCACCAAGCTATTGTATGTCTGCCATCATTCTGCTCAGACACCTTTCTTATCTCCTGTGGATTTGCACCTGTCTTTTGTGTCAGTATACCAGCGCGTGCATGCGCGCACGTGCGTGCGTGCGTGCGTGCATGCTATGCGTGCGAGCATGTGTGTGTGTTTGGCCTTAATCAGTCCTCCTTTGAGACCAATTATCTGAATAGCCCACCGTATGTATGCAAGGCAAGCCAATCACCAATCACCCACAAACGTCACATCCGGTTTTAGGCTGGAGGGATCGTTTTTCTCCATAGAAACCAACGAGCGACAATGGCGAAGTTTACAATAATGGACGGACAGCATTCAATTCCGATGCTGTTTAATTTACTAAGGTACATAGCGTGCTTTGTCCACAGGAAACAATGACTCAATGTAATTGCTTTAAAAATGAAAAATAATCAGATTTGAAAATAGCGCTATTTGCATTGAAGTCAACGAGAGCATATCACATATTCCCCCAGGTGACTCTGCCTCCCGGCTATTGCCACACTGATGACACTACGCTGTGTGTATGTGTATGTAAACCCGGATATCCATACAACGTAGCTGAATTATGCATTGTCCACACCCCAGAGTTATAGAGCTGGAAGTGAAACAAACATGCATTTGTTTTTATTTGTTGTTTGTATTACATTGCTGATAGAATGTCTTTTTGATCCTACATGAAGGAGACTGTTCAGTACTCTGATCTATAATTAGAGGCACATAACAGGAAGGAAGGCACTGGTGAGATATGATCCCTGGACAGTTACTGTAGCACATGGCATGCAGGCACGGAGGTCTTAATCCTGCATTATTGAGAGCTGGCTGTGGGTCACATTATGTGCAACATAATGTGACCCACAGTCCGGTCCAAAAAAAGTTAACAGTCCGGTCCAAAATGATTGTTAGCCAGCTACCGGTATATATTGAATAGTAAAGGAATAGTTCACCCAAGAAATTACCAGGCACGTGCGTCTTTCGTGCATGAGCCGGTTTAGCCCAGAAGTGTTTTCAAAGTTTATTTATTTCAAAGTTTAAGAAAATATAGAAGGTGAAGCGATACAACCGACTCCAGACTGCATAATGAGCTGTGTTTTGGACTTCATGGACATCTCTTTGTACAGTACATTGTTCTGCTGTTGTCCGTGATCAATTCCAGTCATCAATTCATCTTAATTTGTTTTTCCGAGTCAAAGACTATACCGGTTAGGAAAAACAATAGAAATAAATTAATTTCTTGGGTGAACTACTCCATCAGATATAACTATCTATCACATCTAAAATAACCTTTACTTCGAAGATGGCAAAACTAATTTCTGTTTGCTGCCTCTCGAAGAGGGTCGGGAGAATGATTGATGACAGCTAATATTTTGTGCATTCGTGCATAACAAAACAGTCCTCTCCATTTCCAACGAACAACAAGATGGTGGCCGTGTTGCATAATGCGAGATGAGGCATCAGGATAATAACACTGGGTCCTGATAAATCCTGACATCGCTCGTGTTGGAAAAATGACAGCGATATCCAAGGACGCTGAAACGGTTATTGAAAAACACGAGGCGGTCTCAAGTTTCAATTTCCACCTTAGATAATGAGCATCAATATGGCTTCATCACCATCTTCTTATCTATAAATGCACCATGTCTCTGTATGTCTGTCTGTCTGTAGGTCTACATACAGTACGTGCGTACGGCTGCAATCCACGTAACTCGAGAACCGTTGGCCCCACCAACTTCAAATTCGACACACTCGTCGTTCCACACCCCCACAGGGAGTGCAGTGCATACCCAGTGTCGAGTCGGTCTGACCCACGGTTGTCCAGAAGCGCCACAAAAGGCCTCTGCCCAGGCTCTGCACAGGGCCCCTGCCCCAGGGTCCATATATGGAGCTGGCCTGTTCTGACATCACAACACTCCATGTTTGGGGATGCCTGACACAGAACTCCATCTATAGGACAAATCCAGAAATCTAGTCCATATACGGGCATAAAAGGGACACAGACAGATGGGTGGACGGGTACTCTGACATGGGTACAACGGGTATTGCATAGCCGGGTGAGGCATGGATCTCCAACCTCCATCGTTACCGACTCGGTGCTCTACAGCCGGTCACCGGTCTAGTAATTGTAAATGGACTTGAGAGGTGTCACTGATTCCGTTTTGCTTTGCTGTTATTTTAGATGGTCTATGTATACAGTCTGAGACACAGAGCTATGATCTAAGTGACGCCGCATGTTAAAATTAGACTTGCTATCTGTCAGACTGCCTTCAGCAACATGGAAGATGACGCCGTTGGATATGGAAAAGAGACGCATTGGAAAATCCCGCTGGTCTCAGTTAGAGTCACTCACCTCTGAATTCTTTCCCCCTGCCTTCCCAGGGTGCTATGCAGGACGTGTCAACCGCTATCGGTTACCTCTTGCCCAGTCTGCCCAGCACTCTCAGCCCTATGAGAGAGCTGAGGGGGCAGAGGGCATTTGACAGATGTGTGTGTGTACGTGTGCGTGTGTGTGTGTGTGTGCATGTCACGTGTGTGTGTGTGTGTGTGTGTGTGTGTGTGTGTGCGCGCGCTGGGATTTTGTCCTCAGCCCTGTGCAACAGGGACTTTCTCGTGGGCCGCGTAATCTCTATGGCTCTGAGAGATCAAGCATCCTCTCTATTCCTGGCTACCGACCAGCCTCTTGGGGCACTGTTCCAAACATGACAATGGCAGCTAATCCAGGGAGTCCAGTGAACGTCATCGTCACCCCGGTAGAATCGGGTCATACTTGTTACCAAGAGCCAGTGGAATGTCTGTGGTGGCGTAACGCAGGGGCTCCCAAACCCCCGGAGATCAAAATGTACAAATGAATCAATCACTTTTACTGTAAGCCCATTTCACAAATTGTGAAAATAGCCAAGCTTGGAGATTGTCAGCTTGCAGATCTGCTATTTTCACCATTTCTGAATATAAATAAATGAACAAAATATTAAGAAAAATTATACATTTCTAGATTACTTTTGAACGGTTTTGGCTTTTCTTTTTCTTTATATTTACTCACTGTCCATAAATAATAATATTACTAATTAATATTATTAATAATTTCTCAAATTACAAATGCCATCAATCTAACCTTTGAAGAATCACGGCGTCGCAATTGTAACTTAATTTGGTGAAAGTCCACCTGAAAACAGTCCCATGGTTTGTGTTTGAGTCGGGGAATGCACCACCGTGGCGATGCGATATAACATAAACAAGGAACAGATCAAGCAGGAAGCAGCCGATAAGCACCGTAGGCAATGCATTGAGCCTCGGTTTCCCAGAATCCTTTATAGGTTGTACGCGAGGTTGTACGCGGTTGTACGCGACGCACCGTTCACCCAAACACATCTCTCTTGTTTTTACTAACACGGTGGTCACCTTATCACCTAAAACGAATATGAATAGGTCTTAAGTGGATAAAGTAGCAGTGAACATTGGAACTGAAACACAAGCTGATAAATTATCTTTGTGACGTTCTCTCTCCTGATTGGCTTGAAAAAGGTTGAGACATATTCTTGAGTGTGTGTGTGTGTGTGTGTGTGTGTGTGTGTGTGTGTTAACTGTGTGTGTGTTTGTGTGTGAGAGAAAGAGAGCACATCTACTGGCAGTGGATCACACCAACTTTGCCTTCAAAGCTGGATTCTGAATGCTGAGTCACTGGCTCCGTTGCCATGGTAACAGAAGGGATGAGGAACGTGTCTGTGTGTGTGTGTGTGTGTGTGGGTGTGGGTGTGTCTCATAATGATGTGTGTGTGTGGGTTGCGTACAAACGCACAGCCAGCTGAATGCACCACAATATACCAAACTCTATCCGCCCCGCCACCCCACCCCACCCCCGACTCGGTGCATCGTGCATATCGATATACGTGTCATATACAGGTGTGTGCTGTTTTTAGCGTATATACGAGCGCTCTTCTGTGCGCCTGCGAGTGGGCCATCCGCCACACGAACTCACTGGCCTAAAAAAATGATCTTCCATCTCTTCAGGGGGAAGCGGAGAGAAGAGAGAGAGAGAGAGAGAGAGAGAGAGAGAGAGAGAGAGAGAGAGAGCGCCGAGTGACGGAGCAGAACCCAGTCACGACTTTCAGCAGGATGAGGAGACACGCAGCATTGCGGATGTTCTCCTTCCACCAAACACCACGGAACAGAAACAAAACAGGCAGAGAAGAGACAGCCTGCATGCCATTCAGTCAGCTTGGCGCTTTTGTGTGTGTGTGTGTGTGTGTGTGCGTGTGTGTGTGTGTGCGTGTGTGTGTGTGTGTGTGTGTGTGCGAGCGTGCACGCTTAGTCGTGACATTTCGGCCCAGATAATAATATTCCTCAGTGCCTAATCAAAGGCTGTCTCTGCTTTCTGGAGATAAGCGGCAGAAAATGGCGACACATTTATCAGTGCACATGCTTCTTCAGTGTCAATAGCATGCTGAAGTATTTGTTCGTGCGTATACATATAGCATTATAATAAGAACGGGAATGCCAGTAAGAACAGGGGTACGAGTAGAAATAACAGAAATAACAGCATGATCATGTTCAAGTGAATAACAAGATAAGAACACGACTGCCGGTATGAGGAAAAACAGTGACTAACACTAGTATAGCCTTTTACAAAAATAACCTTTGTTTGTTTTCTTGTTTCAAAACAGCGGAAGACAGCGGGATTCACTGGGCACGGTGAGAGGAGAGGGTATAGAGTCCCTCACTGGGATGAATGATGGTGCATCTAAACCGAGTACATGCTATGGGACAGCTGGGAAAACTGTGGCTAATTTGACCCTTTGACCCCTACAGAGGACATATACACAGGCAGGCACGCATGCGTGCGCGCTCACACACACACACACACACACACACAAAGAGACACACGCCCACACACGTGTCATCGTGCAGAGGAGACCCTTTGCAAGCAGACACTCTTCCTGGAAAAATGTCAACAACGCTGTTGCCTAACATCCAGCAGCTGGTGTTTGGAGATGTGGGGCGGCTTTTCGTCTTTCTGCTACCAGTGGGGCAGCCTCATCTGCACAGGGGGGGGGGGGGGGTGGACCCATCTATTCTGGTACCGCAATCATGTGCCCCACTGGAGTGGCCAATCAGAGTGCGTGATGCAGCTTTTCATGTCCCGCGCTCAGGGACACTTGGATGTACTCGCCGCACTGCCGACCTTCTGATTAACCAGACCGCCTCTCTCTCTCTCTACCTCATTCAGCTATACTGCCGCCGAAATAGTGTAATTAGCGGGATGTGTATACTGTTTGGTTGCTGGTTTGCTTTCATACTCTTCATGAATAATTCCGGTGCCAGTACGCACAGTAGCCCATATCCCTGAAGAAGCCTAATATACTCCCCCATCGTCCATGGCTTTGGCTGAGTGGAAGACATTTTGGTTTCCCAGACCTGGGTTCGAAGCCATTCAAATTGGAGGCTTTGGGGGTCAACGAGGAGTGTCTGTAGCAGCCAATATAGCCAATAGCCAATAGGGTACAACTAACTACTTTATTACAAAAAAATTGCTTGTGGTATGTTGCGACCACAGGTCGCATTTACTATGAAAACCAGCTGACTATCATCACCTGGTTCTCCATACAGTATATGAAGATCACGACACTGACCTCATCAAACCCTGGATAGCCATACATGGTTTGACATACTAGATCTGCATATAAGGAGCCGGCCAGTGTGACCTCACTGACACCAGGATGAATAGTTTAACTCCTGCTTCTCAACTGTGCCGGAGTAAGAAGCTCTTGTTTCAGCACCCTCAGGACGTCTTACTGGTATATAAGCCATGCAGAAATCATTGGAGATCCTTACTGGTGAGTTAGGGTTTGTGTATTAGAATTGTAATGTGTTCTTTATAGCCTCGTCTTGGCAACAATTCAAGAAACAAGTAGCAATCTAATCTCACAGAAGTGTGTGAGAAAATATGCTATCCTCCTTGTGGAACAACAATAAGGAAAGAGAGAGAGGGGTGAAGGTATAGTGGTAGGTTGCACAACAATTCAGCCTGTGTGATCTGTGTATGTGTGTTTAGTGGTAGGCCATAGGTTTGAGTGGGTTCCCTCCCTGTGTGTGTGTGCGTGTGTGTGTGTGTGTGTGTGTGTGTGTGTGTGTGTGTGTGTGTGTGTGTGTGTGTGTGTGTGTGTGTGTGTGACTAGTTACGTGCTATACACACACACACACACACACACACACACACACACACACACACACACACACACACACACACACACACACACACACACACACACACACACACACACACACACACACACACACACACACACACACACACACACAAACACACACACACACACACACCCCTTCACCTTATATAGCACGTAACTAGTCACAACTTCCGCCTCTTTAATCCCACATGCATGCCCGGGCCTGCATGTTTGTACAGTAAACCCAGGTAAACAAAAGTGGCATTTCGCTCAAACTACATTGACCCCCCCCCCCCCTCCCCCCCCCCTGCTTTGGTGTGTGGCGTCACTGAAAAAATCTATGGCCTTTCAACCAGTGCATGACCATGCAAGTCAGCCGATGCGATAACGTCAAAAGCAGTGGCCCCGAGTAATCCACACAGCTTATGATACGAATGAACGTGCGATAAACCCGAACATGCAGGGCTTGGCAGGGTTGAACGGGGACAAAAAAATTTGCGCGAATTTGGCCCAGACCAGCCCACCACAACCAGCGCGGAGATAGCAGAAACTATACCGCCCGCTCCGTCGAGGCACACACAAACAAACAAGCCCTAATACCACCACTTTTACAGAACAACATAAATGATACAAACCAACAGACAACTAGACAACCCTTTGTTGCTCTCACAAGAATGATGCTGGCAAAAGGATTCATAGAAGAGGGTTTATTTGTCACTCACTGATACAGGTACAGTGAAATTATCATGATGGCACTGGCAGAATGGCAGCACGCCCGGACCTTTCCTGGTGGCCTGCGGCCTATTGGACTGCCTGCCTTTTTTTATTTTAATTTTCATGGCGCGGTTACCGGGGTACACCGGTAATATGCCCGGTACGTCCTATGGCCAGTCCAGCCCTGGTCAGAGCAGTGGCCCTGAGTAATCCACACAGTTTATGATATGAATAAACGTGTGATAATGGCAAAATGTGACGCCTTTCAAATGGAGGTCTGTGTTGGAACATGTGTTCTTATGGCAGGGCTTGGCCTGTACTGGGGAAGCAGCAAACAGCTCTAGTCTAAACTGTCATAACCACACCCGTTGTTATTGAGAACGGAACGTCATATGGTCACAAAAACAAGCTAAATAGCAGCTGGGCTGTACAGTACTTATAGGTGATGCTGTTGTGGTACCAAAAAGACTATTTGTACACAGCGAAATCCAGAGCACTAATTTAACTTCTTTGAAGAGTTACGTTAATGTCTCGCAGGAGGCCTAGTGATGAATAAACACTTCTCCTTTCCAACTTCCTCCGTGTCCTCCCTCTCCCCCTTCCCTCCCCCGCTAGACGCTCCCTTTCCTCCTTCCTTGTCACTCCTCTCTCCTCCTCACCTCCTGGCTGCTACCACTGCTCCTAGCGGGACCTATACAACGACACCTGCTTGTAGCATCTGCTTCTGTCAGTAATGTGCATTTGTTTCATTACTTAACCATTGTTAGTCATCACACGTGCACGCGCACGCACATGCGCACGCACACGCACACACACACACACACAAGCATATTGCAGTCACACAAAAACATATTGACACGCACGCTCACTCACTCACCACTCAGCGAGAAGGGCTGCTCATTGCAGCTTTAAGAGAACAATGACTAATCTTCATGTTTTTTATTTAGTCTCTCTGCTCAGCTGCAGACTGCAGTGCACCCCGGTAGGTATAGTAGTAGGTAGGTACTGTAGATGCCTTACTACTGTATATGGCCTGTATGCAAACATAACATGACAAAAACTAATATTTACTGTATGCTGAAATCACGATGCATGGGGTCAAAATGTTTCTTTTAAAAAAAAAATCTAATTTGACTGGATGACGCAGCAAGCTCATATAGTGGAAAAAGGGTCATTAAAATAAAGAAAGGATTTCCTTATGCATATTCATGCAGAAAACAATTAACTAAACTTACATTTGCTTGCTGTAGCCATGCAGCATGTACAAATGTGTACACACCGCGGGTGGTATAACAAAAAATACTACTCCTTACATGAATTTACATAAACAAGATCAAATATACAGCTGCGTTCAAGCCATTATGCGAACCGTGTCTATTCTAATCATAAATCAACAATCTACAATTCCTTTACTATGTAAACACCTTCCCTTTTCCAGAGCATGTTTGACTTGCATCCCATCCCATACACAATTGGGCATAAAGAAAATATGAATGAAAATCCTATTGAAAGGAAAAGTGTTTTTAGCAGACGGAATACATTTTAAATCACATGACACACGTTGTGAAAATATAGGGGGTTTTGTACATCCTTATCGACCGAACAAGGACCCGATTAAATCTGTATTAAAAAGATCACACTGTATTTATATCAGCCACATTTAGTGACCTAAACAAACAAATTAAAGTCCATAGACTTGGCTGGCAAACGATTTACGTCATAACTCACAAGTGCTCTAAAACAACATTAAAAGTCACTTTTTATCCTCGATATATGTACGTTGCTCAGCCAATCAAATCATCGCTACTATGGGGTCAAGCTAGCTAAAAATGCACACACACACACACACACACACACACACACACACACACACACACACACACACACACACACACACACACACACACACACACACACACACACACACACACACACACACACACACACACACACACACACACACACACACACACACACACACACAAACATTTCTGCGTGTGCTCTCAGTGAGGCAGGGACGGGTTGTGGAGGGGGGGGGTCTTTGGTGATGGGTACCGGCTGGCTGCTTCACGTTTCATTCGTTTAGAGAATTGCTCTTCCCAAAGGTCACCTTGTCCTCCTCGTGCACTAAAAGAGATAGCTTGCCTCTCCCTTCCTCTTCCTGATTCTTCCTCCCCCCCTATCCCCCCCCCCCCCCCCCCCACAGCCCCGCCTCCCATCCCGCACACCCTTTCTACTTCCTGCAATATACTGTCATCATCACCTCTCTGCTCTACTGTACTGTACCTGCAGAGCTTTCAGGACTGATGACTGGCTTATCTCTCTCTCTCTCTCTCTCTCTCTCTCCTTAAAGTACCAAAAGTAGAAAGTACTCATTATGCAGATTGTCCCATTTCAAATGTTTAAACATCTTTTGAAAATAGCCGATCTACAAGCTTGTGTGCCGAGCTTGTAGATCTACAAGCTCACAAGCTTGTAGATCGTAACCAAAATCTACACAGTAACTAGTAACTATAACGTTTTCAAATAGAACGACAAAACATTGCATGGATGCACCCATGGGACGTATCCTCAGTGATGTATCCCAAGGTCATCAGGGTTTCGGGTCTCACAACATCATACCCCTCACTCAGGTGACCCAGCCGGGGTGATCAAGTCCCGACTTACGTCCCAGTACCCTCGATCAGTCCCATTGGGAAAAGACCAGGGCCACACAATCCGTTGCTTCCGGAACTACTCTGCCAGGACTGGGAGGTATACAGTAGATCAATCTGGCGCATGGAAGAACTATGGGAGTTAACTCCTGTCCGAGCCCCTCCCACTGCACGTCTCAGCAGGTCCAGGACCTGTGCGTTGCACCAGACTCCCTGCAGCACCAGGTCCACTCCTGCTCTCAGCAGGTCCAGGACCTGTGCGTTGCACCAGACTCCCTGCAGCACCAGACACAGGAGTGGTGGATTCTTGAGCCGCAATAGTTCTGCATGCAGGCTCCATCTGGGCAACGGTGGTGCTGCAGGCTCTGCTTGCGGCTTGAATGGCCCTCCTAAGCTTTAAAGGCCTCACAGTGGGTTTGTTAATTGGGCTTCTTCCTCACGGAAGACACAGGCTGGGGCGCCAACCCATACTGCTCCCGGCATTCCCGGCTGTCACCCGTCTCTCCGGTGGTCACCAGACTATTCCTGGTTGTCACATAGTCTATTCCTATGAGTCACTATAAATAGAATAACTACGAAAAAACATCGCATGGATGCACCTGGGACGTATCCTCACTCAGTGATGTATCCCAAGGTCTGTAGTGGAGTAAAAGTACAATATTTGCCTCTGAGATGAAGTGGAGTATTAGTAGAAGTAAAAGTATTGGAAATTGGAAATACAAATACCTCAAAATAGTACAGTACTTTACAACGCCATACTATATGTCCATCTGAAGTGCTGCTGCATGCTACACCACACCTGTGTGGGTGCAACGCCCACATACAGTGCTGACTGGGCTGTAGTGGCAGAAAGAAGCTCCATGCTGCTATGAGCCCCATGTAGGGCTGGGTTGACAGTGATACAGTATGATTTCAAATCCATATCTCATGACTGTTGCAAATGTTTGACTCTAGTTTGATTATTGACAGATTCTTAATAAATAAGAGCTGATGTATTGTATGTAAAGACATATTGTGAGGTTGTAGATCAGCCATTTTGATAATTTGTGTATGAAAAAGAACGGACTCCCAGCACACTGTCTTCAAATGCATGTGAAAAAGCAACGTTTCGTCCTATACAGCCTTCATCAGGCTATCTTTAGCTTGTAGGTGTGCAAAAGCCTTGCTTTTGATCATTTGTGTATGCCACCATTGTAAGTATATGATACAGGGTTAAGTGGTTATATGAGACTGAAAGCTCTGGTGTCCTCTAATCCTACAGAAACAGCTGAATCTGCTGCACTATTTTTGTGTTCAGATAAAGGGAGTTACATAAAAGAATATAGGACAAACTATAACGCTTATTACAACTTCTGCTGAAATGAATTAAAATGCCTTAAGATTTGTTCCTTCTCCAATTCAATAAATTAGAATTTTCTATATGTGGATATTGTGAGCTTCACAAGCTCTCTCTCTCTCTCTCTCTCTCTCTCTCTCTCTCTCTCTCTCTCTCTCTCTCTCTCTCTGACCGCACTGACCTCTGCGATGAGAGCTACTATATGACAACACGTGCGATGAGGCCCGTCAATCATGTTCCCACGGCAACTCCCAGGCACACCACCACAACAAGTTTTCCTATAGCCTAAGCAAGCAAGCAGGCAAGCAAGCAAGCCCACAGGATGGGGAGAGAGAGAGAGAAAGAGAAAGAGAGAGAGAGAGAGAGAGAGAGAGAGAGGGAGGGAGAGCGAGAGGCAGAAAGCTGTAAGAGGCTCCTCCCCCTATCACCTGAGCAGAAAACAAGGAAGTGTGGGACTGCAGCATTGTGCTGAGTGTCCTTCCACTGATATGAGGCTCACCTTCAACTTCCCACTCATGAGTCTATGAGCCGATGCATAGATTAGAGATGCATTCTCTGCAAGCCTGCAGAGAACCTCCAACAGCATTTTAACCTCTTTAACACATTTAGGCCTGAAGAATGTCTTCTAAATTCTGACAGTTTTATGAAATGCATGTTTCTGTATCAGTGGTGCTCCATATTTCATGTCAAGGACCCCAAAAATGATTATGTAATATGCCTAGTCATAGCTCTCTTGAAGAGTTTATTTAGTTTTAGACACATGTATAGTCACCTGGAATGTCTTAGTGTTAGTCTAGTTTTACTAAATATCGACTAAATATCAAAAGATTTTAGTCCAGTAAATCTACAGTTGATTTAGTCAACTGTCTCTCTATCTCTCTCTAAAATAGCAGATCTATTTTCAGTGTAAAATACTGGATCTCTTGTCCATCCGTCCCTTCCTAACATTTTTGTTTTTATTTGTTGACGAAATTGTCAATATATTTAGTCTTATTGTTAGTCTTAATAGCTGAGTTTTCATTTTAGTTTCCATTTAGTTTGACATTTTTTGTCATAGCATTAGTTGACGAAATCAACACTGGCCATTTTCTTTAATATAATTTTTATCCCACGATTTTGCAACCCAGTTTTTTCACCCAGTACCAATTATCTACACCTCCTCTGCCAACCTGGGGGGGGGCAGCGGACTGCCCTCATGCCTCCTTCTATGCATGAGGAGTCCAAGCTGCTTCTTTTCACCTGACAGGGGGGAATTTCCCTGGCCGGACGTAGCGTGTGGAAGGAACACGTTATTCCGACCAGTTCCTTTCCCCTCCATCAGGTGGAACAATGGCCTCCGGCTGGAACAATGGCCATATCTGGCGAAGACATTCGGTGTAGCTGGAAATCAGGAGGAGGCCTAGTGTATACACTCACAGCGGGGGACCCTGGTCTACTAAGTATGTAGGGTTTAAGTGGTTACATTTCTAAACTGCACTTTTAAGTATGTGGATTTTGCCTCGGTGGCACCGATCCAGAGAAATAAATAGAAACACAGGGCATACTGTACCAGCTTACGCTGAACAAGGACAACAGGGCATTGCACTGGACCACAGCACACTGCAGTATAGCTGCTGTACGTATACTGCAAGCCAGTGGTTCCCGGGGACCGGGGACCCCCAGGGGTCCTTGAGGGAGTTCCAGGGGGTCCCCAGCTAAATGATAGTTAGGAACAAAATGGACCATTATGGGTCTGTAACTCTGAGAGTGTACAAATGGAACCAAATGGACCGGAATGGAATGAATAACGGGTCCATTTGGCTCCATTTGTACACTCTCAGAGTTAATTGATTGATTTTATAATATAAATTGGGGGTCCCAGAGATAGAAATGACATTAAATGGGGGTCCGTAGACTAATGCATGTCAAACTGGGGGTCCTTGAAACTAAACGGGTTGAGAATCACTGCTAGAGCCTTACAAATCTTCTCTTATGGGGGGGGGTCCCTGGCATATCTCTTAAAATGGGGGTCTGCAGGCTAATTAGTGTCAATTTGGGGGGTCCTTGACATGAAAAGGTTTGGGAACCACTGCTGTAAGCAATCCTCCAAGCCACTGTTGTGAAATTTAAATGCAGCCCCACTTGAAGTTCAGCTACAGTAGATTCACATTCCACACATTATTCACTTTTAGGTTTGTGTGACTTTGCTTGTTATCTTGGTATGAAGCGCTCGCTACGGGGGAGAGTTTGAATCCAAGGTTCAAGGGTGTTGTTTATTGCCACATACACGTAGAATACAGTAGCAACATTGTAGGCAGTGACATTTTTGCACTTCGAGCTTCCTAGACAGCTTGGCGGATAACAATTTTAAATAGAATGAGGGTAAAGCAGTAATAGGAATAGTAAAAATAAAATCCAGCTCTGTGTGTATATACAGTAGCTACCTAAACGGTGAGACTTTACAAAACAAGCATTTTCTGATTTACAGCAGGCAGACGATATGTCCGTACGCCTGCAGTCTCTCCATCCCTGTCAACAGCCAAACACAAGCTATATGAACATCAAATACGACTTGAATTTTCCTGGGTGCCAGTAAGCAGAAGGTCATGACGCCTTGTTACCGCAATCATCACTGAGCCAACGCACGCACGCACACACACACACGCACACACTTTTTTGTGGCAATCATGAAAAGACCCCTCTGGCGGTTTGCGAAGGGCTGCGTTATTAATAGCAACAAACGTATTTCAGAGCATACGGCACGCACGTGAGAGAGAGACAGAGAGAGAGAGAGAAGAGGCAAAAAGAGAGAGGGGAAAGAAAGGACAGAGAAGGAGAGAGAGAGAGTCAGGTTGCGATGTGCTCCACTGGATTGGCACATTCTATATGTAGACTGCTACCGTCCTAGAGAGACGTCATCCAGTGACGGAAAAATACCGCCACTACAGTCTCTACTGGGAGAGAGATGGGCGGGCGTCCCTCTGAGGGAGAAATAAGGGGAGAGAGAGAATGAAATGAGGTGGATTAAATTATTAGTCCCACACTATCCTCTCCATGTCTTTGTGTCACCTTCTGACGAAGAGCTCTCCTCCTCCTCCTCCTCCTTGTCTTCAGGCCGAAAGTAAAAAAGAAATGCTGAGTGATTATACTCCCCCGCCAGCCGCCACCTGCCCTCTCTCTCTCCCCCTCCACGCCTCTCCTCCTCCTACACCGGTGCTAAACGAATGACATTTACTGGTCCTCGATCTGGGCCACTCATTTTTATGTCATCATTACTAAGTGAAGTAGTGGTGGTGGTCAGTGAGAGACACTGTTGTGTAACTATGTACAGAGACACAGACTTAATGGTTTTATGCCATGGGGTCGTGATATGGTGAACTGTGTGCATGCAGTGGTGACTGAATGAATGCATCGGCCGATCTGCTGAGCTTTCAGGTCAAGAGTCATTTAGGAACCTCAGTCAGTATATATTGATGAAGGTGACCTCCATTTTTGACTTGGCAATGGCTGCAGATTCTTTATGTGGTTCATTTAGCATTAGCCCAAGAAAATGCTGGGTGATAAATCTTTTCCCCACCTCCTTGGTAGCTGTCACCACTCAAGGTATACTGCAATAGTAGCACATGGCTGCCCCCTACAGAGTGTCCGACTCCACTGCAGCCAAAAAGCCCTCCGTTTACAACAGGACCCTTCGAATCATCCTTCAATTCCCTTAATTATAAATGTTTACTGTCCAGTTTGTTTTTCTTTTATTGTAATGTTATTCCCGCCTTTGCGTGGGGGCCAGAACACCAACTGGTATCCTGAGGAAGGGGTTTCAGTGGCTTTCTCAAGGCAAAAACACTAGGCTGTTGTGTCGGGATTTAACCTGGGGCTCTTCTGTTAATGTTCGCTTTAGTCTATCTATGCCATTGGCAAACTTTTTTATTAAATGACCCCTGTAGGAGAAAACTTTTACACACCCAGAAATCAGGCGTATGCACAGGTGCGTAGGCCAGTGGACATCAATGAAAGCAATAAGGTACACCCGCTCACTGTGTATCTGCTGGGCACATGATATTGTCTTATTTAATGCCTGAGGAAGGTCTAATGAAGGTCATTAAATAAGACAATACTCAGATACAGTGTGCGGGTGTACCTTATTGCTTTAATTTAATATAACTCAGAGTGTACAAATGGAACCAAATGGACTTGGACCCCAATTTGAGAACCACTGATCTAGGCCAGTGGTTCCCCCAGGGGTCCTTGAGGGAGTTCCAGGGGGTCCCCAGCTAAATGATAGTGAGGGTCCATTTGGTTCCAATTGTACACTCTCAGAGTTAAATTAACTTTGATTTTACAATATAAATTGGGGTTCACAGAGATATAAATGTCATTAAATGGGGGGTCCGTAGACTAATGCATGTCAAACTGGGGGTCCTTGAAATTAAACGTGTTGAGAATCACTGCTAGAGCCGTACAATTATTCTATTATGGGGGTCCCTGGCATAGCTTAATGCCAGCGAATAATGATGATGATGATGGCATAGCTTTTCACATGGGGTTAATAAATGTCAATTTGGGGGTCCTTGACATGAAAAGGTTTGGGAACCACTGAGCTAGGCCACCTCTCTCCACATAAACTGGCCTGACATTAATGTGTTAGTGACACCAAGCAGTGATTATTCAGCAGATGTTCTACATCTTATAATGTTGGAGTTTGATAATACCCTGTGGCCCCTTTTACACCGGGATTTAAACGGTTCAGTTCTTTTTGGTTCTCATGGAGCAAATAGCAGACCTACAAGCTCGTAGCGTGCCACTCGGTGGCGCGCTATGAGCTTGTAGATCTGCTATTTTTCAATAGCTAAAATATAACATAATGCTTAGTTAAAACACCAAAAGGGGTTCCCGCCCAAAATGGGTTAAATTGTTTATATGATCAATATAAGTAAATTAATATATGATAACCCTTTGTGGTCAAACTGTTCCAGAGAGGGTTCCTTTGAGATTTGATAGTTCCATGACTGGTGAACATTTTACGCTACCATTTTCAATATTCATTTTCAATATTTTCATTAATATACCTTAGAGTTGTTGTGTGTAAATAATAATAAATAGTCTGCTCCATTCTGTGTTTCCTAGAACTGGAGGTCTGAAAAACAGACAGACAGTAACATTATGAAGTACATCTTTATGACTGAGATGTACTTCATAATGTTACTGATTTCTTTTCAGACCTCCAGTTCTAGGCAACACAAAATGGCAGCATGGGGGGACTTTTTATCATTATTACACAACAACTCTAAGGTATATTAATGACATTGCAAAATGTGGTATTCCCCTTTAATGAAATTAACTCTGGCATCCCTCATTTGGGGCAAATAACAGGCTTACTACAGTAGGCCATTAGAATTAACATTTTCTGCAATTTAGGCCTTTGGCAGACGCTACAAAAGTTCCATGAGCATTTTATCAAACAATGAACAGGGTCAGTGGCCAAGGGATTAGTGTGATGACAGAATCTGGATATGCTACATCCTACTGTAAGTAACAGGGATATAACCGTTAGGCCCTACAGACAAACTTCTTCAATCACATCAGTATGCTGCCGTGTCGCTACTGTTAAGTTGTCAAGTTGTCGCCAAGACAATTACAAGTGGCATTTTACTGGATTTGGATTGTCTAGTGATACCTGCTCCAATTGTAGTCGTCTAAAGTCTAGACTAGAGTGAGTGTGTAGATAGAGAGTGATTGAGAAATCCTGTCACTGCAACAGAAAGGCAATCCCCTTTGCTTTAAAGCCAATCCTCAAGTGTCCCCTGGGGAACAAGACCAAATTGGAGCTTACAATTACTTTAGTTTTTTCTTGGGAGCTTCTCCTTGACAGTCCTTCGTCGAGTAATCCCCCAGAAACACACAGACTGCACAGGAATGCATCCAGGCAGAGAGATACAGTATAGTGCATGCACATGCATGCACATGCACACGCACATGCATGCAATGCAGTACCCATGCACATGTATGCATGCAGTACAACCCAGTTTGAATGGGATCAACGCAGATAGTCAGTACAGCAGACTAGCAAACTACAATGACTGAGACTTGAATTTCTGTGTATGTTGTTTTCTCTGCGGTGAGCCAAATCGACACCAGTGTGAGGTAGGGGAGCACCTGAGATGGTGAATGTAACCCAAACCAGGTCATGTGACACCAGATCTGGAGCGTACGTTGTCCGATCTCCACTGGGGAGTGGGGACTGGTGCAACAGCCATGAGTCATCAGCTTTTCATTTGGGAGAAATCCAAGTGTTTGCTTTGTTTACTTTCCCCAAGTCCTTCATAGAGTTACAGTAATGACAAGCTAGTGTCATAATGTTTGCAACGCATAGCCTGTTTGGTTGACTACCTCCATTAAATGGCTGTTTTAATCTGCAAGTTGAAGCACCCGGCCTGGCTTGTCATCTTTTGCTATAATGGGTAAACTGTAATTTTGGGGAGCACCGCCAAAACAATTTAGGACATGTCGTCCCATTTGTGTCTATTGTGCATTGTCCCATTTAAAAGAGATACTTTTGTGCTGTGTGAGCTAAGTTTACTCAAGCAAATATATAGGCCTCTCAATTGTTTGACAAAACAAAACAACATGCTTACACTTAAAGAATAAGTACATAACAGACTCAGTAAAATAGTTATAATTATCCTTTTGGGTTAAATTAAATATAGTAAAACAAAAAAGGCAAAGTAGTTTAGGGATAAGGGGTTTAGCATGGATGAAAATAGAGCCCCCAGGGTTTGAATTCAGTTGAAATGCAGTATAGGCCTACTGTTATGAATTATGACCTTTATCTGCTTGACCCAGTACATACAGTACGTACATGTTGAATCAACTCTCATCTGCGTAAGCGTAATTGACACCCTTGATACCAGATGCATGTTTACTCATTCTGTTATTTTCCTTGTCTCATATCTTCTGGTCACATCACGTGTCCAATACCAGGGGTTTTCAACCAGAGGTCCGGGGACCACCAGTGGTCCTTGAGGGGATTCCAGGTGGTCCCCAGCTAAATGATGGAAAGTTGGCAACCAAATAGACTCTTATAGATCTTTAACTCTTGAGAGCGTAAAATGGGTCCATTTTAGTTAATTTACAAGAAGTCTACTCATTAAAGAATGGAATTGTGGACAAAGTCCTATCCAACGATAACAACATTCTTTAGTTTTAGGTCAGCAAGTCTAAGGGCATTTTCGTCACCACTAAACCCCTTATCCCTAAACTTCTTTTTTTTTTTTACTATTTTGCAAAACATTTTTGAATAGCCAGTCTACAAGCTCACAACGTGCCAATGTAGATTGTCTAGTTGAACTATTCAAAAATGTTTTTGAAAATAGTAAAGAAAAATAAGTTTATGGATAAGGGCTTTAGCGGTGACGAAAATGGAGCCCAATATGTCATCAAATGGTGGTCCGTGGCTCAAATGCTGAAAAAATAATGGGCCTTGATATGAAAATGCATGGTCAACTGAAATCACACCTGCCCAACAGCGTGTGAAGTGTAACAATCTTTTGCTCTCTCTTCAGTGCCCAGTTGCTTACAATCCAACAGTGCCATAAAAGCTACTGGACATTCCCTCTATGCTTAGACACTGACTGAAAACAGGACGTGTTTGCACAGTAAAGGCCTATTCATACTCCAGTTTTAGGCGATAAGGTTATTACCTTATTATCAGTAATAAAAACAAGACAGAGAGATGTGTTTGAGTGAGCGGTGAGTCCTGTACAACCGCGGTGTAACGGCATGTTGTAGTTTCCGGTGGTCACCTTATCACCTAAAACTGTAGGAATAGGCCTTAATTGGAAGATACTGTAAGTGCTGCCGATGTATCAACCTCTTCTTCTTCAAAAGCATACTGCTATAAATGCAGTATTGTATTGATTCAGGCCATTGAAGAGAACACATGACACACACACACACACACACACACATCTAGCTGTGACTGTGAAATACCTCACAAAAATATCCGGAGTGTTAATTCAAGGTTTTGTTAAGTCCTGTATGTCCATGTGAACACCTAAGGTATTTTACCCTACCTATGTCCCCCAGGTTCTACAGTATGTTCCCCACCCCTTGGCCCAGCTAATCCATCTCCAGGTTCAATGTTCCCCTCTTAATTTAGGGTTAGGGAACCTGGGATTTTGAGTATAGGGTAGATTAGAACATGCCTTTATATTTGTTTGCGCTTTGGGTTATTTATTCTGCCATCTTATCTCTGCCCACAATCTATACACACCAGAGAAGACACGCATCTCACACACACACACACACACACACACACACACACACACACACACACACACACACACACACACACACACGCCTCTGCTTTTCTTTACCAGCAATTTCCCACTTCACATATTCCTCATCCCTGCCTTGCCTTCTTATCTCCGTTCGTTCCACGCTCAGCTGGAGCGAGAAACGTTTCCCCTTCGCTTGTGAGATGATAAATGAGCGACTGGGCCCTCCGCCGCACGGTGCACGAGAGAGAGAGAGAGAGAGATGGTCGGCCCGCCCTGTAATAACAGATGGCCTCCAGAGAGTGGCAAATGGCAATGCCTTCCATCGAGTGCTGGATCAATGAGTGGCTCCAAACTGAGACAGTGTGGGTATGAGCGAATAAGGGCCCCGTGTTCGATGTCGCCAGCAAAATGAGTGAATATAGCATCACAATCGGTTTTACCACTTGAACCCTACATACTGTACATGTGTATATAGTACACCGTCTATTTTTAAATAGGCAATCTACAATCTCACAACACGTTGCCTTACGACACACTGTGAGCTTGTAGATCTGCTATTTTCTAAAGATCTTGAGAGAAAAAATAAACAAGATAAATATTTATCCTTGTCATGAAACTATACTGTACTGGTTTAAACACCATCAAGATGGAAGCTCAAATAATCAACAACGCAAGCCTCCAACAAAAACAACACTACAAGAGACTGTACAGAAAAAAAACATGCCCAAAGTTGCTTGGCAACATTGCCCTTGTTTTCCACATTTTGAAAGTGCACAGCAAAGGTAGAGTTTAGATATGTAGACTACGAAGTCCTGTCGGTGTTGCATAGTGCCTTTAACCCATTTAGGCCTGACGTCGAAATAAAAAAAAATTCTTCTAAATCATGACAATTTTCATGTTTCTATATCAGTGGTGCTCAATATTTCATGTCAAGGACAAGGAGGATGTATTTTGGCCGCCGACCCCCATCTGAAAATATGTTGTTCCAGGGACCGCCCAGACGCAAAGATTAGAGTTAAAAACGTTTGCTCTGAAAGAATATATATTCAAAGTTTTGCACCACATTTTCACGGTTTAAAAAGAAATAGCAGACCTACAAGCTCGTAGCGCGGCAACTAGTCAACTAGTCACTAGAAGTGAAAGCCCTATAGCTCTGATGCATGTTTTTGCACCACCCCTAAGCAGAACTGTTTAGGTAAATCTATTATTTATTTCTTTTCCCCATTTATCCCTTCAACACTTGGTCCCAAACAACTAAAGATATCTCACAAACTGACTAGATTGCCAACCATGCCATTTTTGAGTGCTGCTGCATTCATACTTCCCAAAGTGTGGTGACTATAGTGCAACTCTAGCACCACCCTCAGACTAAAATGACAACTTTTCACACAAGATGTCTCATAATCTAGCTAGCAAACTGAATAAGGAAGTGGACCCCATGAACCATTCAACCATATCCTTTAGCGCCACCCGAATGCCACAATTTACACTCACACTAAATAAAATAAAAAGTAAGTAAAAGTATCATGGAATGGATAGATTGCTGTGGCACTTACTTTGGTCCCAAACGATTAGGCCTACCAGTGGGGCTAGGAGCAAGCACTATGGGGCCACAACACTAGCGGGGCCTTTAGACTCTTTTAGTCATGTTTCTGAACAATCCAATAGAGAAGCACTAAGGGTTTGTTTGTGTCACCACATTTGGCCACAGTCAGAAACAGGCCCTAACAATGGTGATGGTGTCACAGGGGGACCACACTTGAAGTGCCTCCCTCCTCCCACTCTATAAAAAAGTGAAGGCTACATTAATTTATAGTGAAAGCACAGGCTCACCACCACACATAAAGAGACCATATCATGGCCCTGAATTCCATATTGGCCTATAGCCTACACTGCATGCGACTCATAATTCAAACACAAATCACACTGGTAAGGACCATTATTTCCCACATAAATGGCTTGTGTGGGGACAGGGGGAGTGGACTACATGCAAAACAGCAAAACCATTACAGAGTATGTCTAAAATAAAAAATCGTTGCCCCCCCCCCCCCCCCCCCCACACCACCCCCACCCCCCTATTGCTGCTCTCCATAGCCGTGGTGCTGATGCTGAATCACTTGAGTTTCATGACGCACAACGCAGCAAACCACACAGACTTTACAGGCACCAGACCAGTAGCTAAACGTGTAATAAAAACGTCTCATGGGTTTCCGAGGCTACTAAACGACCAGTTAAAAGACAAAAAACAAAATGTGAAATGGACCACAGCCAGAAATAATGGAAGCCTTACCTTTTAGGAGAACAACTTCTTTCTTGACTTACGGTGCATGCAAAGCTGATGCAAAGTCGCTAATTACATCCAAAATTGCTTCCTCATTGGAGACACCTGCACATGTGGCAACAGACGCAGCTGTTTTTGACAGCAAACTAAAAAGCTTTCCATTGCGAGTAGCCTATATTTATTTTGTATTTTGTACCGTGTGTGGATAATGTGATTTTTTTTGTTTTCATTTTATGATTTTATATGACACAAGATGTCTGTGGACTCGACTGTGATTAGGTGCACCCCTTCTGTAAGAAAATCTGCTATTTTGCTAATCTCCCTTTTTGTTGTTGTTTTTTGTGTTTGTTTTTTTTATCTCGAAAGTGTTTGAATATTGATTAAATGGGGGTTTTTACCCAAATCTTATCTTCTGGGGGTCCCTGGCACAAAACCCTTTCAGATGGGGGTAAATATATAAATTTGGAGGCCCTAGCTAGCTTAGCAAGAAAATATTTGAGAACTACTGACTTGCCCTACAGTGTACAGTAGGCCTACATGTACAGTACATGGCAGGCACAGGTTTCTGTTAGCCTGGCCTTGTGAAACCCGAATATAAATAGTATCAATGGTGCCATCTCTTGTATTTAGTATGATTTATAGGCCTATACCATATAAATATTTGATTGTATGTAACAATTGTATGTAGATTTTCAGATGATTAAGGTAAGGAGCTGGTACAGTTCAACTCCTATAGTCAATTAAATGATATACTTTTGTCAGTGCCTATCTAAGCCTGACAGCCAGTTGAAGTGGCATGTGTAGTGTGGTATGAGGTTCTGTTTTGTACCAGGCATGCAAGGATGAACTTACGTTCATTGTTCTTCACCAAAACTCGAAAATACAGTACTGTATTGAAGATCCCTGAAAGATGCCTGCAAATTTAGGATGCTGGCACTACTATAACCTGCATGTTCTGAAAATGAGCTCTGCAGAAAGAAATACAGTACAGAGTACAGAACAAAAAACAGCAGCGCTGTGAAAATGAAGTGTTGACCATGAGATCTATCTCTGTCTGAGCTACTGTACAGTAATCTGCCTTATATAAGCAGTCGGTAATGCAACACTCCAGCTGCATTTTTTATGATTCAAAGCGCTGTTGCAGCATATTGTGTTCTGTAGTTCTATTACTAGAACAAGGTGTTATCACCAAACCTGAAAATATTACTTTTTTTGTTCCCTATTACTCCAGTCTTCTCTTCCTAAAATTCATAAAACATTTACAGATAAGACCTATTATCACAGCTATTGGACCATTATTAACAGAAATAATCTTGGCTAATTTATGCATTTTCTTTCTTCCTGAACAGAGATGCTAGGGTTTAAGCATCCCTTCCAGCCCATGGTGCACTGCACTTTTGCACTGCCAGTTTATCGCATTGGAAAATATTAATAATGTGATTATGTAACACTTTGCTTAATGTTCACTCTCATGCCATTTTTTTAACTTTCTTTTGTGGTGCCACATACTGTAGAAGGGCAGTTAGGGAGGTTCTTTGCAGAACCTACGGAACATAATGGGGAGGTAAGACTCAGTCACATAATTACTATGGAATTACTATAGTGTGCAGATGTTTCTCCTTTCTTAAGGTGCTTTCAGACTTCAAGTCTGAATGCACCTTTATGTTCTTCTGCCCAGCACTTAGTACCATGTATCATTTATCATCGGAAATGCTTGCTTTCACAATTTATTTCCTATACAATGCGGGATGTTCACAGTGCTGCAATGAAGCACTGAAGAATATATGAAACGTGTTTTTCTTCATATTTTCAATGGCAGTTAATGGGGATCCTTACAGTAAGTATATAAAAAAGTAAAAAACTAATCTTATAAGGGATCTTATAAGGGAGACAGATGTTTAGACCACGTACCTTATCTCATGTGATAGTTGACTTATTAAAACATGTCTCTTTAACATGTAAAAGGCAGAGAGCATTTCACTATAGTGTTTAGAGGTGTAAACATGAAAGGCTTTGGTACTGTTAGAATGCCTGCAAAGAAGATCTGAGCCTTAGTAGACAGTGTGCTATTATTAGTTTGACAGAATCTAAAGATCAATGCTATCCACTTAAGCACACTGACTGGAGTCCCCCAGGCCTCTAAGCTGATGTTTTTGCCGAGACTAAATTTATTTTCCAAAAATAGCCAATTTACAAGTTCACATGTCACAAGCTCACAACTGCTATTTTCACTGAATGTTCCACCCCCCCCCCCCCCACCCCCCCAGTGTAATGTAATGCACGCAGGACTGCATGGAGCTATATTCCCCTTTCTTTCGTAGTTCTACAATTAGTTTCTACAATGTTTTCAAAGCTCAAGTGGGTCCTCAAATAGCGGTGGTGTGGAATACAGCCACATTTAGCCCTCTGAGAAGAAGCAGCACTGTTTTTAGAGTGTAGAGGGCAGGTCAGACAGAGGTTAGGAAAATGAGTCTCTGGAGTGATTATATCATCATGGGTGACTTGACAGGCCAATTCTACTGCACCCTTTGGCAGAGCAGGACAATGCAGGAAGCCACAGTGTGTGGTCTTGGTCTGAAGATTGCAGTTCCCATTATGTTGCAGTAGCTCTAAAGTGTATCTGTGACTGTGTGTAGCGGTGTGAACTTGGCCTGCGCTGTGTGTTGTGTGATAGTCTGACAGTGCTCGCCCAAGTCTCGCCCAAACAGTATCGGCAGCAGCCATTTATTCACAGTCACAGGCGCTGGCGATAAATGAATGAATGACACAATGTCAGGAGTCAGGACCAGCATTAGAATCACAACATGTGCTAATCAAGAGGTAGATTGGGAAGTATTCTACTAGGTAAAAATAACACAATGAACTAAATGTACCTGGCGATAATTGAATGAATGACCCTGTCAGGACCAGCGCAGCTTCACATTTATTAGAATCACAACTAAAACATACTCAAGGTTGAGAATACCGTAACACAAAACTACGGAACTACATTTTCTCTGTTACATGTGCATACATTAAATGTCAGCACTATGGTCAGCACAGGCAAGACTGAAAATCCATAAAGTACATGGTTTTCGTGTTTCATGTTACATACATATCTGATAGTGATGCACTGCACTGCATTGTTGTATTAGCCTTTTAGTGTGTTGTGCACTCAGTGTACATTAAGTGGTTCCTCCTCCGTCTGTGTGTGAATGGGTGAATGTAAACGCAACATAAATGCACCATTTACCATTTGGATACAATATACAGTATATCGTAGATGGATAGATGTACATACTGTATATATATATATACTATATTGTAGATATATAGATATGTATATTTCTCTATCATATTAGGCATACTGTACATGTACCAGAAAGATAAGCCAATGGTTATCTTTCTGGTTTTCGTCATAATATTGTCCATTTCATCCTTGCCCCCGTCCCATTCAATCAGGGATTAACTTGGACCACCAGGGGAGTGCATTTGGCTACCTGGGGTGGCAGTAGCTGTGTGGGTAGAGGCCGGGGCTCTCTGGGAAATGGGAATGGAAAGGTCCCTGGTCCGCTGCCCGGTCTGCCCAGTCTATATGCCAGTCTCTGAGCAAGACACTAGATTCTTTACGATGTCTTTATCATCCACAAGGGAGAATCGTTTGCTCACTGGATGCTGTATTAATAGAACCCAATAGCTAGGATGGATACATGCAGAGGAAAAATTTCACGTATCGTATATGTCCAAATGTACAGTGACAAATCCCCCAACAACAACAACTGTGCGACCGAAGGTCGTGCTTACTATGAAAACGTGCATCTCCCGTCCGTTAGTTAGTCACCCAAGCGTCTCCGTACAGTATATGGTATCGCACCACATGACGTGAGATCTCGTGACATGCAGGGATACACTTAGATCTCCATGTATGGACCTGACATCGTGACATCTCGTGACATCACGTGACATCATGGAGACCCTTAGATCTCCATATATGGGTGTCAGTCCATCAAATGTCAGTATGACATCATCCAACCCTGCTTTTCATTGTGCATTTTTCGGTCAAAGTTTATCCCATGCCAAAGGATGTGTGCTCGCGCGCAGATCTGCCCCAGCAGCCGCGACTTTGACATCATCAGGGATCTCCACATATGGGCATACTGTATATGTAGACGGCAGTCAATATATGGCCATATCACGCCTCCATAACTGTAACTTCATGCATACATGTATGGTCACGTCTTGTGACATCATGTGACAAATGCATGGAGACTCTTCTTGTGCATTTTTTGGTCAAAGACACTGACCTCATCTAACCATGGATAACCATGCATGGAGTTGACTGGACCATCACCTAGATCTGCATATAGAGCCGACCACCAACTCTACATCTGACCTCAAACCTCAAACCCTTATATCTCCATATATGGAGATCCATATGTTGATCTGACCTCATCAAACCCTGTACATTCAAGACACGCTCCATATATGGCCAGTACAGAATTCATTCCATATGTTGATCTGCCCCCCATGCCAGACCCAGGTGCATGCGTGCACTCTATTACTCTACCGGTAATAGAGTATTACGCAGTGAACTCCAGAGTGTTAATGTATTATTTCTTACAGCTAAATTAAAGCCGTGTAGCAGTAGTGTCTGGGTCCCTTTAAGACCAGAGCTGGAAAATCACTGCCCGGTTGCATCATTATTGAGGACACACCTCCTCGCCATAAAGGTCCCTTGCCTCGTCCAAGACACCTAATAAGATGCCCTCGTAGTTCAGAACAAATGTTGTGACTGTGAATCAGTAAAACGTGGCCATGAATAGCAGCATTTTATAGACCTCTCAGCGTGCTCACTTGGTGGTGTGGCACGTCACAGGGCTGAGCACAGGGAAACCGTCGCCAGATGTTTACGACCGTCTCGGCACTCGCATCGATTGCTGTTCATCAGTATAGCATCGCCAGGGGCATAGTAGCAATTATCTCCACTGTCAGACGATGAATATGTTACATAAATGACTAAGTGATTTCTCTTTGGCCTCGTCTGTATAGACTGATTGTCCAAACAGAAAGAGAGTTGTCCGCACACTGGACCATGCTAGCTAGAGTGGTTGGGCGTAAGCCAGACGATCATAAATCCTCTCATCACTTTTCGTATTCTTACATTTCCTAAATATCTATCGCATAAACAGTCTCTCTTCTTTTTTCTCTTGCTTTTGGCTTGTACAGTAGATGTGCCATTTTCATGTAGAATGAAAACATGAGAGTGCCAAGGATAGACCCTTGGGGGACAAAGTATGTATTGTTTAAGTGGTTAACCACCCTAGGCCAGATGCTTGCCTCATGTTGATTTGTCTATGTAGGATTTGATGTATTGCCATGTGTTGTTCTTGCTTACTGTAAATGGATTAAGAGTACATTGTAAATTGTAATATTATACAGTATACTAACCTATACCTATACCTATTAACTTATACCTATACCTATATAATATTTAACCTTTTGAGTGCTCGGATTGCCGCCTTTTCTTTAGTACACCTATTTTAGCATTGAGATGTGTACAGTTATGCTTTTGTAAACGGATTGTCTCCTCTCTGCTATAATCTCCAACAACACTGTTCACCTTTACATTTCTATTCCTATGGGTTTTGGTTTGACCTTTTGACACTTGCTCATGGATGTCAAAATCAGTCAGGCGTAATTAAAGTATGTGGCCTGTCTCTGGCTGCCACAAACAACTCCGTAGTGCTGCTACGACTGACAAAATCTTTCCGTTTGACATCGCAACCTTGCAGGTCACACACGCGAGGAGATCTAAGTGGCTGACATTCCGCTGATGCTTGGATCACATCCTGCTGTATGCCGCATGGAAAGATCACCGTCCTGTCTGTTGAGCTGGCTGCTATGTTGACACAGAAAACAATTGAGTATTAAGACGGAACACAGTGTCCTGGTTATATGGCTACTGTATAGCCACTCTCCGCCTCCCCGGCCTGTTCTGTTTTCAGTGACAGCTCGATGGGAAGAAGAGCGTGGATGGCAAGGTTAGGTGAGGTCAACTTTATTTATGAAGCGCCTTTCGAAACTACCTGTGCAGTGAAAGCATTACCTTTAAAACAAACGTACGTTACAAAACAAGTTGCGATTTTAACAGCTTCTATTCTCTTTAAATAGCTACGGGAAGATAATTTCAGTAAGAGGGGAATTAAAAGGCTTGATCACCTTTAGTTTTTTAGCAAAGACTCCGGAATAGCCTGAAAGCCCGTGGTCAGAAGACCTGTAACAGTACTTCTACTTGAGTAGGATATTCTTCTAGTTCTCTTTCCAACCCCTGTGTATTAGTAACCATAGGTGTGATTTGCGTAGACAACAATGATGACTTGGGCTGAAAATAGACAAGATAGACTGTACTACCGTTTCATGTCGGACCATGGTTTCCATTAGGCCGGCCATTTGAGAGCAGAGTGACAGCTCCATTATGCACTTGGAGCTCAGGCTGTCATTACAGTGATTATGTTTCAATAAGTCCCTTGTTGGACGTATAGCGGACTCCCCAATGGACTGACAACACGTCCGAACAATGGAAGCACATTTCCAAGCAACAAAAGCACAAGGCATGACTTGCAGATATGTTGCAGATATCAGACCAGGGAGAGCGGAACTGTGTGTGTGTCCCTTGGTCTTCTCAAGAATTAACGTAAAAAAGGCAATCATAAAAACACGTCCAAAAATGTCCGTACATGTATGTGTGTGTGTGTGTGTGTGTGTGTGTGTGTGTGTGTGTGTCTGTGTGCGTACGTGTATGTGTGTGGGCGAGAATGATATAGGAGACACTCAGACTTACCGTTTCCTATATTGTCGTATCTTTTCTCTTGGTTTGTGCTGCGTCTGCACATAGGCCTATATGTGACACAAAAAACTCCTCATATCAGATATTGTGCTTTTGTACAAAATAAATAACACGCACACAATATTTCCTCACTGTCAGCATTAACCACAGTGTGTCCTGTTGGGGAGACATCCAACAATAAAATGTGGAGTGTTGACATTTCCAGGACTTCAATCTACAATATGTGATATAATAAATATATTAGATATATATTTAAATATACATTTATATAAATATAAATATATGGTAAATTCCTGTCTGTTACAGTGCACATGATATGCATGGATTGGTTATACACAAGGGTGTGCTGCAAATGCTCGTGCGCGCACGCACGCACGCACGCACGCACGCACGCACGCACGCACGCACGCACGCACGCACGCACGCACGCACGCACGCACGCACGCACGCACGCACGCACGCACGCACGCACGCACGCACGCACGCACGCACGCACGCACGCACGCACGCACGCACGCACGCACGCACGCACGCACGCACGCACGCACGCACGCACGCACGCACGCACGCACGCACGCACGCACGCACGCACGCACGCACGCACGCACGCACGCACGCACGCACGCACGCACGCACGCACGCACGCACACACACACACACACACACACACACACACACACACACACACACACACACACACACACACACACACACACACACACACACACACACACACACACACACACACACACACACACACACACACACACACACACACACACACACAGGCGGAGGGTGTGCCAGTAAATCCAAAGTCACCTTCAGAGCCATCACAGGCAGCCAATCTCTTCCTCGGCCGTGATCCAACATGTAATTGAGACACCTCGGCAGGAACCGGAGCAGGGAGATGGCCGTGGGTGGCAGGGACAGGAAATGGGACAAGGCCCATAATTATGCTGACATCAGGAAGGGATCTTTTGTTTTTACCCTTTAACCATTTTGTGTCCCTATTTTGGGCATATGCTAAAACAGTCCAAAATCATGAATGGAAAAAGATCTGTCAAATAAAAATTTATAAATAAATAGTTAGAATAGCCTTAAAGGGCCACTTCACCCCTTTTGCAACCAGATCTTATTTTAATGATGTTTAGGAGTAGGACACAAGGAACACTTTCCTGGGGTTTGTGTGTGTGTGTGTGTGTGTGTGTGTGTGTGTGTGTGTGTGTGTGTGTGTGTGTGTGTGTGTGTGTGTGTGTGATGTGTGTTTTTCGATATTTGTGTATTTCAAAGTGCCAGTGATGTCCTAGACACGTCATAATGTGTCTCCACAAGAACGCAGTGCAGAAGCAAAGCATTATGGTCATTGTAGGAATTCAGCAATCCAGTCAAACCCTATAGTCAAACACACACAGACTACACTTCAAATTGTGCTACTGTTATCTACTACAAATATTGCCTGACTGCAGTTTCTTTAAGTCTGATTTATACTTCACAGTTCACAACCAAATAGCAAGCTCACAACACAATACAAGTGTGGAGTGATGTGTTGTGAGCTTGTGGACTGGCTATTTTCATTGCACGTCGTCAGTAAATTACCTCTCCATGTTAAGCTTTTTCGGTCTTTATGATACAGGATTGAGAAACAAAGTACAGTATGGACTGGAGCATTATACCAATGAGAATAATAAAGACTTCATCTGCTCCGTGAACAATTACGATTATAATTATACTCTGATGACAGACATTGAAGGTGATGCAGGAACACACAGTGAGGCAGAATATAGTAGAGTGCATATGTATATTATGTCCTGATCGATCTAACTGATCGATTATGTCCTGATGAAGATCTAATTGATCTGTTCCCTATAAACTAACTCTGGAGCCTTAATCAGCACTTAATCTCAATCTTAACCCTGACCTTAACCTAACTCAAACCTTAACCCTAAAACAGCAGATTTCTGTTATTCCCTTTTCCTCTTTCTATCATTGAGTGAGCAAATTCTCTTCTTCGAAGTCACAATGGTGACAGTACATGCACACGCAAAAGATGTGCATACAATGTCGCACTCAACACGGATTTAGACATACTCATGCACATCTGACACACACACACACACACACACACACACACACACACACACACACACACACACACACACACACACACACACACACACACACACACACACACACACACACACACACACACACACACACACACACAAATGTATGTATGGATGTGTTGGCACCCAGCAGGTGGTAACGGCAATGAGCACATAAGGTCAGTGGGAGACCATGCTCTGCTCCTCTCTCTCACACACTCAAGAGCCAAGAGCAAGCACACACGCGCACACACACACACACACACACACACACACACACACACACACACACACACACACACACACACACACACACACACACACACACACACACACACAGTGATTAATGGGCGACTGTGAGAAAATCTCCAGAATAAGCAGCAGGGTTGCTATCTGGTCCAAGACAGACCGCAGACTAGTTCGCACCTACAGTATACACTGCAAAATGCTCAGTGTTAATTTAACTCAGAGAGTCTACGTGTGTGTGTGTGTGTGTGTGTGGTAAATGGTGCATTTATATAGCGCCTTTATCCAAGGTGCTTTACAGAGATTGTGCATTACATTGACCCATTCACACACGGATGGCGGCGGAAACCATGCAAGGCACCAATTAACCAGCACATCAGGAGCAATTAGGGGTTCAGTGTCTTGCTCAAGGACACTTCGATACCAACTCTGGGGGAGCCCGGGTTCGAACTGGCAACCTTGTGGTTACCATCCGGCCAATCTGCCCCTGAGCCACCGCCCGCTGTGTGTGTGTATGTGTGTGTGCTTCTGCTTTGGCAATGTAAACGTATGTTTTCTCATGCCAATAAAGCCCTTTGAATTGAATTGTGTGTGTGTGTGTGTGTAAATGTGCAAATGTGTATACTGCTGCAAACCTGAAAGTGCGTCTTATATCAAGGTGAATATGGTGACTGTGAAGGTATTACATAATACAGCTGTGCGTGTTCGTGACTAGCCTGGCTAATAAACCAGACTAACGGCTGATTCGGTCTGGCTTATCAGCCAGGCTAGTTCGTGTGTGAGCAGGGTTTTTTTTGTGTGAAAGCTCTGCGACTGACTGTACTGTGCTCTGTTGCCTTGGAAACCAGAACATGGTGGTGTTCGCCCCCCCGCCGCCACCAATACCATCATTCACTGATGCAGGAGAACTCAAGATTTGGTGTGTCATGATGATGTCATGATGATTTCACTTCGTTCTCTCACTGCAGCACAAACTTTATGGGATCACTCCCGACGACAAGACACACCTTTCTGATCATAATGTATCTCTCTCTCCGTCACTGTCTCTCTCCCCCATCTCCCCCTCTCTCCATTACTCAGCTGCACCTGCTGTGATTCCCAACCGTTTGAATCTCAAGGATGTACTTTATAGCAGAAAACCACACACCCCGCCCATTTGATAGGATTTTTATATTTGGGCTTAGTGGTAAAATCCTCTACGTTAATTTAACTCGGTGCACCCGAGCAAAAAGGACTTGAGGGCCTTTCCCTTTTTTCCCCTCACATATCTGCCGAAGCATTTTTAAATGGAGGCTTTGTCTGAGCAGCTGTCATTAGTGTTTCAAAGGGTGGATGTCTATATTTATTTCAAATGAGCCACTGCATTTTGACTCAAAGCAGTTTAAAATGCAGATGATGTGGTTGTTATTGATTGAGAGCTGGTTCTACTCCAGGCTTTAAAAAAGGCACAGCAAATGGGATTTAATTTGACGGCTAAGGAGCACAGGGAGCTTTTTGAGCTTGTAGATCGGCTATTTTTGCTATATTCAAATTTAAATCTAAAAATTTTGCTATTTTTGAATTGGAATCCTGAAAATTAACATTTGCCTTTAATTATACTTGTGTTGCACAATGAGCTACTAATTTAGACTGAAGTAATTAAAGCTGGTCATGTTTGCATGTTGTGGAATTGTAAACAGCTGAAACCAATATTCTGAGGGCCACATTAGGTGAAGGTGGGGGCGGCATGTGGCCCCCGGGCCGCCAGTTGCCCACCCCTGCTCTAGCACCTCCCATGGCACAAAATAGGTACAAGCAAGTCAAGCATTGGCTTGGTTGTGAAAGGAAATGGTACTTCAGCACCACCCGGTGGTAGAAGGTAGGAACAAGCACCATTGGTTTGGTTGTGCTGTTACCCCAGACACAAAATGTAATCATGTAACATTCACATAATTAATTACACAAATATATCATTATATTGTATTATAACATTTAAAATATAACTAGAATTTGTGGGTAGATTCCACTAAAAAGAGTGAACTTCAAGTTGAAGATGTTAAGCTCCTAAATTGCTCACCTGCAAAAATAACAACTATCCACTGTTTGTATGGGAAGCTGCCGGCACCACTATCACACCTGGAGCAGTTTAGTTTATGTCATGGGAGATGATCTAGTTTGTACATGAAAGAAGAAACAAATGTAATGTCGTGTATGTACACTATAGTAGTAAGTTAGTAACATGTGCCATTCATTTATCATCTCATTCATGCTTTTATGAGTCACCATGTTCAATCTTCATTTTCCCTTTATAAATAAACTATTTCTGAAATTCACAGAAAAGAATAAATCGATGATAACCGCCTTAATCAGCCCTTTAAACCTGAACAATAGAAGACACGTCTGTTTAAAAAAAAAAAATAGACAAAGGAATATCCAAATATTTATTCAAAAATGAACGGCATAGAGTGACTAGACCTAGCTTTAAAATAGTGCATCTTTACGTACGGTGAACAAAGATTTTTGCATTGGGCATTCAAAAACAGCAGATCCACAAGCTCAGGTCATGGCACGTTGTGCAGTGCTGCTAGCTTGTACATCTGCTATTTTTTTTTAATCTCAAACGTGTGACAACTGATTCAGAAGGCATTTTGTAGAATCGGCCTCAGGTCGTAATGGATTAATTCAGGAGTGTGTAGTCACACACACAAAACAATACAGTACTACTTTGTAACCTTGAACCCTACAGTTATTATGATATAGCTATAGTATGATATGCCAAAAAACTGAATTGATCCTTTACCATGACCCTTTACCATATTTTATTCAACTGTATTTTCATGACTGATACAGTACGTGACACGTACTGTATGTGGCTGCATCACTTGCCAACAACAGCCAATACAATATGTGGGAAGGGTCACAGTCACGTGATTATGAATCCCACCACTAGCTCTAGGATCTGATTGGCTCCTGGGCAGGCATAGTTTTTACTGAGGTTAAGGTTAGTTTTAGGCATAGTTTTACTGAGGTTAGGGTTAGGTTTAGGCATAGTTTTACTGAGGTTAAGGTTAAGATTAGGTTTAGGTATAGCTTTACTTAAGTTATGTTCAGCGTTAGGCATGCATAGTTTTACTGGAGGTTAGGTTTAGGCATAGTTGCAAAAACGAGAACTGTCAATCACAATGACTACTGGCCAATCACAGCAGGGTTTGCCTAGAGCTGCGGTGGGATCAATAATAACGGTCATAGGACAGGTATAAATTGGTCTTTTGTATGTATGCATATATGCAAATATGCACTATACAGTTATACCTGCATGCACATACAGACAGCCCATGCTCATAGTGTGTGACTGGGTCCTGTGCGCTGCGTCATGCTGTACAGAAGTGCTGGTGGATATCAGCCATGCTCACATGGTGATGACAGCAGCTTCAGTCCGTCTCAACACTGGACAGCACTGCCCCGTTCTTTAATCCATATTGGTACCTACAGACAGAAAGGGATCACGTTTAGCCCCTGTTGTTAGTCATGCACACAGTTTATGACGGTTAATACAAGTTCAGTATTCTGTGGGGTGGGGGGTTCGACGAAAATAGCAGATCTACAAGTTCACAACGTTGTTTGTAGAACAGCTGTGTTTGACGGTGTAGACTACAGTGAAAAAAGGGTATACTGTTTTTTATTTTAAGTAGTGTTTAAATGGTTAAATAAATGAGTTGGGTTCAAGTACGCCGTGGATAAGGTTTTACATTGATTATACGAAAAATAATGTACGAGTCCAAGAACAGAAGATACAGATTTGAGTTTGCCTGCAGCTGATGAAAGGGTGACTTCTAGAATGTCTTCTAAAAACCATATAAAATATATCTGATAATTTCAGCAAAATATTCATATTTATTCCAAGCTGAAGTTAGTAAAGAGCTCGAATGCAAATCTCAGTCTACATCAATTCTGCTCAATCGAGACATTGTCCAACCAGGAACAACTCTGCAGGTGTCTCTGAGTTCAACAAAGTTGAACGTCAGACACAGTCTGAGGTTAATTTAAAACAATGAAAACAATGTGGTTATGCTTAGAGAAAATATAAATGAATAAAATTTGTTATAGAGTGACTAGACCTAGCTTTAAAATAGTGCATCTTTACGTACGGTGAACATAAAAAACAGCCCAGGTTATAAAGTAGCCAGACTCTCATTTGTATTCCGACAGCACTGAGGCGCCTTGACCATTGACCTCACACTTTCCATAGTGTCACAACTTCAAGTGATCATGGGAAACCCTTGACCTTTATTTGAACTTTTATCAGTAACAGAACCAGGGAATCTCGTATGCCAAGATAATCGACATTGCTCAATTTGCACAAGAGGAGATGTGGCGTGATGTAGTGTGGTGTGTGTCTTTGTTCATTGTGCTTCTCTCATAAATATGTTTTACTGTTAACTTTCACTTTATATTGCGGCTTGATGAAGCTCTCTAGAGGCCAAATTGCTAATGCAGGCGACTAAAGGTTGTAAAATATTGAGTGTGCCGGGAGGATCAAAAACTGGGGTAACACATTACTGCACATACACACATGGTGTAATATTACTTTAGTAATAACAATTTTATTTTCACGTCGCACATTAGTTTTAGGAAACTGAATTAAGCTTAACATGTAAAATAAAAAAACACAAGATCTGCACTGCAGAATACCCGCTCCACTTGACTTCTCACCTCATTTAAGATGGAACACGTGAGAGAATGACAAGCCTTGTGCCAACGATAAACCAAAACAAACACGACATGACGACCGATAAAGAGCTGTCATTGACCTTTTTTAACCATAACAGCTATGTACTTATGGTCAAGTGTATAGTATTAATACACTTGACCATAGTATTAGTTGACATAACATGATGGTGATTTTTGTTTTTAGTTTTTTGAGTGAGACTTCCACACAGCTGTGAATTATTATACAAGTATACAAGTATTAATTTGAATTAGTTGTTTTTTGTATGTAATACTTACCGGTACTCTCTCTAATGCAGATGATTCGTTGTGTTTTTGTTATAGATCTTTTTTATGCATAACAATTATGTAGAAGATATTATAGGGTTATTATAGCCAGGGCTAATAACAATAATAAGTAACAATATTAATAAGTATTATAAGAAATGATAGGGTTATTTCACCAGAAAACATAGGTATTCTGCATATTTCACCCCCAATACTACAAACCACATTCAGCAAATGTATTTTTCAAGGACCCTCATTAACACTGACACACAATTCAAATCAACAATCAGATTCTATATTCACCTCGCGATTCTAATGAGCTGTGTGGCACCTGCGATACCAAGGAAGCAGTTAACTGCAAACAAATTCCACACTCTGGGAGTGATGACCAGACAATATCGAGACCAAATGGCACCTACGAAATGACAGGTTAAAAAGGGTAGGAAAAAGAGGAAAAAGGAGAAAATAGAATTATGAAATAAAAATATATCTGTCACAAAATTTTACACATGCACATCGATATGACTCAGGCACGTAGCGTGGATTAAATAATTGACTGGGCAAATTAGAATCGTGCGCGGGGTTAGCTCATCTCCGGCCGATAGTTGTGAATGGTTTTGCAGATGTGCTAATGGGGGGCCATTTAAAACAAAGGCGGCTTGAATGCTGTGGTTTTCTACTAACAGATATGATATTTTTTTGCATGCATAAGGGCTGCCAAAGTAGGCTATCTTTAGTCGTTTTGCTTGTTTTTTCGCCCCCTCTCTTCGAAGTAAGACTGGGCAAGCTCTAAACTGACTGGGCCACGGCCCGCATGGCCCAATGGTCCCTACGCCGGTGACTCGGAGGAAATAATAATGGTGCTAGATTTCAGAATATGAACAAGCTTCCATATTACGACACTTATGACACCCATGGGATTTGTACATTACTCGATACAAATTAAACCAAAGGTTGTTCTTTTCCAAATGGACATCCATCATGTCGCTTAATGTCTGTAAACAAGCCACGGTGATGGATGCTGGTAGGCGAGATGGAGGCAGAGCATGCGCATACAAACGCACACATTCCTGTGTGGAGCAGAGTAGCTCTGCCTCAAGTCCAGAAGCCTATAATAATAATAACGCTCTCCTTTGGCCAAGGGTAGAAGCTGAGCGGTAGACGTTTGGTGAAAGACCAGTCATCCGGGTTAGAATTTAAGTGGTTACACGAACAGTATATATGTGCGCTCAAACATGGGTAGTTGCATACTGTATTATATGCATACTCTCAGACATGCTGTACACATCCAATCTACTGTCATCACCAAATAAAAGACTTGCCTCCGTATACAGTAGGTAATATGGGACATGGCACAATCATACGAAAGACAAAACAATAATTCTGATTGCTCTAAAACCCTGGTGTCATGCTTCTTAAGCTATACTGTGTTAACGTAACACCTCTGACTTACTGTATATCTCCTGTGGTCCTGAGACCTTTGGTCAGGGTCTGCAGTCTAAATGCAAGGCTAAAGGTCTGTGCTTTTACCATTTTACCATCAGGTCTCCTGAACGCTTAAGCCCTAACCACACTTGACTAGAGGGTCGCCATGCAACTCCTTGCAACATGCAACTACTTGCAACCATTATTCCCAGTGGCAGTTGCAAGGAGTTGCATTGGTGTGGTTTGTTTTGTTGTATCATCTTGAATTAATTAATATCTTAATTTAAGTCTTAACCAGATGAAACCTAGCATCCCTATTCTGGGCTTATCATAATAGGCACAACATTTGGCACAAATAGTAGGTGAACATTAGGTGAAAATAGCAGATTGGCTATTATTTGCTATTTGACATGCACTGAAGTACCGGTATACTAAACGGTACGTTCTATAGGGCTGCAACTGCACTGAAGCACATACAGTTGAAAACAAGCTGTTTGATATTGTATGTTTGTGCACCAGTTGACAACAAAACATTATATTCATGGTTTAGAGATTCTCACAAACTTTATTTTGTTCCCCTTTGCACGCACGCACGCACACACACACACACACACACACACACACACACACACACTCGCGCACACACACATGCACACACTTAATTAAAACAATGTTTTAAGTACCTGTTGTCATGAGAACAGCAGACTGAGACGTGCTAAGTTTCTCAGCTGGCCGGGCAAAGTCAGAAATACCTGCTACAACCAAACCCTAGAGAGAGACAGAGAGATACACAAGAGAGTGTGTTTCATTCAATACACTCATGAATCCTTGTCAACAAATAACAGGTTAGAATGGCCACATAGATTGCAAGACAAACAATTATATGTGCTGTAAATGATACGTTTGGATTTTTTAAAGTTTGTGTTAAAAAATCTAAAGCTCTATATTGGATACAATTTGTATGCTGACCTAAAATGTATCTTCTGTCTACTAAAGAGCTGGGGAGACAGTTAGGCCCCTGTTACTGAACAAACACATAGCAGTGAGTGTTTACTATCGGAGCTATCCAGCTGAGCAATTATTGTTATCAAACCACGTTTACCGGTAAGTACTTCAAATGAATTGGATAGCAGGTAAACTAACATCTGTCTAAAACAAAATATACTGTACAACAGAATATGTACCGGTAAGTCCGGTATACAAATAACATAACAAGAAACCAACATACATTTGCATTGCATAACTAGCATCTAACAAAACAAATTGTGAGGTAGAGTCGTAAGGGGTGACTTTTCTGACTGCCACTGAAAAGGTGTAGAAAAGAGAAAACAATTGTCCCTTACCCATTTGACTATAGGAGCCCAGAAGAACACTGTCTTTGGACCTATAGGAACAAAGTAAAAGTATAATAACTTGGCCTATAAAAGGTATAATAGGTTGCACAAGGCTGAAAGCGCATTCTTCAAAGGCATGACTGACACATGTAACAGCAATTACACCCCATCTAAATGTTTACCCTACACAATCCATTTACGTTTAAATAAATGTACCAATATTAACACATCCAAAGGGCATCCTGAAGCTTAAACTACAGTTAAATCCTTAGCATTAAATTATCCATTTGTAACTCTGGGAATACAGACTCTCAGTGCAGCACGCATGGATTTAACAGTGTATCCTTAGCTGTCATCAGAATTAAAAGCTGCCTTCAGAATTAAAAGTTCATTTTATAAATAAGTACAGTACATAAGTTAAGAAGTTCATAATGTTTTTTGTTTCGGTCAATTTCATGTTTCTATGTTTCTACTTTGTTGTCTCCACCAGGCCGAAGGCATGGGGAGAGAGTATGTTTTGCACTCTGTCCGTGTGTGTGTGTGTCCATCTGGACGTGTGTGTCCCCGTCCGTCCGTCCGTCCTGTTCTAACTTCTGTGTACAGCTAAATCTCTGGTACCGTTAACCTGGTCGATGCCAAATTTTGGTACGGTCGATGAACCTCTGCCCCAAATTTTCAGTTGGCCGACTTTTGTAAAACACATTTGTTGATATTACTCCTCCAGATTCTGTCCAAAAATCCTGCAAATCTCTATAGTCACGTGCTCAAGACAGATCTGTCCGATATTTCATATTCCATTCTAATTGGCTAACATTGGCTTTCAAAGTTTGCAGGATTGGTCCGTTTTGAACAAAAGGCCTCAAATCATGAATGCAGCGTGCAATTTACGTGAAATCTTTCACAGACTATCCTACTAGGCTGAGGAATATATCCCACCCTTTTCACAATGGTCTGTTATAGCGCCACCAACGGTGGATTTTTGCAAAACACATTTTTGGAACAAATTAAATGTCTCAAATCATCCAATTGCCATCCAAGGCGTGAGAAGAAATGGCACGCTTTTCACATTGGCCTATTATAGTGCCACCAGGAGGCCACAACCTGACCTGCCCTGGTGGAGACCTGTGCCCCTACTTTATCTAGTTTTACTGTGTATTGAGGTGATTTACCGATGTTGCTAACTTCTGAATGAGCAAGGGTGGTTTTAGTTCACTGTTAATTAGCAGAGCTGGGCAGAGGCAGTTCATTCTGAACAGAGAGCTCCAGCGTGCAAAGTGCATTGCTGCTGCCTTATGTAAAGTCTGTCAAGATATGCTGTTTAAGAGTCAAGAGATCAGTTGAGAGTCAAGATACTGATACTGAGAAGATTTCCTCGTTTATTCCTCCCAAAGTGGATGTGGCCAATGAGGTTGTTAAGTTTTTTTTTTTTGGTAACTTGTTTGTTCATGATTATTGTTCTCTATGAGAATGTTTGTACTAAATGTATATCTGTATGTTTATTCAGTTCTGACAGCATTAAATGTCTGTACTACAAAAAGAACACCTTGTGATCGTATCTATTACCGGAGGGGACTACATACAATCCTAATGACCTTGAGCAAAGTGTTGACCACCCAACTGTTCCATTTGAGCTGCCAACAGTTGTGTTATATTATAGCAGCTCCCATGTCATGACATACTATGCCTGAAAAGCCTGTCCTACAACATGTCAGTCAACAAAAACAGCAGCCTTTTCATGCAGGTAATTGAAAATGAGTTACAGTATTTCGGTGATGTGAGTCACGTGACAGACACCATCGTATGACAAAGCTTATAGGCTCCCTTCCAACACCAGTTCTCTCTGACAACTGTTCAACAAAGTTGGAATGAGAGTGGCCTCATTCTTCATTGGTCTCACTCACAGACTCAAACTCCCATACAACTTATAATGTATTTGGCTTGGCCCAAGACCCCCATCTGAATATGTTGTGCCAGGGACCCCCAAAAGATTTGTGTTGGTAAAGTGTTTAAAATAATGTTCAGTAGCAACTGTAAGGAAGTTTACAATCTCACAACGCATTGCGATGCAACACGCTAAGAACTTGTAGATCTGCTATTTTCATTCAAACAGCCCATGTATGTAGGGTTAAAATATACTTTCCGTAAATTGATCTTTGCTCACATAGGGTTTCAACAGGTGGTCCGTGGTTTTTATTTTATTTCCACTAGTTGATAAACCGTGAACTGAATGACCTGGTGACCTATGATCAGTCCATCCATGTGGTAATTTACTGACAAGTTGGAGGTCAAGAAATTCAACAGAAAAATGGAGTTGGAATCGCAAGAGGGGGAAGTGCACCAGATTGTCTGGTTGAGTCAGACTCATTAACTCATCATTATTAACTGAGTCATCATTATTATTAGGAAATTATTAGTAGTCAATGGTTGAGAAACAGTGGGATGCATAGCAAGTAACTTACAAAAGCACTAATAAGTCAGGGTGGTCCCTCGTTCACAATCAGTTGAAAACCCCTGCTCCATTAACTCATTTTGCTGGGGACCCTTTGGAATCCTCTCAAGGACCCCTGGGGGGTACACGGACCCCACTTTGAAAACAACTGCCTTAAGTTATCTTGGCCCAGGGCCATTTCACTAGCCCAAGATTCAAAGGGTTTCATTTGTCACATGATCATCACATGTGTACTGTACTTGAAAGTATGTCTGTATAAAGAGAGTGGAGGGAAATGAATGAATAGGACTATGGTTAGACATTCCTCTGAGTCCAAGGGAAATTCTGAATTGACACCAAATTCTTAGAGTGGAGACAACAATTGGTTTGGGAACATGAATTAGGCAGCATTTTAGATGATGAAGTCTGGGAGGAGGCTATAATGAGAGTGAATGCTATAGCACATCATGCGCTAGGCTGAACTTAATACAATTTAAAGTTGTCCAGCGTATTTATTTCACTAATTTCAAAACTTTCTCAAATATACCCCAACATCACAGATTACGGTAACAGATCGGATGTCATATTATGTCCAAAGCGAATATGACATGTCCCCGCTTACAAGGTTATTGGACGGCTATCTTTAAACACCTTGCCGAAGCCAATAGAGTTGTTACAATGTGCAGTGATGGCATTGTTTGGGGTTGTACCAGGTCACCATCCTATTGGTAGGGGTATAAAACAAAATCTTGCTCTTATTACTGTATTAGCAAGAAGAAGGATTCTATTGGAGTGGAAATCAGCACTGCCCCTAAAGACCTCATGATGTATCTAAATTTGGAGAGAATTCAATTAAATTTGAGGGAAACACCAGGAAAATGTGACCAAGTCTGGGGCCCTATGATTAAACATATAACTGAACTAAAGACGCTACAGGAGACTACCATCAGCTCCACAGGTTGACAAGCTCTAAAGCCCCAACCACACCAAAAGGGTCACCATGCAACTCCTTGGGTCAAAACGGTTGCAAGGAGTTAACGCTAAAACCGTCTTGACCCTTTAGTGTAGTTTGGGCCATTGAATTCCATGCGTTGAATCACTATAGGGTCAACATGGGTCAACATGCAACAAGACATATCACACCACAGGAACAACGCTAAAACCGTCTTGACCCTTTGGTGTGGTTAGGGCTTATAACAACGTTAAAAAGGTATACTTTACTATATGTGACATGAGGGAGTGCCAGGAGGGATAGCGAGATCATACATCATAATTATTATTTGATGTGTTTTCTTTGTTTGTAATTGTATGTATTTTTTTGTCAGATGGTGCACGTTGTATGTTGGACCAAGGGTGACTGTGGGGGGAGTTGTAAGGGCACAAAGATTTTTTTTTTGTTGTTTTTTACTTTTCACATCCTATACTGTATTGGGCTATATTGTACTTGTTTGTACTTCACTTTGTATTGTCAAAAGCAATAAATAAAAAAGGTTCAAAAAAAGAGAGTTACACGTTAAGCAGTTGAGCTGGAAGGTCATTGCTCAGAGCTCAGCTGGTAGCCTGAACAGAGGAAAATTCAAAGTCCACAGAACTGTGTTGGTTTCTTGTCAATGTAAAATCACAAACTGAGCACTTTCAAACCTGGCCTTAGTTGCCTCTCTATTTAGGGCATGCATTTAAATAGGCTAAAAATAATTTAAAAATAAACAAATAAATACAAAAAGTAATCAAGAATAGCATATATAGGCATAGGATCTACATCTAGATATTTAATTTTAATGCAATGGACTAATCACACAATTTCCCTCTGCAAAACGAGTTCTTCATTAGCATGTCATAGCTTAATTTCTTTCCACCATTCATAACAAAGAACAATGCTTTTGAATTGGAAGTCACCTCCAGAGCAGCCAGTATAGCTAAATTGTTTAATACCAAAACACAGGTCACAATTGTGACAAACACTGCAGTAAGAGCAGGCAGGCTGCTATATATAAACAGTGAACCCGAATGAATCAAGAAGCATTTATGTCTCTCTAGTCTATGTATGACATGAATTATGAGTGAATTACATGACACTGGTAAAACACTATTTAATTAATAACTGGAAAACTTCAGTGCACTGAATCTCTGATCTTTACTCTGTATAAAGTAAATGATCAGCTCTGCAAGCTGATAAAAAAACGGCCCCGTTTGGGCTGATTACTAACCTGCTGGGTGGTTGTAAAAAGGTCTCATTTTTGCAGGCAATAAAATCTCAATTCGGTCCAATATCCTGTGGTATTTGGCTCTGGCCCCTAACAAAGCCATGATTGTGTGTCGTTTCTCGTAGGCCTATATGTAATAATAACAAGTTTATATGAAATGGAATGGAATATGTGCATCAAGACAAGTGTCTGTGAGTGACTCTCTCGTCGTCGGTCAAACTGAGCGATATTCCAGATCAGAAACAATCTCTTATCTCATTATATTTTTATGGGTGTCACCTGAGAGGGGAGCACTACTGATAGCCCCGCCCTCGGTCGCTGTGATTGGCTGTAGTACGACGTTAGAACGTGGAACGACTGTCCCACCTTCACAACACAGCGTTGAAAGGAAGGACACATGCACACGTGGGAATGAATGACTAACAGTAAACCATAGAGTATTACAGTAAACACAACGATGGTGACATCTCTCTGTTGGCGACATGCGCGCTCTCTCTCTCTCTCTCTCTCTCTCACGCGCGCGCGTGTACACACACACACACACACACACACACACACACACACACACACACTCTCTCTCTCTCTCTCTCTCTCTCTCTCTCTCTCTCTCTCTCTCTCTCTCTCTCTCCATCTCTCTGTCTTTATTCTTTAAGGTGTATACAAATACATTTCGTGTTGAATTTAATAGTTAGCCTAGTGGTAAATCAAATAAACAAATACATAAATAAATATCACTGTTAAAAAGAAAAAGGCTATACGTATATATATATACGTCTATATATATATATATATATTATTTTTTTTACTTTTTACTTTTTTATAGGTGAAAAAGACATAACAGCTGTTATGTCTTTATTGTGTCCTAGCTCCTAGGACACAATAGTGCCTGAAATGACAAACGGCGAGGAAATAACAAACAAATAAACAAAAGAACACATACATTTCATAAATCATACATCATGTTATAGGCCTATATCATGCCTATGGAATATTTAAATTCTGAACCTGCGCCTGCGCTCCCTAAACCACCCCCACCCAGCCAGCAGACAGCCCCCCCCCCCCCACCCCACCCCACCCCCAGCCAGACGGCTGTCATACGGCTATGTGACAACTTCAGAACTCATGCGAGCTACAACAACAACTGTAAAGACTCGTCTTGAACTGTCACACTGAACTTCGAGTAAAGGCACGGTTCGTTTACTACAGGACGATCGTGATCGTGAAAGAACCAAAGTAACACAAAATGTATGCAGGCGAGATAATACTAACAATACAGTACTACTTATTATAACTTAGGTTTATAAACAGGCAACGGCCAAGGATCGAGGGACTTTCCTTTGACAACATGCCCCGCTCCAGCGGTCTAATTTGGGACATCAGGAAGCGCTCCATCGGTTCCAGCGACACAAACTTCACCAGGAGCAACTTTTTAAGTAAGAACAAATACATTCAAATTAGATGGGTTTTTTTTTTATGCTTCAAAATATATATTGATGTTGTTCATTATTGGATGTTGAATAGGAATTCCACCGAGTTGATTGTGCTATGGTCATCTGCCTGTTCATGGTCAACACGTTGCCTCATCGTTGTTTATTTATGTTTGAATGGCTATTATAGCTGAACCCTAAAAGGCTGGTCCACATATGAAAACAATAGGCCTACACCACATTATACATTTAATAATAACATATACAGTACATGTGGAAAACTAATAAAAATAAATAAATAAACGTTATAGTATAGGCTACTTTATAGTACACGTTGAAATAAATGAAACAAATTAAATGCAATTATAGAATTTTTAAGCAATGTTTTGTGTATTATTTATTCTTATTGTAGGCTATGTAAATGTCATTATTTGTATGTATTTATTTATCCCTTTTTCAGGAAGCAAAGACTTTATACAGCGTCTCAGACTTCAGTCTACATTAGATGTGCATGAAGGCTCTGTAAGTATCAAAACTGTATCACTTATAATAATAAAATTCAATCAATCAATTAATTAGTTCGTATTTGCCTCTAAATGCTTTTTTATATATATTTTTAAATGTTCAAAGTTCATTTCAACTTTTAATTGTATTCTATTCATTTAGTCATGATGATTCTAATTGTGTGATAATAAAACACTCTTGGCACTTTTAACTACAAATAATGGCATTAACCTTTAAACCAGAAAGCATTTGTACAGCAATAGGACACTTTGGTAGAGGTTTGGCGTGTGTTATTCTGTAGTTAATATTCCATGATGTAACACCAAAGGTGGGCGAGATATATGTCACTCTTTTAGTGCATAAAAAAGAAACAAAGTTGATTCTGCCAATCACAAAACCTGGTTCTGCATTTAATTATTTAATATATTGTTATTGTTGTTAATTGTTATAATTTTAAGAATAAAACATACCTTAACCACCTTAACCTTTGGCTATTTTAATATTGCCATTGTGAGCTTGTAGATCTGCTATTTTGAAAAGATAGATTTGAATACATAACATTTTATACATGATACCTTGTGAAACGGGACATTCTTCATAAAGATTACTTTTACTTTTGGTACTTTACGTATATTTTGATGCCAATGCCATAACTTTGCACGAGTACATTTTGATTACCGCTTTCTACATTGCAGTACTGCAATACCTGTTGGAGATGCATGCAATCCTCTGGTAGCCTCCCTCTGAAAATAACTCGTTTTCCCTGTGGCGGCAGGTCAACTCACTATGCTGGAGCGAAACAGGAGAATACATCTTGTCAGGATCAGACGATGGCAACCTGGTCGTCACGAACCCATACAGCGAAATAGTAAGTATATGTACTGTATGCATTGCTTAGGCTTATAGGCGAAGCCTGCAGTGAAATGATGAAGGCATCAGTCTAGCATTCACAGTGTTATGTTCATGTTATCATTCATTCCTCAGGTGAAGGCTGTAGTGACCTCAAGGCATCAGTCTAGCATTCACAGTGTTATGTTCATGTTATCATTCATTCCTCAGGTGAAGGCTGTAGTGACTTCAAGGCATCAGTCTAGCATTCACAGTGTTATGTTCATGTTATCATTCATTCCTCAGGTGAAGGCTGTAGTGACCTCAAGGCATCAATCTAGCATTCACAGTGCTATGTTCATGTTATCATTCATTCCTCAGGTGAAGGCTGTAGTGACCTCAAGGCATCAGTCTAGCATTCACAGTGCTATGTTCATGTTATCATTCATTCCTCAGGTGAAGGCTGTAGTGACCTCAAGGCATCAGTCTAGCATTCACAGTGCTATGTTCATGTTATCATTCATTCCTCAGGTGAAGGCTGTAGTGACCTCAAGGCATCAGTCTAGCATTCACAGTGCTATGTTCATGTTATCATTCATTCCTCAGGTGAAGGCTGTAGTGACCTCAAGGCATCAGTCTAGCATTCACAGTGCTATGTTCATGTTATCATTCATTCCTCAGGTGAAGGCTGTAGTGACCTCAAGGCATCAGTCTAGCATTCACAGTGCTAAGTTCATGTTATCATTCATTGCTCAGGTGAAGGCAGTAGTGACCTCAAGGCATCAGTCTAGCATTCACAGTGCTATGTTCATGTTATCATTCATTCCTCAGGTGAAGGCTGTAGTGACCTCAAGGCATCAGTCTAGCATTCACAGTGCTATGTTCATGTTATCATTCATTCCTCAGGTGAAGGCTGTAGTGACCTCAAGGCATCAGTCTAGCATTCACAGTGCTAAGTTCATGTTATCATTCATTGCTCAGGTGAAGGCAGTAGTGACCTCAAGGCATCAGTCTAGCATTCACAGTGCTATGTTCATGTTATCATTCATTCCTCAGGTGAAGGCTGTAGTGACCTCAAGGCATCAGTCTAGCATTCACAGTGCTATGTTCATGTTATCATTCATTCCTCAGGTGAAGGCTGTAGTGACCTCAAGGCATCAGTCTAGCATTCACAGTGCTATGTTCATGTTATCATTCATTCCTCAGGTGAAGGCAGTAGTGACCTCAAGGCATCAGTCTAGCATTCACAGTGCTATGTTCATGTTATCATTCATTCCTCAGGTGAAGGCTGTAGTGACCTCAAGGCATCAGTCTAGCATTCACAGTGCTATGTTCATGTTATCATTCATTCCTCAGGTGAAGGCTGTAGTGACCTCAAGGCATCAGTCTAGCATTCACAGTGCTAAGTTCATGCCCCAAACCGGGGATCACGTGGTGGTCTCCGCAGCGGCGGACGGCAAGATCTTCTATACCAACATCACCAAGGGACCCAGCGCTGCCACGCAGTACCAATATCACTGTCACAATGGAGCCGCATACAAGGTGTGTGTGTGTGTGTGTGTGTGTGTGTGTGTGTGTGTGCGTGTGCGTGCGTGTGCGTGCGTGTGTGTGTAAATATAATGTAAATATACCGGTATTTAAGAAATGTATTTCACAATTACTGTACTTTCTTTCTTACTATGAAGCATACTGTATGAATCTATTTTTCTGCTGTAGAGTGGGTGTTTGGCTGTGAATGAACAAATGACTTTATTTTTGAAAGTATATAGAGTGAAGGTTATTATCAACAGTGTAATGCAGGATACAATTCATCATCTTCATCGTCATCTTTTTAAACAGGTGATAACTGATAGATGGACAGATGGATGGTTGATTGATTGATTGATTGATTGATTAATTGATAGATAGCTTGCTTGATTGATTGATTGATTGATTGAATGATTGATTGATTGACTGATTGACTGACTGACAGTTCCTTTTAAATTTAATTCGTATGACATCGAAGGACATGAAATCACCATAATGATGTAAAGCTCAAAAGCTTATTTCTGTAATGGTGCTTTGGGGAAAATGTGGGTTTCCTTCAGATAGTGACGGTACCCAACGATCCGCACTCCTTCCTTTCCTGTGGAGAGGACGGAGCCATCCGCTGGTTCGACGTGCGCAACTCGCCCAGCTGCTTAGAAAGCAACTGCAAACAGGTACAAAACTGGGGAGCAGAGGTGGATGCATGCCATTTAGGTCAGGGTTCACCCAGCCTCTGGTGGGACCACATGCGTTTTGTTTCCCAGCAGAAAAAGTGGCACAGGAGTGAGAGTGAACGTTGTATTTCGTTAAAGCAATAGGAGCACAGAGGGGCATCGATCCAAATGTGGAGACATCAGTGTTCTCCGCTGTGTGGTGGACCTTCAAAACATGACCGATTTCCGTCGGTTTCCAGCGCTAGTTAGATCCCGCCCCTCTATGCCCAGAAAAGCACAGGGCTCTTTCAGGCTACAGTTCACCCAGTTTAACCCTGGCATCCCTATTCTCGGCGCGTCATCTTGTCAACGTGTTGCAATTTTAAATAGGGCTTAAGTGGTTAAGCCAGGTTGCAAATGTTATATGACACTCGCAGGACTTTCGCTGAATAGTTACCTACATTTTCCACTCACAAATTGTTTTCCACTCCAGCCCCTACCCTATACCTACTGCACATTGTGGACTGAAGCGTTGTTGTTGTGGCGCTATTCTCATGCAGGACATTCTCATTGACTGTCGGAGAGCAGTGACGTCCATGGCTATCAACCCTCTTGACCCGTTCTACCTCGCCGCGGGCTGCTCTGACAACTCGGTGCGCATCTACGACAGACGCATGCTGGGAACAATAGCCACAGGTAAGGAAAGTGACGACGTCATCGGGATGCAAACACACATCGATCACTTCAACTCCTGCCACATTTAAATTTGAACGGTTCCCAATGTTGACAATAGAAATAGGAGTGTGTCTTTCTGCCTGACATGCCATCTCCCCCCCCCCACACACACACATACAGGATGCCATTCGGGAAGTGGAGCGTCAGGCATGTGCGTGCGCTTCGTGCCGCCTCACCTCCTGAACAACAAGGCGAACCGCGTCACCTCGCTGTGTTACAGCGCGGACGGGCGGGAGATTCTGGCCAGCTTCGCCTGTGACTACGTCTACCTGTTCAACCCACAGGACGACGCCGCCCGCGAGATCAAGGGACCCTCCCAGGACACTAAGCGTGAGGTGGGGAAGTGGAATCAGAATAAAAAACACTGCTCTCATTTTGCAAGGGAGCTTCCTACTAGAGGTATTATTTTAGGCAATGTGGCTGCTTAGAACTGTTGCCGTACAGTATAGGACAGTAGGAAGCATACGGTACTGTTTAAGAAGAATCAGGACCACATAATCGTCAGTGAAGTGAACCTTTACGATACGATTGCTTCAGCAGAGTTGACACGGCACAGGGCGGTATTGGATCATCTGACCACGACAAGATTTAACATGCCCTGTGTAATAGGCTTCCAAACCACCGGAACACAACGTAACAGGCATCACATTACATTGATGACTCTTCCAAAGTGGCACCGGTCCCAGCTTCCACCAGTATGACATTTACAAAATGGTACTGCGTCGTGCTATCTAATACACTATGGAAAACATTGTTGTCCAAAACCGTAAACATGCTCCCTAAAGGAGTGACAGACAAGGTACAGAGTTACATTAGAGGGCCATTGTTATTGGTAAAGCACCCGTCATCCAACAGAGTTCCTTTTTCATTGTCTCTGGAGAGCCAACAAGCTGTCATTAGGGGTCGCGACTCGCTAACAGCCTAGACCGGCAAGTTAGGAAACAAAGCACAATGACATTAGTATCTTCCAGGTCCTACAGGTACCTACATTTAACCCACTAACAGTGGGTTCAACCTTAAGTAAATCCTAACGCTGTCCTGCCACCAGTAGTCTGCTGTGTTTGTGCGTGCGTGCGTGGAAACCATTGCGCTTTTTATGTCAGCATGCATGTGTGTGTGTGTGTGTGTGTGTGTGTGTGTGTGTGTGTGTGCATGCTCGAGAGGGAGGGGGAGCAGATGGATTCCTGTACATCCAGAGAGTGTGTGGTGATTGACAGACTCAAAATAGATTCAGATAGAGCAACATATTTAAGTGCACGCACACTGACAACCGCGCACGCACGTGCACACACACACACACACACACACACACACACACACACACACACTGAGGCGCACGTGAATGTGCACGTGAATGTCCTACATTTTCAACCTGTGTGATATATTTGAAACCTGTAACTGAGCATGCAAGTAATGGGATCAAATCAGGCGAAGTGTGTATGTGTGTGTGTGTGGGGGGGGGGGTGTTCATGGAGATATGGGTTATTTATAAACCTGCCTGTGCTGTGACTGATGTGTGTGGGCCTCTCTCTCTCTCCATTCTCCCCTGTCTCACCTCTCTCTCTCACTTCTCTCTATCTCTCTCTCCCCCTTCCCCCACTTCTCTCCCTATCTCTCTCTCTCTCTCAGCTCCCTGTCAAACGCCTCCGCCTGAGAGGAGACTGGTCTGACACTGGACCCCTGGCGCGGCCAGAGAGCGAGAGGGGCCGTGACGGTAAGAAACACACACATACACACACACACACACACACACACGCACACGCACACGCACCTGAGCCAGGATCAGTGTGTCAACATTTAAAAAGATCTAGAACAAACTCACAAAGTGTTGCATGGCAGAGCATTAATACATTCACTCTTATTATTATTATTATTATCATTATTACATTCACTTGCTAACATGAGTTCCAGTCTTTATCGATTTCCTCTATTTTCCAGTCAAAAGGAAAATGAATTCATTCAGTCACATTGATTTGACTTCACAAAGGATTTCACTACTGAAACACAGTGATCCACTAGACATCCACTAGATGGCGATATTAGCTCCTTGAATGGCCTGAACTTCTCAACATTGTGAAGGGTTCATAATTATGCAGACATGAACTGCTGTATATCACTGGCAGTGGTTATCAATGCCTGGGTCTGTGGATACCCAGGCATTGTGAGCATGTTCTAGGGGGGTCCTCAGATTGATAGCTATTAGCTAGGAACCAAAATGGAGCCTTTCGGGTCTGTAACTACAAATGCAACCAAATGGTGCCTTTGGCTACATTTTGTTCCATTTGTAGGCTACACCTCTTTTCCACGGGTTCAGTTCAGTTCAGTTCAGTTCAGTTCAGAACCCGTCCATTTAGTCCATGAGACAGACCTCCACAATTGGAATGTTAATTATGAATTGAGTGGGCAAAACCATACCTATATTAAATTGTCAATATAATTAAATGAATACATGATAACCCTCCCACAGTAGTAGCTTTTTCATATTTTCTATTTCTTTCATATTTTCCTACAAATTTGCTTATTTAAATGTACAATTTCAGAAAATGTGTAATACAATAAATCATTGGGAGGTTTCATGGCCTACTGTAGGTGAAAATGTGTGATAAATATGAAAAAGCTACTCCTGTGGAAGGATTATGGTATATTCATTTACTTATATTGATCCTATAAACAATGTAATATACTGTAGGTATGGTTTTGCCCACTCAATTCATAATTAACGTTCCAATTTTGGAGGTCTGGCTCATGGACTAAAAACTGGTTCTGAACTGAACCGGTTCCCAAACGGTGGAAATGGCGCCTCAGCGTTACATTAACGCTAAGAATGTGCCTGTGCATGTACGTGTCTATGTGTCTGATATGCTCCGTTCTCTCTGCCGAGATGAAACGTAATGCTTGTTTGTACCGTTCAGGGGAGTCAGACGTGACCCTGCTGCAGCGCATCTAAACGTAATGCTTGTTTGTACCGTTCAGGGGAGTCGGACGTGACCCTGCTGCAGCGCATCTAAACGTAATGCTTGTTTGTACCGTTCAGGGGAGTCGGACGTGACCCTGCTGCAGCGCATCTCGGACATGATGTCACGCTGGTTCGAGGAAGCCAGCGAGGCTCAGAGCAGCCGCATGCGCTCTCGAGCACAGGGCAGAGGTAACGGAACTATAAAACTATCTGTATCTGTTCTCTTACTTCTGTACACGCACGCACATTAGTAGTTGATCGGTCCTTTGTGGTACCATATGGCCTTTTAAAGAACAATTCAAAGAACCATATATTCTTTTTCTGCGTGTGCACACACACCCAAAAACACTCTCTTCCAGTCAATGTAACTCCCGCTGATGCTGGAGCCGATCGACCCACTCAACATCAGGGACCGTCGGCGGGGCCGGGTCACCCCGACCCCCAGTCCAGCACCGGGTCGGGAGGGAGCCATCAGCCACCGCCGGCAGCGGAGCCGGTGTTGAGCCTCCACTACGGCACCCAGCAGGGCACCACGGACAGCAGCATCCAGCTGAACTGGTACCGTACCTCCGTCAGTGATCCCAGCAAATCAAAAGCAAAGTCCTTGTTTTTACCCATTTAGACCTGATGTCGAAAAAAAAAAAGAAAGAATCTAAATCATGACAGTTCTCTGTAAAACCTCATGTTTCTATGTCAGTGTTGCTGAACCTTTTTCATGTCAAGGACCGCCAGAATTATATGTATGTGACCGCGGATCCCCATCTGAAAATATGTAGTTCCAGGGAGGGACCTCCCAGAAGCAAAGATTTGAGTTAAAAACGTTCGCTCAGAAAGATTTGAGGCACATTTGCATGATTTGCATGCAGAAAAGGAAAAAAAATCTCTATAATGTGCACCCAAACCTTGAACTAAAATAAGACCAACCACGTTGTTGTTTTGTGTTTTTTGGGGCATTGCAGGATTGGTGGAGAAGCGAACCCTGCAACCCTGTCGACTGGCTCAGGCGAAGGAACGGCCCTGTCAGGTGGTGTGAGGTCACAGCAGGCGGACAGGGATGATAGAGAGGACGAGGTGGCTCCCACACAGCCTCCGCTGCATTGGGGGGACAGGTGGGCACTTCCCTAACATGTATAGAGCGTCACAGTCCCGCCCTCTACCAGGGCCCAGGAAATGATTCCCCGTTCATTTTAATACAAAAAGTATTTATTTAAAGACCTTTTTATGCCTCGTACAAAGCCAACTCGAGTTGTGACAAATCATGACAAAATCGTTCGGCCGAACAAATAATTAGAAAAAAGAAGAAAACGGCAGGTTACAACACATTTTGTTGTTTGTTCGGCCCAAAATGTTGTTTGTTGTCATGATTTGTCACAACTCGAGTTGGCTTTGTCCAAACGTAAACGTCTTTAAATAAATACTTTTTGAAAAGCCTATGGAGAAAATTCACTTCTGGGTCTCACGTCGTGACGAAAGGGGGCAGGACTGCGACGCTCTATTGACCCAGACGATTGCACACATCTATTTCAACAGCCTCCCTACTTCACAGTTACATGATTTACCTATACCTTGGAGCTGACCGCTAGAACCGCTGACTTCCACTGTTTATGTTCGAGCATCCAGCCGCTCATCGGAGGAGAATTATATTGTTTCACACTACCTAATAAAAAATATATATACAGGCTACCTTCTGCACACAAGCCCTGATTACGATTACAAGATATTCTACCAAATAGAGAACACCCCACAAAACAAAACATCCTCTAAGCAACATAGTGTTGCACTTCAGTGCCAGTATGCTTGATATCTCAGTAGGCACCAGTTCATCTAAAGAGAATCATATTACTTCATATTACTCTCATTTGCTTGTTTCTTCCCGTAGGTTTAATCTCAGAGGATTAGTTATAGGAGAACGAGTGCTAAGGTAATTGTTTGGCCCCATGCTAACTCCAGTCACTAACAGTGTTAACCGGTTTGTAGTTGAGATTGGAAACACGTGTGTCATTAACAACGTCAATGGGTTTGCGATGACCTTGGACAAGCATGATCTTTAAAAGTTTGGAGTGATTCTCAAGTGTATGTATTTGGATTTGTGTGTTGGATTAAATTGTTTGACAAAAACGTTTGACAATGAGAACTGGAGGAAGCAAATAACATATTGGTTGGTCGGTTGGTTCTGGTCAAGGCGCTCTGCTGCGGCGCGCATTCAGGAGATTTTCCGGAGTCGCAAAGAGAGACGTGAGCTGGAAGAGAGCGAGTCACGGCAAGTCAGGAAGCCTGGGATCCAAATGGTCTACAAAGGCCACCGCAACTCCAGGACCATGGTAAGGGACCACACATGTTCATACAGGGTGTATAGCGAGAGAGAGAGAGAGAGAGAGAGAGAGAGATGCTCAATGTTTCAACGATGTCGTGCTCACTGCTTTGCTGTCCATTGGTTCTCAGACCAAGGACGCGTGCTTCTGGGGGGACAGGTTTGTGCTGAGCGGCTCCGACTGTGGACACATCTTCATCTGGGACCGGACCACCGCCGAGCACCTGATGGTGCTGGAGGCCGACAACCATGTAGTCAACTGTCTACAACCGCACCCCTATGAACCACGTCAGTGCACCCCTCTCTCACTCTGTCTGTCTCTCTCTCTCCCAACAACCATAAGCCTTCTCTCTCTCTCTCTCTTTCTCTCTTTCCTCACAGACAAAATGCCCCTTCGATTATGACCGTAGGAAAGTCTTTCTATTTAACTGTGTGTTTGTGTTATTTGTTTTAGTTCTGGCCACATCGGGGATAGATTACAACATCAAGATTTGGTCTCCCATGGAAGAGCATCCATCCTTTAACAGGAAGCTGGCTGAAGAGGTCAAATACTTGTTTTGTTTATCATCTTAAATGTCTACAATGGCATAATTTAATCTGTTTGCTCAACAATAAAGCAATTTCTAACTGTGTGTGTGTGTGTGTGTGTGTGTGTGTGTGTGTGTGTGTGTGTGTGATATGCTGTCGTCTTACAGGTAATTAGCCGTAATGAGCTGATGTTGGAGGAAACCAGGAACACCATTACTGTCCCAGCATCCTTCATGCTGCGCATGTTGGCTTCTCTCAACGCCTCCTTCAGGCCAGGTATGAGTCTCTGGCGCCCTCTTGTGCTGTGGGGTAGGGTAGTCTCGCATTACACCGGGGCAGGCACATTGCGTCTCCGTTGCGTGGGTCAAAAAAGGAACCGGGGCAATTTTAATGCAGTCACGCAACGCAACGCGGGCAGTGGAGCCACCCTTCATTGATTAAAAAGGGACCATTCCCTGACGGTGACGGAGACACAACGCTGACGCGCCCGGTGGAGCCCCGGTGTTAGCCAGACGATGGATATATCTATCCAAGTTCAATGTAATCCCAAACTGGGTGGAAACAATTCTGAGAATTCAAAAAACATTGCAGAACCAATCTTTACGGTGGTCCTTCAACCTTGGGATGATGATATGGATTCTCTCAAAGTATATGCGTAGATTTCTTATAGGGACCATTCTCGCCGCTGTTCTCAGAAGAGGCTCGAAACCAGTAACCACACACACTCGAGTCTAGGCAAACAATCACATGCACAGATTAGGGAAAGGTGGATGACATGGCTGTAGGGATGAACTGTGATGAAAGGTGGATGACATGGCTGTAGGGATGAACTGTGATCAACCTTTCTCTATGACATGGCTGTAGGGATGAACTGTGATCAACCTTTCTCTATGACATGGCTGTAGGGATGAACTGTGATCAACCTTTCTCTTCCAGATCAGTTGGAGGTGGATCGCTCCGAAGGCTCCGGAGCAGAGAATGAGGATGACCACCGGTAGCTTCTATGTACTGTATATTGCTTGTTGTCAGGCTGGAAACCTTGTAACTCCATATTTCATTATTTTTATGATCCCCCCCCCCCCCCCGCCCATAAAGTAATGCCCTACTACTGGCCTACTGCGTCATACTACGGTGGCTCACAAAAGTACAGAAAATAGCAGTGTGTGTGTGTGTGTGTGTGTGTGTGTGTGTGTGTGCGTCTTTCAAAAGTTGTAAAATTGATCTGCTATTTTTACCATTTAACTTTTTTTTATTGAACAAATGAAAAGTATTAATTTGTGACTACATTTGAACCATTAGAACACAGCTTATTTTTTTCTATTTTCCAAAAAGTAACAGTTTCAGACTGTTCAGACATCATTTCTCACCAAAGATTTATTACACTGTACTTTGTTGTGTTATTTTCGTGCAATGAATTTGTCGCAAAGTATATGAGCCGGTGTTAGTTTCATGAATACATCCATTTGGAACACTGCCTATTTCTCATGCCTATACAGTTTGATGCGAGAATATTTGCAGATCGTTTACCCGTTGCGCTCCCAGTTTGTAACGACCTCACTGTTACTGTAGCTCTGCACAAAGTGAATATTTTATACCTATTTATACTTTTTTTGTACAATATGTACAATATTATGTATTTATGTGTGTTTCTGTATTGTTTATACATAATGTGTCATAATTTAGCTTGTGACTGTTGTGTTTGTGTGTATAATATAGTTGTGAGAACTCAAAAGGCCAAAGATAATAGCTTGTTTAGTTACTGTGTGGATTAAATACTGTAGATTGTGTGAGTCAAGAGTGGAATTTAAGAGACATTAAAATGTGTGTGAAAATATAGGCAATATTTTGTCTAAGGTCACAAGAAATAGTTGTATTTCTTTTATGTTTTTTCACAAATACACAAATTAAAATACTTAAACTGTTTGTTTCATCATCTGTGCAAGCACCATACAAGTGGAAAATAAATTGAAATGGGTGGATTGATGCAATAACAAAAGGCAGAAGACAAAAACCATTCACACCCATTCACCCAAGACCCCTCATCACCCAAAGCACTCATCAGCAAAGCCACAGCCATCATCTGATCGCCAGACAGATGTGGAGAGTCCCCAGGTCATGCCAAAGCACAGTGCCCAGCCAGAGAGGTTACATGTCATACATAGAGAGGCCATGTAAATCTACCAAAACAGTACATCTTGCAGAGACAGAATGTAATGATCACGCTCCCTTGTTCCTAGGCTCAGTAGATGCAGGCTGTTTTGGCTGGTATTAACAATAAAGTCACGTTTAAGATCGACACAGGAGCCGATGTCTCAGTTATCCCAGCCCAGATCTACTATGCCATTACAGAGAGCGACACACAGTTAACCAAACCTGACAGGACCACTGTTTGGCCCAGGTCGCATGCCTCTATCTGTTTTAGGCAGATACAGAGAGTCACTATATGCAAAGGAGAGCAGGTGATACAGGTAGATGTTTATGTTGTCAATGACTTAAATGTAGCCTTGTTAAGCAGACCAGCAAGTGTTAAGCTTAAACTAGTCCACAGAGCAGACCGCATAGACAAGTCTGAAATCGAAGAGTCCCAAAATCGTGTCGGGGTTTAGGAATGATGCAGGAGCCATACACTATTAGGCTCAGGCCAGACGCCATTCCCTTTTCCCTGGCCACACCAAGACGGGTCCCCATCCGTTTACTTGACCAGCAGAGACTGATCTTTGCTGGCAAGCAACTGCTAAGTCCTAAGATGTCATCAATATGATGTCATAGTCTGGCCTGGATTCCATATTTGGGCATGGGTAACACTAATGCGAACATGGCCATGAAAGGGATACATAAGGGATAAAACAGGCCCAAATCTGTGCTGTTTGGCAACCGTTGTGTGTGTTTGACAGTGTCATGATGACACATGTAATTACTCTTCTTAAGTAGTAGTAGCAAGTAACAGTAGCAATGTCAGATAAACAACACAGAGATTAGTAACAGCAGCCTGCAGAGACCCTCTATGACAATTTGTTGGCCAAACTGATGCTGCTACCTTGATGAAAGAAAAAGGCTATTCGATATTCAAGAATTCAAACCGTATCCGTCCGTCACAATAGTGTGTTACCTCGAACAAAGACAAACATCTATTCAAGATAAATAAATAAATAACAAGAACTATTTGTCCATCACATACGGTGATAGAAAATCGTCTATCGTTTTGAACGTATACAAAACACTCGTGCGGCGATGGCGGATTTGAACCTCGAGGCGAAGCTGAGGACACAGCTGAGAGAGGAGAAGGTCCAGCTGTGGAGCTCTCCTTTCACCCAAGAGGACACTCAGCCTGGACTCCAGCACATGCAGGGGCTGGCGGAGCGCTATGCGTCCCTGCTGTCTGTGGACGCGCTGGAGGCCGGACACGCTCTGGAGCGGATCAGAGTGCAGGCGGTGCAGAGAGGAAGAGGAAACCTGACGTACAAAGAGACCAGCGTCGCCACGCTGGAACTGCTGATTCCCAAGGAATTTAGGAAGGAAGGGAAAAAGAAACATTACCTGGAGACTAAACTGGACGTTTGGGCGCAGGACGTCATGGACGTCATTGCAGACGAGTACGGCATGAAGGACCTCAGATTGATTCTGAACGGGAAAACGCTGTCGGCGGACCTGCCTCTAGATTTACAGAAGGTCGGGAACAACAGTAAGATTATGGTGCTCAAGGTGAGCGAGGACGACAGGAAACAACAGGTCTCGGACGAGGAGACAAAAAAGAAACAGAAACATGACCTTGAGAGAACAAGCAAAGGATTCCAGCTCCTGTCTGAGCTTCCGGATGATCCGCACCGCACACCGTTCGTGGAGCTCGCCGACCAGAGAGGAAACCCTTTGAAAATCCCTCATGACGAACAGAAGGCACTGATCCTGGCCCTCGGTCTTCACGAGAAAGGTCGCACTCTGATGAAGACGAGGCAGTTTGATGATGCTCTTTGCCACCTGCTTCACGCTGATGAGCAATTTAGCCAGTGTGGCTCGGCCCTGTTGAACCAAGTAGACAACTATGCGGTGCTGCAGTTGGACATTGTCTGGTGTTACCGTGCTCTGGAGGCATGGTCCTGTCTGGAGGACGGCAAGCGCCGCCTCGAGAAGGCCGAGACCTGTTTCACGCGGTGTTACGGGAAACAGCAGGACCGGCTGTTGTCCATCAAGGGTAGCAAAGAGAAAGAGGAGGTGTTGTTTCTACGACTGTACCTCCTCCAGAGTTTGCTGTCGTACATCGAGGGGAACGACACGCTCGCCAGACAGAAGCTAGAGCAGGTGGAGTCGTCATACAGTCGTCTCACTGTGGACGATGAAAAGATGAACCAGCTGATGATTATAGGTTTCAGCGAGAGAGAGTGCAGACTTGCCCTTAGAGCCTGTCAGGGAGACACAGACCAGGCTGTCATGCTGATTACGACCAGGAGACAGGAGAATCAGGAGAAGAGGGACAAAGAGAGAGAGAGGGACAGAGCCATAGAGGAAGGAATAACAAATCTGAGAGCAATGGGTTTCTCCAGGAGAGATGCATCAAGGGCTCTTCATGAGACAAACGGAGAGATAAATACAGCATACGATATCCTCTTCGACTCTTCTGCTCCGACCAGGCAGCGGATGAGTCAAACAGGAGGAGAGCCTGCCACTGGCACCGAGGAGAAGCTGGAAGTGTTGTCACATTTGGGTTTTCAGAGGGCGGGCTGTGAGGCGGCACTGAAATACACAGAGGGTAACCAGCGGTCAGCGGCTATGCTGTTGCTATCGGCTCTGAGAATAACAAATGGAAACTTCCAGGCCGCAACTCAGCTGTTGGAAGAGCACGAGGGCCATCTGCCCGAGTCTCCCAACTCCGAGGCCACCGACTCGTCACTGACTGAGGACGACACATTCGACATGGTTAACGAGGCTATGGATGCCATTCCTCGCCACGAGGAGGAATATCTGGACGTCAGCTTAGAGGAGGAGAAGGAACTCATCAACACCATCAACACATATCTGAACACTAAGTGCAATAAGGTTTGATACAATATGGCCCTGTGCTTTGCACCAGGCCAAAGGCCAGGGTAACGCCTCCAGAATTGGTCGGCCAGGACCTGTCAACTAAGTAGTAATTAAGTGTTTAAACGTTTTCTTTTTTCCCCCCCCTCTCTTTTTTTAGATATTTTCTTAATTTGTCTACATCAGTGGAGTTACAGACCTGTAAGGGTATATAAGGAACCCTGGGAGTCCCTGGACCCCACTTTGAGGACGACTGGTTTACAGGACTTGCAAATATTTAACATGACATGACTAAAATGACTCAAGATGTTATGGCCTTACTGAAATGGCCTGTCAAGTCACTCACTAGCAAGACCATCACGCTAGAAGTTGAGCCAAGGGAATGTCAAAGCAAAGATCCAAGACAAGGAAGGCCTGACCAGCCATAACTGTGATGTCACCGGCTGCCAACATAAAAGAAAGAGTTCCATCTTTTCTCACCTCTTGTGAACGCTGTTTGACTAAATTTAAGAGAGACCTGAGATAATAAGATAGACAGATACTATACCGATAGTTAATCTGTAGGATATCTTACTGCTGTGTACAGTAACATCTCGGATTGTGCAAACATGCAGATTTTTGTGAAGACCCTTACCGGCAAGACCATCACCCTGGAGGTTGAACCAAGTGATAACATTGAGAACGTCAAGGCCAAAATCCAGGACAAGGAAGGCATCCCGCTGTGATACTGGACAAGTACAGCTTGGTATGGATGACTTGGTTAAACAAATACAACAGGCAAATGAGAAAACAAAGTTGTATTAAACAAGAAGTACATCATACATGTCATGATGTGAGATTTGAAAACAAAAACTACATTTTTCTGAATGTGTGTGGTGAGGATTTGGTCTAGCTAGGATGTCGCAGTCTTGCAGACAATATGAATAGAAAACCGATTGTATGCCGTTTGTTCATGACACAGAAAGTAGGAAGTAGATTTTGGAAGTTTCAGAGAACCTGCGAAACTGACACAAACTGCCTCTATCTCTTTCTGGTAAATACAATTCACATACCTATGAAACCAACTGATAATATGGTCCTGCAGGCTTCAGTCATAATATATATGCATGCTAACCACCCGACCACCAAGAGCACAGTTCTATTTTGGACCGTCAACACTCGCACAGACCATGAGAGAGAGAGAGAAAAAGAGAGAACGAGAAAAGAGAGAATGGTCTTTGTTATGAAAAAAGGTTTGTAAGGTTTTTCTTGCACGCTGCATATCTCAACCCTGCTTTCCATCCTGTTTGTTAGGTCCCCTGCCACCACGAAACCTTACAGTGCCTGAAGACTAAAGATCCTTTAGGTCCAGCTGTCATTTTGTAGTCATTTAAAGACTAATGGCACTCAACTTAACTATTTAATTCAACCCTATATTTAGCTGACTGGAGACCTACAGGGCTCCATACTTGCTCCCCTACCTTTCCCCTCTACACCAAACCTCTTCACCAAAACACAACTGATCTACAAGCTCACAATGTGACATAATGCAACACAATTGTGAGCTTGTAGAATGTTTGTGTGAATGTTTGTTTGCCTATTAATGCCAAATGTTCACCTATCATCACACTTGCCCAGAATAGGCATGTATGCTTGGGTTCATGTGGTTAAAACAGAATAATGCTGAGGTGTTGTCGCCAATGCACACGGGGGGGAAATGAAGGGAACACACTTTAATAGCAACACGCAATCACAGGCAATTAAATGACTTTCAGAGCGTCTATTTGTGCTTACTGTGGGTTAGTCCAGCACAAGCGTGTTTTTCATGAGCGCACCCATGACCACACATCATGTCCACAAAGGCAAACAAAAAAGAAAAATCACACACCTGTGTGAACTGAGTGGTGCAACTCCCCTCTACCCCCCCCCCCTCACCTCTTTCTCTCTCTCTCTCTCTCTCTCTCTCATTAGCAGGCAACAGTGCAGCACTAATACTATCTCTCTCTCTCTGGCACAACAGCGCCCCTACTGGTACCCTATAGTCATATACTGGTGCTCATGGCCACATAGGCGCATATAGGCGCACGCATAGGCGGACACGGACAAAGCTGTTCCTTGGAGTGGTTGCACAACTCAAAAAGTCCAGACCATATTCACACAGCAGCCGTGTTGAAACCTCAACGAGTTCGTGTCCTCTCCCCCTGAGTATGACGTAACACCCGGGGCAAAATGGCCGCCACCACCACCGTGAGCAGGGTCATTACCGGTCATTCCCCTGGCTTACTGGGCGTGGCCAGGTTGGCCCTGACGCGCGCTTGGTCCACGGAATCCAGGAGGTTCTTGGAGTCCAGGGCGAGGCTGTGGGCGGCTGCCAGCATCTGCCTTTGGCACTCGTCCTTCAGGGAGGTCACAGAGTTCTGTTGGGCCAGTCGCATCTTGCTGATCAACTCCGACAGGTCCTTGTTCAGCAGCCGCTGGGTTCCCTCGATCTAGAGAGAGAGAGAGAGAGACAACAGGGAACCATTACTGATTGGTTTCTTTCCTCTGGGTTTGTATTTGGAAAGATGGAACGTGTTTTGAGGAGAAAATGTAAAAACTTCCATTAATTAGAACAAATATTTAAGAAGTAGTGAAAATAGCCGATTTACAAGCTCACAACCCAGCGCGAAGCGACGCGTTGTGAGCTTACAGATCTGCTATCTTCACTGGTTTCGATCGGGTCCTGGGGAGACATCAAATTTATCTTTTGGGTCACTCACGGGCTAAAACGTTTGGGAACCACTGCTGTACACTACTGTATATGAAGCAAAACAGAAAACAACGTATTGTCCCCCTTTTTCTAATGCCCACCCACCCCCAGATCTTTTAAGGTCCCCCTTTTGACCAACACATGAGAGCTTCTGAGCCTAATTCACCACAATGTCCTCTGGTGTAAAGCAGTGTTGTTTTTGGCAACAAATTTCAATTTTAGTTTAGTCATTACACCTCATTTAGTTTTTGTCATATTTTAGTCACCTGGAATGTCTTAGTGTTAGTCTAGTTTTAGTCGACTAAATACCATACGAGTTTAGTTTAGATCTGAAACCTCACGTTGAGTGTGTAAAGTGTAAAATTACTTGTACTGGATCTCTTGTCCACTATTCCCTTCCTAACATTTTAGTCTAGTTTTTATTTGTTGACGAAATTGTCAATATATTTAGTCTTAGCTTTAGTCATCACAGCTTAGTTTCCACCAGTGAAAAAAGGTAGTCGACGAACATTTTTCGTCATAGTTTTAGTCGATGAAATCAATGCCGGTGTAAATGAAGTGCATCATCTTTTTCAAAATGTGAACGTCTGTAACGACACTATTTTCCTGCCTTTTATTGGATTTAATGAAGAAACAATATTGAGGTCCCCTCCATGTCCTCAATGGAGCCTATCTATACCTATGATGAAACAGTATATCATCATAGAAATCCCTTCTGCACAGATATATCAGTTGAACACATCACTGCCGCCAGCTAGCTCAGTGCCATGTCAATGCCAGAGACAGACGGGAAATGTTCTAAACCAGTTGTGGTTTATGGGCCCTTCCTACTGACAGTCACACAGTGGTGTAAAGAAACTAGGTGCATTTACTTAACCCATTTTGGGGCGGGATCCCCCTTTTGGTGTTTTAAGCATTATTATATAATTTAGCGATCGAAAAATAGCAGATCTACAAGCTCATAGGACGGCACCAAGCGCTACGAGCTTGTAGGTCTGCTATTTTTGAAAAATGTGCTGCAAATCTTTGAATGTATATTCTTTCAGAGCGAACATTTTCAACTCAAAACTTTGCTTCTGGGGGTCCTGGAACAACATATTTTCAAATGGGGGTCGGCGGCCAAATACAGATAATTCTGGGGTCATGAAAAAGGTTGAGCACCACTGACACAGAAACATGAGTTTTTCAAGGCCTAGTGTACCTCTGTCTTGGCGGAGCTGTGCAGAGAGGGCAGGATCTCATCCACGCTTTGTATCAGACTACGAAGAGTCAAACCCACCTCCTGGTAGAGAGAGAGAGAGAGAGAGGGTGAGAGAGTGTGTGTGTGAGAGAGAGTGACGCACACACACATGCGCGCACAGCTGCGCAAACGCACACACAGAATATATAGCCTTACTTTGACAGCATGGGGGTACTGGGAGGCTGTGATGGTGTTGACCTGGTTCTTCAGATGGACCACCCCCCTGACCAACGCCATGACGCCGCTGTACACCAGGTCACCTGACCTGTCCAGCTCCGCCGTGGGCAGCGGCTGCAATGCAACAACACGCCACAGCTGCTTGTCAATCAGCCCAGCAACTCCTCCTAACCCATTAGCCCATGTGTTTTAAGCATTATGTTATGCTTTAACATGTTGTTCCACCCGGGAAGTGGAACAACATATTATTTTCAGATGGGGGTCGGCGGCTAATTACATATCATTTTTTGGGGTCCTTGACATGAAATAGTTTGAGAACCAGTGATATAGAAACATAAGGTTTTTCAGAAAACTGTCATTAATTTAGAAGCCATTTTGGAGAATCTGGTCTCAGTCCTGAATGGGTTTAAGACCTGAGACCTATAAGACCAGAGCTATATAAGTGTTGACCAGGAAGACCAGGAACTGAACCTCTTCCAGCTGTGTTATCCTAAGACCGGTTCTCAGGTCTGGTCCTGGTTCTCCAGACGTACTTACTGTATCACACTTGTGATGATTGGACCACATCGGCAGCGACGCCAAAACGACGTGTATGCCAGTGGTTCCCAAACTTTTTCATGTCAAGGACCCCCATTTGAAAGGACAAACTGGACCCCCAGTTTGACATGCATTAGTCTACGGATCCCCCCATTTAATGGCATTTCTATCTCTGGGACCCCCAATTTATATTGTAAAATCAATGTTAATTGAACACTGAGAGTGTACAAATGTACACTCTCAGAGTTACAGACCCATAAGGGTCCATTTGGTTCCAAACTATCATTTAGCTGGGGACTCCCTGGAACTCCCTCAAGGACCCCTGGGGGTCCCGGGACCACACTTTGGGAACCACTGGTGTAATGCTGCAATGGAATGGGCAGGTGGTATACCTGTGGGACTGTGGGGGGCTTAGGGGGCTTCTCTGGAGGACCTGAGAGAGAGAGAGAGAGAGAGAGAGAGAGAGAGAGAGAGAGAGAGAGAGAGAGAGAGAGAGAGAGAGAGAGAGAGAGAGAAAGAGAGAGAGACAGAAGGACGGACGGACAGACAGACAGACAGACGGAAAGACGGACAGACGGAGGGAGAGAGGGAGAGAGACAGACAGAGGGAGAGAGGAATTGGGAGAAGATAAAATGGTTGTACCATCCAAAACAGACTATTTAATTCTCTTTTAGATTTTGTTTTATTACGTCTCATGTACAATCCAGTAAGAGCCTATACAGTATAGCTGTTTATGGAGTCACTATATCTACTCACCATGTTCCTGTTTCTTTTCGGGGGGCTGCAGACAGAACCAGGAGAGCAGAAGAAAAAATGATAATGTTTAATATTGAATTTTACTTGTAACATCAACCATTAAGTCACATGCAGACAGCATACCTTGATGATATCTGAATCCTCCTGTTGCATAATGGGATCCTGCAGAGAAGCACAATGTCAAAAGACAGGTTTAAAGAACCACACCGGTGGTGTGATATGTTTAGTTCATTTAGTTTATGTATTCATGACTCACGTTCTACTTGGCATTACCACTGACCATTTTACAAAGAACACTGTAGTTAGATTCTCTATAGGTCTAAGAAACCAATGAAGGATTCTATTCACATTTTCAACACAAAGACTTGAAATAGCTTGAGATAGATACACAAGGAATGATGACATGATGAAACGATAAACCATACAGAGACAACTCCCTGACAATATCGCAGAGACAGTTTGTTTATTTTTAGACCACAATACAATTCTTATATGAGCCGATTTAAGATGACCCCATGTTATTCTCCATAGAGAAAACGAGCGACGGCAGGACTTCGGCTCTATTTAATACTAATAGTATAATGCATTACAAACACAACCAGCACTGGACCTATATCTGTATTATTTAGCCGAGGGCTTGTTGTGCCGCTCCAGCGCTTCGGATTCATTTCACAGCGAGTCTCGACTCGAGTGTGTGCGCTGTGCACACAAGTTTGTAATTATTGGTAATGTTTTAACAATAATCGTATTAAGACGGTCTATATATATATTTATATTTACAGTATGTGTTAAATATTATCTGGTTGTGTTTGTTGGATCTGAGCTGACCACCCAAGGTTCTCCGATAAAAGAGATGTTTCTGTGATGCCAAAATACTTTGAACTTATATCAGTTTATTCTCCATTAATAAATGAGCCATGGTTTGTTTGTCAAGTATGCATGGCTGGGTTGGCGTAGACTCAGTGAGCTTCATGTGGCCTGTGTGAAGGCTGGAAACTGAGTGAGGGGCACACCCGGACGGTGATTGGCTAATGAGTTAAGTGGTATCACAGCAAACACATGTGTGTCATTATGGGAAATGGAAATGTCCACCAGAGGCTGCCATTTGGACAGCATGGAGTCAGATAATTCACAACAGTATTGCCGAAGCTGTGAATAGAAAAGTAGTTGTATATTGATGCGGGCAGCATGCTCTCTTTATGCGTATGCGTTTATGTGTATGCGTTTCTATGTGACTTCTCACCAGCTGTCTTTCTTCGTGTTCCAGCCATTCTTTGTCTCGCTGCATCTCGTGTCTCTGTCTCCGCAGGGTCTCCTCCACGCTCTCCCGCTCGCCCTCCTCTCTCTCCTGCACGACAGCACATAATAATAAAATGTCATTCTGATTGATTAAAGCTTTTCATCCAGTGGTCCGGGGACCACCAGTGGTCCTTGAGGGGATCCATGCGGTCCCCAGCTAAATGATGGAAAGTTGGCAACCAAATGGACCCTTTAACTTAACTGGATCTTGAAACCAAATGGACCTCTCCAGAGATCAATTATTGTTAAACATCTGAATACTTAATCTACTACAAGTCTACACAATTTGAGAATGTAGAAGAATTGTAATTTTGATCAACGTTTGGCTGTTATATCTCTTAATGATACCAACATCAATAAAGCATGGAATTGGACAACATCTTATTCAACGACAACAAAATATTCTAAGACAAGTTTTGAGTCCGAGAGGCTAAAAGTCATCAAATGTTGGTCCGTTGGCTAAAATGCTGAATAAATAATGGGCCTTGGTATGAAAAAGGTTGAAAACCACTGGATTAAAATAATACATTAATAATCATTATTATTATCATCATAATGATATTTATTCTGTAGCACCTTTTAAAATGGTCACAACGTGCTTTCTTTGAATAAACAACGGATGGGGGGGATAAAATATCAATAGAATCTGATGAAAATGGTCCAAAAGAGTGGTGAATTAATCGTGAAAGCAGCATCAGGGTTCTGTGAGAACTGGACAAGAAAGAATTACACATAGTATCTCAGGTACTACGCGCCATTTCTTTCTTGTAGAAAAGAGAGCCCGTGGTTGTACGACTGTACAACAGTTATACTTTAGATATTGAAAAATAGCAGATCTGCTATTTTTGTAAAATCTTGAAAATGTGGCGCAAATCTTTGAATATATATTCTTTCAGAGCTAAAGATTTTAACTCAGGGAGGTACCTGGAACTACATAGTTTCAGATGGGTTTCGGCGGCCAAATACAAATATTTCTGGGGGTCCTTGACATGAAAATGGTAGAGCACCACTGACATAGAAAGTAGAAACATTCTTCACATTTTTCAGAAAACTGTCAGGATTTAGAAGACTATTTTCTTTTTAGAATTGGCCTCAGGTCTAAATGGGTTGCAAGTGAGAGCAGTAGAGAGAGTCCCCTCGTGAAGCTTGTGGTGGAACAATGCTGTTACCCTGAGGCTCCGTCGGTGTGGTGACAGAGGCAGGGACCTGCTGGTGGCACAGCCAGTGGCACAGCTGGCGAGGGCAGGAGTGCTGGAGCAGAGGGACCCAGGGAGCTGTGCACACGCACACGCACACGCACACACACACACACACACACACACACACGCAAAACAGTGAAACAAGCAAATACAAACACAGACATGCACACAAACAAATCGTTTGCATGTGTATGTGACATTTGTCTGTGCGTGTGCATGTGTGTGTGATGTGTGTGTGTGTGTGTGTGTGTGTGTGTGTGTGTGTGTGTGTGTGTGTGATGTGTGTAAAGGGCACCTGGATTCGCATGCCTGGACGAAAGGTGTTGCCTTGTATTCTTGATGGCTATAGGAGAGTGAGAGAAAAGATAATTACTGTATGGTTGTGCAGTTCAATATTCATATACGTTTGAGTATGTAAGGCAGACTGGAGTGTGTGTGCGTGCGTGCATGCTTGTACCTTCGGTGGAGGCTCAGCCGGTGCACTGTTCATTCTCTGGAGAAGACCTTTGTTTTGCCTCCTATCCACGTCCTGCTCTGCCTCGATTTTATGGAGGTCACTATAGACATGACAGAGACACTAGACCGGTGATTCTTTTTGCTTTGAAGGACCCCCAGTTTTTTATGCATTAGGCGTGTGTGTGTGTGTGTTTGTGTGTGTGTGTCTGTCAGTGTTGTTTTTGGCAGCAAATTTTGATTTTAGTTTTAGTCATAGTCTTTTGAATAGTTTTAATTTAGTTTTAGTCACATTTTAGTTAGCCTGGGTTCCAATATGCTTTCTATGGCATAGGCAGCTCCCGGCAGGATCCGCCGGGAGAATCTAAACGTAGCTGTGCGACATGAGACAAATTAGTTGGAGCGACAGCGAGAGAGACGTGTGTGTACGTGTGTGCAGACGATCAGAAATCAGTATAGAGTGATCGACGTTTGCACTACTCTATGCCGAATTGAAATGCCATTTAGTTTTCGTCAGTGAAAAAAGGTAGTCGACAAACATTTTTCGTCATAGTTTTGGTCGACGGAAACAACACTGGTGTCTGTGTGTCTGTGCGTGCGTACCTTAGTAAGCAGACCAGCTGGCTGAAGGTGGGTCGGGCTTGTGGGTCGTAGGACCAGCACTGTGTCAGGAGTGGGTACAAGGTAGGGGGGCAGTGCTGGGGTTTGGGCAGGCGGACCCCGGTCTCCAGGTGGTTAATCACCTCTCCGTTCTCCAGCCAGAAGAACGGCTGCTTGCCCAGCGACAGCACCTCCCAGACACACACGCCTGCAAAGAAGAACACCGACATTCATAACAGCCGCGGTTGAAGAACATCCCTTTATTATATATCCCTTTCACACACGCACGTGCGCGCGCGCGCACACACACACACACACACACACACACACACACACACACACACACACACACACACACACACACACACACACACACACACACACACACACACACACACACACACACACACACACACACACACACACACACACACACACACACACACACACACACACACACACACACACACACACACACACACACACACACACACACACACACACACACACACTGCACACGTCTTACCAAACATCCAGACGTCACTAGCAGTGGTGAAACGTCTGAAGTTGATGGATTCGGGAGCCATCCATTTGATGGGTAAACGACTGATGGAGGCTGAGGGAGAGACCACAGGAACCATTAAACATCTTTGAGCACAACAACACCATGCTCTACAGTATGTGTCCTTACAGAGCCTTCAAAACAGCCACTACAGATGCTAAATAAATAAATAGGCTATATGCACACACAATAACTCTTCCTCCTTCCGGGCCAATGTGTGAATGTACAGTACATGTGCATGTGGGTGGGTATGCACCTTTGTAATAATCCTCCTCCTCAATGTACCGAGACAGACCAAAGTCGCCCAGCTTCACACAGTCAGGAGCAGCCACCAAGATGTTTCTCACCGCAATGTCCCTAAAGGAGGAGAGAGCAAGACAATGGTGAAAAGGTCCAATGTCCCTAAAGGACAGGGAGGGATGGAGAGAGCAAGACAATGGTGAAAAGGTCCAATGTCCCTAAAGGACAGGGAGGGATGGAGAGAGCAAGACAATGGTGAAAAAAGGTCCCTGTGTTGCAATGGCTCCAATATCCTTTTCTCACAAGCTCTCGTTCGATATTTACAAAACATACAGACAGACTTAAAGCCCCACTTTGTAACTTTTGTTTAATTAATAAAATGTAATTGTGTCCAATCTGTATAGAGTATGTTAATACAATTATAACATACAATTGTTATAATTGTAGATTCAATTCATCCCCTGAGCAAGCAGGCAGGCTCTATATTAGCTCAATTGTAAAGATGTCAGCACTTTCAAATCACTTCAAATCCGGGGTAGAAGAGGGAAGTTACATAGTGCTGCTTTAACCACTTTCATCTTCACTATACACAGTGAAGACATGTGCATGAATAGACAAAATAGCTCATTTAGGGCATTCATTTACAAAACAACATACAAAGTTGAAGTATGGATACAAGGTTTTATCTTTTACTTTCAATTTTGTAATATTTTCCTTACTTACTGTCTCGCTGATATGTTAATTCGCAACTACTGTGTATTTTCACTTCAATTCAAACTTTATCAGCGGACTCAGGTCCATAGAGAAACATACAAGGGATGAACATAAAATAAACACAAAGGCAAGCATAAAAAAGAAATCTAATAAATACATAACTTAATCCACGCATGCATTTTAGTCTTCATGAACATCTCACTGAGGGGCTTGAGAGTACGAGTGCCACAATGATGCTGTTTTCACATACATCCAGCCTTTGCATAAACTTGAACATTACATTTCTTCGGAGTGCTTTAAAAGTCCTCGCTCCGGCAGTGACAAACATGTGACTATAGCACTGCCCCCTCTGGGTTGTTCAAGGAGTATTCTCATTGCATAATTAAATGCACCTTGCAACCTTTGTATCCTATCCTAATTATTTTTATAACATGGCCACAGGTGCACACTGCACAATATAAAGTGCTGTGCAATAGGCCTTGAACAACAACACTTTCACTTTAGCAGACTGAACTTACGAGCAATAGTGTTTGCTTGAGCATACGACTTTCACCATTGTAAATATCATCATCATTATCATCACCACCACCATCAGTAATTTATGCATGTATGGAGTGGAAGTGGTTTTGTGTGTGGTGAACAATCCGAAAGTTCACAGAGAAGATTGTGTGCACATCTCAATGCCTATATTTAGGCCTGGTGCTGGATGTCAGGCATCAAAGGCAAACATCAAGGAAGAGAAAGAACATCCGCACACTAGTTTCTAGAGCTCAGAGACTTACTTTATGTGAGATGGAGGATGACTGATTTAAGCAGTCACACCTCGCCCGAGTCAAACTAGAACTGGACTCAGAGCTGCAGGGTGTGGCTGCGCACCTGTTGTGCATCATGGACTTGATCAAGGATAAACACAGGATAAATCAGTCATCTCCACAGACACTCAAGACTCAAGAGAGAGCCTCTTTGTCCGGACAGTGGAGAGCTATCGCCTCTCCTGTGTATTAATATTATTGTGAATTATTCCCTGAACTGAGAGGAATAAACCAGTCTACTTAAGGAAGCTGCGCTGTGTTGTGTCCTTCCATGTCCTGGGTGGTGACTATAGTCAGTCACATTTTATTTAGAGGCAACAAATTGCAATGTTTCGACCTATACGGTCTTTATCAGGCAACGAGACATCCCCCTATGAGAATAGATACCTTTCAGAAAAAGACAACAGTGTGACACAAGTTTGTGCGTTCATGTTTTTGTATGCGCCTTTTGTAACAATCCTTTCCTTCTCAATGTTACGACAGACCAAAGTCATCCAGCTCACGCGCACATGTGTTATGTGCGTGTGTGTGTGTGTGTGTGTGTGTGTGTGTGTGTGTGCACATACCTGTGCACCATATTGAGTCCCTCCAGGTAAGCCATTGCCTTGCAGATCTGGAGACAGTAGAGGACTAAAGTGCTGTTGGACAGTACGTACTTCTGAAGATAGGCACCCAGCTGTCATGAGACACAACACAACACCGTGCTTTAATAGCTTGTCTTGAACCCTTTACAAAACAGTCAAATGGACCTGACTCTGCACTGGGTCGTATCTTTTTTCTCATACAGTACACATAAAATCTCGTATCGCCAAAAATAGCCAATCTACAAGCTCACAACACATCGCAATGCCACGTATTGTGAGCTTGTAGATCTGCTTTAAAATCATATTTTTTTGTTTTCTTTTTTTAGATTGAATGTTCCCCCAGAAGAGGGATGCAAGGGTTCAAGTGGTCCGACTGTCATTAGACCCGACAACCTATCCCAAATCCTAACCGCAAGCACGGTATAGCAGCGCATGTCCGACCGTTGTTTCCGCATGTCGGTCCGTTGGTGCATGTGTCTAATCTGCGTGTGCATCCTGGTTAATGTACATACCTGGATCTGACCAATACAACTGAGACTTGACTTACAATAATGTCACACTACTTTTGTCCATTTATTTATTTATGAGCTCACTTAACACAGTCACATACCCATAAACCCGGTGTATATATATATGGACAGTTTGGACATGGACATACACACACTAACACAGGTCCAATGCTGAGAATATTATAATATATAATCGTGTGCGCACACACACACACACACACACACACACACACACACACACACACACACACACACACACACACACACACACACACAGTCACACACACTCGTACAAACCTCTCCATGTTCGTACAGCTCCATAACAATCCAGACGGGATCGGCTTCGATGACACCGACGAGACGCACAATGTGGGGATGCCGCAAAGTCTTCATCAGGACTGGAAGAGACGGAACGGCTGAAGTGAGCGAGCGAAGGGCATTTTACAGCAGAATCCATTTTAAGGCGAGAGCCCTGTATGCAGATTCAAACACTCTGCCTTATGTGCTTATTGTGCTACAGCAAACAATCTTTACAATTTCATTAGGTACCGTAGGTTCAAGACCAAAGTAGTAGTTGTTGTTGTGAATTAGCAAGCTGGACATTTGGACTGAATGTTCACGTTATCCTCGTGTTGCGGCAAAGTTTTTGCCGAAGTTATGATTTTTGTGGTTTCTCATAAGCGCACGTCCGTTGTACAGTACCTTCAAATTCCACGAAAAGTCTGGGAGGAAAAAATGAGGACGCGTCCTGGACGGGGTATCTGGACGTAAAAACAAATCCATCCATGCTGTACATTCTATCATGTCAGTGTTATGTAGTAATGCTATACAATAGGCTATCATAACGAGTCAGTGTGGATGCCGTGCTGAACGAAGCGCTGACTCACCTGCTTCGCTCAAGAATTTCTCTTTGACGTCGGCGGAACAGTCCTTGCAGGTTTTCACAGCCACGCAAATCCTTTCCCCTGTCTACACACACACACACACACGTACACACACACACACACGCACACACACAAGCATGCACGCAAACAAAGGGACAGTATATAAGCTTATGACCTACTCTTATACATGCAGAGAAAAAAAAGGTAGACGAATTCTACTGAATGGATGTACAAATAATAGGGGATTTTAATTGACCCTGTGTATGAGATGGTTTGATATCTTCAGACTCACCGGGCTTTTGTAAACCCCATCATGCACTTCTCCGAAACATCCCTCACCCAGGATACGGCCCAGCACGATGTCATCTCTAGACAGGCTGTGCTCTGAGCACGCGCACACACACACACGCACGCGCACCACACGCACACGCACGCGCACGCGCACACACACACACACACACACACACACACACACACACACACACACACACACACACACACAGATTGCACAGACATTTTTTAAAGATGTGTTCACATAAAGACTATACTTTGGATAATTAAGAGAGTTTGGGATGACATTTCCCAGTCAAACACTCACCATCAGACTTATTCATAAGCTCGGGGATATCAACATAAATATCCGAACCTGGAGTTCATGACAAAAAAGAAAGAAAGAAAACATACAGTTCACATCTCAAATGCTCCCAAATTAATACAATGGATGTTCTTATTGAATTTTGCTTCTCTGCTTCTCTGCTAATTACACCAACATTAATATATCAATGAGAAACCCCAATTCATACAGTAGTGCACGTTGTCAAGGTGCACGGCCACACGATTTCATATTGGAGAAATTTCTATGAGTAGCACTGCACACCTATGTGGAAAGTTATAATGCTATTGTGGAATTACATTTTCAAGTTTACATTATCATTTCAATATAATCTCTTATATACATAACAGTACTGTACAGTGTTGATTTCGTCGATTAATACTAGGACGACTACCTTTTTTCACTGACGAAAACTAAATGGAAAGTTGGAAACTAAATGGAAACTAACCTACGATGACTAAAACTAAGACAAAATATATTGACAATTTCGTCAACAAATAAGAACTAGACTAAAACTGTTAGGAAGGGACTAGTGGACAAGAGATCCAGTATAAGTCATTTTACACATGGTTGCATGCTGAAAATAGCCGACCTACAAGCTTGTAGATCTGCTATTGTAGATCTACAAGCTTGTAGAGCTTGTAGATCTGCTATTTTCAGCAAGTGTAAAATCAGCCATTACGACAGCATCAAGGCCCGCCAAAATACATTTTAGTCGACTAAATCAACTGTCGATTTAGTCTAAAATCTTATGATATTAAAAACTAAAACTAGACTAACACTAAAACATTCCAGGTGACTAAAATGTTACTGAGACTAAATGGAAACTATTCAAAAGACTATGACTAAAACTAAAACGGGTTCTGGAAAATTCCATATACTGTTGAGGTACACAATGTCTTCCCCTGGCCTGAAATGTCGACAGAGCACATGCAGCAGCCCATTATAGGCTGAGAACCATGGAACTGTAGATATTACTGCACTTACCCATGTAACTAGGATGTCTCCTGACACTGCAGCTATCTTTGTCTTTCACATCTCTGGTAGAGTGAGAGCAGATGGAACAGACAGACAGACACTTTTCATTTATATACAGTGGGAAGGGGTGAAAACGTTGCACGCACACGCACGCGCACGCACGCACGCACGCACACGCGCACGCGCACGCGCACACGCACACACACACACACACACACACACACACACACACACACACACACACACACACACACACACACTGGAGGCCTACTCACCCACTTGGGATATCTGGCAGGTTGAAAACCTCTCTCTCTGTAAAATTCACAAAACATTGTCCACAAACTGTGTCACAAAGTGCTACAAAATACTATCACACAGTGCGGGCGCACAGATATGCTCATATATGGACTGGACCTGACCCTGCCGCCGCAAATCGGCACATCACATGCCCACCAGTGGGTGTGTGTGTGCTGTCAGTGGCCATTTTTATGCCAATTCAAAAACATCTTTCAGCTATTTGACAAATAACTGTTATTATAAGAACCTGAAAGATTTAGTGCTGTGATTTTTGTACTTTTTCTGTTTTGTATATACATGTGTCTATGGAGTTAACATTGCTCTAATAGGCCTGGACTGTTAGCTCAACCGTCTGGGCACCTAGGCTGCTAAGGCTAAGCCACCCTGACGGCGTGCCGCAGGTTCGAGTCCCTGTCCCGATCCCCCCACAAATCTTTGAATATATATTCTTTCAGAGTGAACGTTTTTAACTCAAATCTTTGCTTCTGGGAGGGTCCCTGGAACAACATATTTTCAGATGGGGGTCGGTGGCCAATTACATATATCTTTGGGGGTCCTTGACATGAAATAGTTTGAGAACCACTGACATAGAAACATAGGTTTTTCCGAAAACTGTCAGGATTTAGAAGGTATTTATAGAATCGAGCTCAGGTACCTTCGCTGGGCCTGCTGATGAGTGAGGTGTCGTCCGAGCCAGTTTCCAGGCGACAGTAGCCATCAATCAGGTCGGCCATGTTCTCCGCCATGTACAGGGAGGTGGTGGTCACTAACAGAGGCTGTGGTGTGTGTGTGCGGAGGGGACAGGGTCAATAAATCTGTTACTGTACATACGTGTGTGTGTGTGTGTGTGTGTGTGTGTGTGTGTGTGTGTGTGTGTGTGTGTGTGTGTGTTGTTTGGACTCAAGCACTGAGACACATGATGTTTCGAGTGTGTGGGATATCAAAAGCAACTGAAAAATATTTGTGCACTTGATAATGTAGTTTATAAATGTGGACTCAAATAAAGAAATTGAAGTGTTTGTGTGTGTGTGCGAGTGAGTGAGTGAGTGAGTGAGTGTGTGTGTGAGAGTGAGTGAGTGAGTGAGTGAGTGAGTGAGTGAGTGAGTGAGTGAGTGAGTGAGTGAGTGTGTGTGTGTGTGTGTGTGTGTGTGTGTGTGTGTGTGTGTGTGTGTGTGTGTGTGTGTGTGTGTGTGTGTGTGTGTGTGTGTGTGTGTGTGTGTGTGTGTGCGTGCGTGCGTGCGTGCGTGCGTGCGTCTGCGTTCACCTGGCTGGCTCCTTCAATTTCCATACTAAGCAGTGCTCGGCCATCATTCTGAGCGGAGCAGTGGATTCTCCGAACCTGAGAAAAGCTAGCCAGACAGATGGGCTGAGGAGGGGAGTGACACAGAGAACTGTGACTTGGTGTTGGTCAGGATGGAATGCGTGTGTGCGCGTGTGTGTGCGTATGTGTACGCGCACAAATGCATGGACAAATGAGCTCACCGTTGAGTTCTTGTCAGCCTGTTGCCTGATGCCCTCAGGACCGATGACCAAGTCTATTGCAAGACTCCAACTTTGCTGTAAACACACACACACACACACACACACACACACACACACACGCACACACACACGAAAAATGCAGGAGATGTGGCAACACTGTGGCAGTGGTTTGTTGTGTGGACCTCACAACAATATTAACTACTGCACGCACACACGCACGCACACACACACACGCACTCACGCACATACTCACCACCAACTGGCAGGTGAAGCTCTCCTGGGTATAGCTGTGACACTGTCCCAAGGTTGTGAAAAACCTATCCATGCACTGGTCCTCCTTCATGGTGGAGTAACCCTGGAACGTCTGCTGGATCAGCTTACGAAGTTGCTTGGACTAACGCACGCACGCACGCACACCACGCACGCACACACACACGCGCGCACGCGCGCACGCAGACACACACACACACTCATTGAAAAGTCTGACATAAAAGTGTATCTATGTCATACTTTGTTGTCTTGTAAAGCACTTTGCGCTGCACTCGTGTCATGAAAGGTGCTCTATAAATAAAGTTTATTATTATTATTATTATTATTATTCATGCCGGGTGAATTTTGATAGCTCAGGTACACCGTACGATATGGTGCATGGAGTTTTGTGGCATTTCATTTCCATACCTTCATACTGTCAATCAGGTCTCTGGGAAAGAACAGGTCCAGCCCCACGTCTCTCCTGGTGACCAGAACAGACCAGATGACACAAACCGTCAGCAGGTTCACGATTTTTTTTAAATAGCAGACCTACAAGCTGATAGCGCGGAACTCTGTGCCGTGCTATGAGCTTTAGGTCTGCTATTTTTCAATAGCTGAAGTATAACAAAATGCTACAAACACCAAAAGGGGTTAAGTAAAAATATCAATACTGCAAAAGTTTGGAATTCAAAATGTACATGAATAAAAGTAGAAAAGTATTGGCATCTAAATTGACCTAAAAGAACTCATTATGCAGAATGTTTCAAGTTTCAAGTTTTCAAATGTACAAAAATCTTTTGAAACTAGCCGTAGTGTAGATCGGCTATGTTCAAATGGCCGAAATGTGTATAGAGTTGAAGTAGTTCATGTAGGCTATGTTTTGTAATAAGAATAATCACAGTCTACAAAGTAACTAAAGTTGTCAAATAACTGTGGTGCAGTAAATATATTTACCTCTGAGATGTAATGGAGTACAAGCAAAGTATTGGAAACTGGAAATACTCAAGTCAAGTACAAATACCTCAACATTGTATGGGTATGGGTAAGTCATATTTTTTTTGGTTAAAACAAAATGTTTTTTTGTTTAAAGGTTAAATCACTATATTGTGATAGTAATCATTGCCGTATAGAGTGTTTGTTCCGTGTCTCTCCACCTCTTTAATGAACAGGTAAGTGATAGAATTCAAGTCAATCCGGAGAAAGTAGCCATTCATCAGCTTAAATGTGTGTTCCAGTTGCAATGTTGTGTCATCTTGTTTAATCTGTATCCTGCCTGAGTTACATGTCCTGATTGGATCAAATTGGTATCGCAACCTGAAAATGCATTTTCTGTTTAATAAAAGGCTGGAGAGACAGAGACATGCTGGAGACTCCTGTTACTGAACAAACGCTCTGGATGAAGCAATGAGTGCCATGACAAAATAGAGCTTTTTAACACTTATTTTAACCAAAGAAAATAACATACTCTTTTAAGAAAATGTTCTTATTATAGTTACTTTCCTCCACTGCAAACCGTTTATTATCAGCTTGCCCTTTCATATCATCTGATAACAAAAGATGAAGTACTCCAGGTAGCATCAAGGGGAACTGAATGAGATATGAGTGTGAACTCATGTACCGGTAAATAATAATAGTGTCCTGTTTGGGCCAAAGGCAACAACATGGAATGCTTACTCTAACTGTTCAAAGTTGGACTTCTTCTCCAGTCCATTTGTATTCATGTCTTTGCAGAACCTCCTGTGGACACAAATGTAAAAGCACATGATATCTAATATATTATTCCCTTGTGTGTGTGTGTGTGTGTGTGTGTGTGTGTGTGTGTGTGTGTGCGCGGGCGTTTACAATACCTGATTTCCAGGCAGCCTAATTGCAGAGCCATCCCATCACTAACTTTCGAGGCGTAGTGCTGCATGTAGTCACTACGCACCTACACACACACACACACACACACACACACACACACACACCGGGTAAATATAAGAAACATTGCACATAATGTGAAAAGGTTTAATGTTCATCGTTCTCTCTGCAAGACACACGCACATGCACACGCGCACACGCACACACACACACACACACACACACACACACACACACACACACACACACACACACACACACACACACACACACACACACGCTGACCTGTTGGTAGAAGTAGAGCATGGTGGTTCTGTCGTCTTTGAAGCTCTCCATGAAATCTTTTGGGATGTAGCGGATCCTCAAGTCATATCTGGAAACACCGCGACACACAGTTAGCCTTAACTGAATGTTTAACAGGAGTACACCCTGGAGACATGGACCCACCAGAGTCCATTTGGTTCCATTTGTACCCTGGAGACTTAAACATCTAACTATAAATGCACCAAGTCTCTGTGTGTCTGTCTGTGTGTGTGTGTGTGTGTGTGTGCACTGTTGTAATCTACGTAACTCGAGAACCATTTTCCCCACCGACTTCGAATTCGACACACGCGTGCCTGGTGTCGAGTCGGTCGGACCCACGGTTGTCCAGAACCGCCCCAAAAAGGCCTCTGCCCAGGCTCTGGACAGGGCCCCTGGCCAGGGTCCATATATGCAGCTGGCCTATTCTGACATCATTCTGAAGTCTGCATAGACTCCATATTTAGGCATGTCTGACAAAGAACTCCACATATGGGTATAAAAGAGACACAGACATAATATCTGGGTGGGGCATCCATTTCCAACTTGCATCGTTCAAAGTAGGCCAGTGCCAAACCGGCACCGCTCTAGTTATTTTTAAAGGAAGGGTAAGTGATATTTTTTGGTTAAAAGTAAAACAATTTTTTTTGTAAAAAGGTTAAATCACCATATTCTGATCATCACTATAGTGTTTGTTCAGTAACAGTAACAGGGTTGTTACTGTCTCTCCAGCTCTTGATAAACAGAAAATTCACTTTCATGTATAGGTGACAAAATTGCAGCCAATCAGGAGAAAGTAGCTTAATTGCTATAGTATTCCAGTTCCAATTTTGTCTGCTCATCTATTTGTGTCATCACTTCCAATTCCACTTGTTTAATCTGTATCCGGACTGCGTTCTCTATCCTGATCGCCGGTATTCCAACCTGAAAATGCATTTTCTGTTTAATATAAAGCTGGAGAGACATGGATGGAGACTCCTGTTTACTGAACAAACATACTGTAGAACATTACAGTGAGTACAGTGAGTACTATCACAATATAGAGCCTTTAAACACTTTAACCCATTTAGGCCTGACGTCAAAATTGAAAAAAGAATGCAGTGGTGCTCAATATTTCATGTCAAGGATCCCTAAAATATGTTGTTCCAGGGACGCTCCCAGAAGCAAAGATTTGAGTTAAAAACGTTCGCTCTGAAAGAATATATATTCAAAGATTTGCACTACATTTCACGATTTTTCAAAAAAAGCAGACCTACAAGCTACGAGCTTATAGTTAAACTATAACATATTCCTTAAAACCACCAAAAGGGGTTCCCGCCCCCAGAATGGATTAACATAGATATAAAACAGCATAAACACACCTCCACTCAGCCTCCAGGTGCTGCTGCTCGTATCGCCGTGTGAGCTCCAGCACGGAGAGCTGCGGGTGGAGCCAGTGGATCTCGCAGGACTTGAGGTGGTTGAGGAGCAGGCCGTAGCAGAGCGCGTGCTCTATAGCGGGTCCCACACAGCCACTGGTCAGCACCGCCTCGATGACATGCTGGTGGTGGCGCAAGGAGGACAGGGGGTGGTTTTACAATAGACCTGAGGACGATTCTACAAAATGCCTTCTAAAACCTGACAGTTTTCTGAAAAACCTATATGTTTCTATATGTGTCAGTGGTTCTCAAACATTTTCATGTCAAGGACCCCCAAATATATATGTAATTGGCTAGCCGACCCCCTGTTGTTCCAGGGACCCCTCCCTAGAAGCAAAGATTTGAGTTAAAATGTTCACTCTGTCTCTCTACGTCGTCCTCAGACGAGCCCTCCATCGTCGTCTCCAGTCATCTTGGTTCTCCATACATCTGGCCAGCTCCTTTGTGCTTTCCGCACCAGTGTCTTTCTTTAGTACGTCCACGTATGTAGTTGTGGGACGTCCTCTCGATCGACGCCCGTGTGTTGGTTCCCACAGTACAAGCTTTTTGGCCGGGAGTTCATGATGTCGGTGGCATATATTCAAAGATTTGAGGCACATTTGCACGATTTTGCACGAGTTCATAGTAGTTCTCTAACCCGATAATTGTAGTGGAATAAATGTACAATATTTCGATCTGAGATGTAGTGGAGTAGAAGGTAGAAGTAAACGTGCTGGAAATCCAAGTAAAGTACAAATACACCTCAAAATTGTACCTGTAAAAGTATTACTTGAGTAAATGTACTTAGTTACTTTCCACCACTGGCAAGAGGTGGTGGAGCAGCAAAGAAGGAAACAGGGCTAAGGTTAATGAGGTCGTAGCTGAGTGGGTGCAGTGAAGTGCCCTTGAGCAAGACACTTAACTCCTAACAGCTCTGCACACACATCTGAGCAGCCATGACGGCTGGGTAAATGCAGACATTTACCCTCCAGCTCAGTAAATAAATAGTTCCGTTATGGACGGGTTAAATAAGCTGTCACGGTTATATGGTTGTGGGCATAAGAACAGCGGAACAGTTGAATCGTTGAGCATAGAGTAGAGGGAAGTATTGTAAGGTTAATTAGTACATAATATAATAGACCACACTCTGTGTGTAGAACAGAATACCTGTAGAATAAAATAGACAATGGAGGGAATCACATAACATATAATAGAATTTAATCAGAGAGAGAAAGCGAGAGAGAGAGAGAGAGAGAGAGAGCAGAATACACCAAATAGAATAGAGAATAAAGTACTGTATAATATATTATAATATAATAAAGCGGACAAGAGAGTAGAAGAAAAAAGTAAAAAAATAGAGAGGCGAGGGAAGCTAAATGACTTCATAGAAGAGAATGAGATGAGGAATCTGTTACAGTAAAGATACAGAACTGCAGGAAAGTCCTTGTTTATGCAGCTACTATCAAGTTATTGTGTGCTGATAAACTGTCAATGTTTTTACTGATATTTTCTTCAACCATGTAAAGTTCCAGCTTGTTATACATCTACTTCAATTGTTCCAGTACCAATTTATACCTAATTCTACCTACGCACGTCCTGTTTACTCATTTTAATAATAATATTATTCCATCAAGACTGCAAGACAAATTCATAGAGCTGGGATTCAACAAGTGTCACTGGACTTTTTATCAGATAGATCACAAGCAGTTAAAAGTCAAATCTATCAAAGTCTATCTCCATTAGCATTGGGCCCCCCCAGGTTGCACTGTCGCCACAGCTTCATTCACTGCATGTTAACAACAGTACTTCTCATTCTGACTCAATTGTGACGTCTCATCTCCTACAATGATGAAACAGCTTACAGAGCAGAAGTCCCCAGAGTTGGTGTGTTCACATTCACAACAACGTAACCCTAAACAAAACCACAACCAAGGAGATGCATGTGAACTTTCACAGAAACAAACTGAAAACAAACACATGAAATGCTCAGCTGATGACAGGAAGGAGCATAATAAGGTAGTGAAAGCAGCAATAAAAACCATTGGCAAGGCATAAGCATCTCTAATATTTATAACACCTGCAGCTTTAGTCTGAAAATTGGTAACTCAGTCTGTAGAGCACTGGCCTTTGTACCTCATTTCTAGGTACAACAAGGTCGCAGGTTCGATACCGGGCACGTGGCCGGTTAAGACTGAGTCGTGGCCGGTTAAGACTGATGTTAGGGTTACCGACCTACGTGGCCAGTTAAGACCGAGGTTAGGGTTAGGGTTTGCGATAGTGTTAGTAATCGGTCAGACTAACGGGAGGTCGGAACAGTGATATGTTACCTTAGACATTCCATCTCACAGGGGTCTAGCGCAGTGAAAAGATGGATGGGATGGACGTCCTCATTCTCCGTCAATAGCGACAATAAGACAGTCCACCCTACTTACTTAATGCACCTGACACTTGTGTTATATTTATTTTGTTGTCGTTTGTCTTTTTTTGGTTTTTGCGCAGAGAAGAGTAAAGAGTCGACATTACCCTGACAGTCCATCCCTCTTGACAGCAGACCAGTTTGAAGTTCTTGCCCATGGAGCTGTTGCTAAGGAAACACACTTTGATGATCTTGGCGGGGACAACGGAATCCCTCATGACACCGGCCGTGGTGGGAGACGAGGGGTCACTGCTGGTAGACATGCTGCGCCAGAACAGAGTGCTGGTGTCCCCCGACATCTCTCTCTCTCTCTCACACACACACACACACACACACACACACACACACACACACACACTCAACACACACTCAATATGAACACATACTCAGACATGCATTCACACGCATTGCACGTATTGCATCAGCAAGCATGCACAAACACCTTGCTCAGTCAACGAAAGGAAGAAAAACAAAGGCACATAACAACAATGTTACCTTCATGTGATTTGATAACAGTTGTACCCCACTGTGTTTGATCTGCAAGATGCTTCCAATTTCTGCTTCCAATTCACCACGTACTCACCTCTCTCACACAAAAGTCCAGCGGACAGCACGAGAAATATACGCCAAAGAAACAAAGACGCCGGACATAATGTGGTACGCATGTGAGAAGGTCCTCAGACAGTGTACACAATGTCTTCTGAAGTTGTAGATTGTGTTTGCTGGTTATATATAGGACGCCTGCCCCGTGCAATGCCTTCAAGAAGAGTCATTTCAACTACTAAAAGAGGAAATAGTGCTTGGGGACGTATGAGGAAGTGGGTGAGAAGCTAACAGAAAAATTGACAGGGCTGATGAAACCACCAACCCCATCACACCGACAAGTGGCATGGTCGAGCCTTATAGTTCCTCATAAAATTACCAACATTACCAACAAGTTACCAACATGAGGGCGTTCAAGGCGGTCCCCAGCTAAATGATAGAGAGTTGTTAACCAAATGGACATGTATAGTTCTTTACCTCTTGAGTGTAAAATGAAACCAAATGTTACACTCAAGAGTTGAGAGAAATTATTGTTAAACACTTAATTTACAAGATGTCTACCCAAGGCAATTAGAGAATGTAGAAGAATTGTTACTTTGATCGTTTGCCTGTTATGTCTCCTATGGTACCAACATCAATACAGCATGGAAATGTGTAAATATTTGATGGGTGTGCAAGGCTAAATATCATCAAATGGTGGTCTGTGGCTCAAATGCAGAATAAATAAAGGGCCTTGATATGAGGCTGCAGAGGGAAAAAGGCGAGGCAAAATATATAGGCCCTGGCCCCTGCCACGGGGGACGTTAACCACTTGAACAGGGTTCAAGTGGTTAACGTCTACTCAGACCTATAGCGACATCCATGTACACGGAACCCTGGCTGAATACTGAATCACTGTGTGTGTATGTGGTGCATTCATGTAACTCAAGAGTCTTTCCTGCTGCCCAATACATGAATCAGTTGGAAAAAAAGCCAGGTCAGCTACTGTGTGTGTGTGTGTGTGTGTGTGTGTGTGTGTGTGTGTGTGTGTGTTACCGTATGACTGTAGACTGTAGAAGGCTATGTGTGACATCTTGTATCATGCACACACACACCCTTCACACCTGCCAGTGCCCACTGCACAGTTACACCGTGGTCGCTACTTATACTTGGCAGGAGTGCAGAGGAGGCCTTTGCTGAATAAATACCTTGACGCACCAGGCCTCAAGGTTGACTCCTGCCTGGTGGCAGCGCGCTGCCTGCGCTGGACAGAACCTATAGACCGATTCAGAAACGGGTCTCATGGTCGCAGTCAACGTATTTCCTGTAGGCGGAGACAACATATCTGCGGTTTCCCCGCACCTCCTTCTAGTGAATGGAAAAGTGACTGATGTTAGTCTGCCTCAAACATTACTTTATACTGTACTTTATACCTCATTAAAGTATGTTTGGTCTCTCTCTGCTCTGGCGCCACTGAAGTTTAAGTGCACACCAGAGACACGCCCACTCTACTCGTCACTACCCCACACTGCACCCACCCGGCCACATAAGCATTAAAGTATGAGGTATAAAGTACAGCAGCCTTGTGTTCCTAAAACAGAAAGATTGGGTATTGGGTAAGACTGACGTTATGTATCTTTCAAGACCTTTCACTGCTTTGTCTCAACCATTACTATATGGCTCTGGTCTCAGCCACCGCGGTAGATATTTTGACATTCCGTCTTTTTTAATGTTACCACTACTGTTGGAGCAGCCATAAACTACACAGGTTCATCCCAATGTTCTGGGCATCTTTGTAATGTTAGTGTTAGTGAAAAGCAGGTAAAAGAGTAACGTTTGAGGCCGACTAACATCAGTCACTTTCACATTCACTGTAGTAGAAGGAGGTGCGGGGAAACCGCAGATATGTTGTCTCCGCCTACAGGAAATACGTTGCCTGCGACCATGAGACCCGTTTCTGAATCGGTCTATAGTCTGGAGGAGGAGAGCACCGCCACAAGAAATGTATGTATATGCAGTGGTGGGGAAAGTACTCAAATTCTTTACTTAAGTAAAAGTATCAATACTGCAATGTAGAGCTATACTCCGTTACAAGAAAAAGTCCGGAATTCAAAAGTACAAATACCTCAAAAAGTACAGTACTTGCACATAGTCATTTTTCACCACTGTATACTGTATATTTATAGTTAAATTTGCAATAGGTTTTCAGGCCTGTACAAAAAACAGGATTCACAGTACTATATAGGCCTACCCATTATTACACTCCTGTATTTTGACTATAAAATCGCATTATTACACTCGCAGCATCTATATTTAATATAGCAGTATTGTCTCCTTCATTAACATGACAATCATCATCAATAGACTATTATTAATCCAGATCCTAATACAGCCCCATATGCACAGTCTCTCGCGCGCACACACACACACACACACACACACACACACACACACACACACACACACACACACACACACACACACACACACACACACACACACACACAGAGAGAGAAATTGCCAATTAATGTTAATTTATTCTGAAACCCAAGGCAATGTTTGAAAACCAACGACAGAGGGCGATGTAGTTCAATGAATTTCAATGTATTTCCCCTAGGCTGTAAATTTGACCTAAATATAACAACAAAAATGCCAAAGGCAAAATAAAATAAAATGAAAAAATAAAATAAAATAAAATAAAATAAAATACAGACAGACAGATGCGGGCTGGTGCTTCTTTTTTTGCTTATTGAAAACCGCTGTCTGTGATGTCATCATCCGCTACATGCCTTCATTGGCAGCGGACCGGACGAGAGAGAGAGAGAGAGAGAGAGAGAGAAAGAGAGAGACAGTAGCCAAACGAGAACACAACTGAAACCGGTTGTGTTTGTTTTACCTTTCTTATTCCTTCACCTCTTTTGCGCCATGGCCATTTTTATTAATTTGCTTGCATAGTCAACGTGTGCGTCTTTCTTTTGTTATGGTAACAACGAAGAAGACCATAGAAATCGCATCACTCCCATTTCTTTCTTTCTTATTTAAAGGCCAATAATCAAAAGTATAGAGTTTGGGACCCGCGGTTTGCTGTTGATCTTCATCACCACCAAACAGAAACAGTCATGAATTCGGCAGAGCAGACGGTTACCTGGCTTATCACGCTTGGGGTCTTGGAATCGCCTAAGAAGAGCATCTCTGACCCGGAGGGTTTCCTCCAATCCTCCTTAAAAGATGGAGTGGTGCTGTGCAAGCTGCTGGAGAGGCTGCGACCCGGGACACTGGACAAAGTAAGACAAGACACAATATTGTGGTTCTGCTTCAGTAAGTACATAATGGTGTGCAATATGAAAGGAAATCATTCATTTAAAAAAAATCTTTTTTTAAAAGAAGAAGAACATTTCTGGTCTAATTATGTCTGTGAGCGCTTTGGGTTGTATACGATACATTTAGTAGAACGAGTCTTCTAGCCTTTCATGGAATAATTATAATCGACATTTAATTGTAAATTGGCTGTAGGTTATACTCCTCAGGCTAGGCTATGGGATATCCGGTCACAACCAGAGGGGTGTCGTGTGTGTGTGTGTGTGAGAGAGATCATTTTTTCTTAAATACAAAACAAACCCTCTTTAAAACAGCCTCCTGGAGGCACAGACAGAAACAACTGTCCCATGAGAGACAATTTTGCTGTCTGTATAAAATAGGCTACTTGGGAATTTCTTTCTTTCCCAGACAGTGGCTGCAGGGAAAAGAAAGACGTCATATTCCTAAATATTTTATAGATTGGCTGGCCAATTATAACAGGCTAAATTACATACTTTCGTTTTCACGTCTTGTCTTTAGCCTGTGTGTGAGTGAGTAGCCTACTGTTTGTTTCTTCTTTGGTTTAACCAAAATAATCCCACGGCATTAGACTATAACACTGCACTAAAAGGACATTTCTGATGATACAGCGGCACGTTTCCTCGTTTAGGTCTGCAGTGCAACACGCGTCAAATCGGCAAGGCAATTAAGAATATACAATTTGGTCGTTCAGTTACAGTTGTTCATTCCCCTTTTAGCTAATTTTACAGTTTTTTGGCTTGGAAGTGTTGTATTGTACCTACGTCATGTTCTGATGAATTGAAAAGGGTGGACGTGGACCCTATTGTAAACAAAACGTGTAACACTAGTTACTGTGGTCAGTGTGGTGTCGCGTGCCGAAAAAACGAGTATCTAAATTCAAGCCAACACGTCACGCCCACACACACACACACGCACGCACACACGCCGCATGGAACGGACTACAACATGACGTCACTTCCTCCTTCTGGCTAATAATCCGACGGTTCCGACCGACCGACGGGGAGGAGGAGAACAAGTGCACAGCACAGTGTCAGTCAGTCAGTACAGCAACGCGTCTGGAATAATAATCATGTTTTTCTCCACATCTACCGGTCCGACCTGAACTCATTCTGTCTGTTATCTGTGGGGCAGCAGGCTGCACAGAACCGGTCCCACTCCGGATCATAATGATTCGTGATCGTGAATGAACTGAACCCTAGTCTCACACTCAATGTTGTTGTCATCACCTCCGTCCGTGTGTCACCTGCATGTGTGTCGTTCTTGTGTAGGTTTTCCACGAACCCAGAAGTGACGGCGAGTGTCAGAACAACATCAGCGAGTTTCTAAAAGGCTGCGGAGCTTTCTGTGTGGAGGTGAGTTTATTTGAACTACGGTATATCTATATATTATTATATATAGCCTACCTAACGGTATATATGATTTACAGGTCTGTTCTACAGAAACAACATGAACTAATTAGCTACTTAAACCACATTTTTAGTAAACTGGACAACTTACCTCTGACTGTACTACTGTAGGTTACTTGGACCGCTTTCTTCCCGTATAGCCTACAAGTAAATCTGTAGATATATACTTCCATAAAGCTAATAGCATCATCACCCGAGCTCTGTTTTCAAATATATTGGACATGTTTACTTGTCTTTGACTTTAATGAAAAAGTTCAAACTGATCATATTTGATTGAGGGACATCTGTTCAAGGTAGATTGAGCACTTGTTGTGGAAACAAGAAAGAGTGGTTTTGTGTTTTTGTCTGGCATTAAGTCATAGCAGTAAACGTTGCTGTATGTTTATTACTGAAGTGTGTGTGTGTGTGTGTGTGTGTGTGTGTGTGTGTGTGTGTGTGTGTGAGTGAGAGAGAGAGAGAGAGAGAGAGACTACAGTTTGTGTATTGTGCACTGCTTGTGCACACTAGAGAGTAACGCCTTTCCCTCACACCTTCTCCGTGAAAGGCACCAAACTGATATGACCACACACACAAACACGCACCACACAGTCGCACACATGGCCATATGCACACGCATGCACATTGCACAGTAGTATATTGATTAATGTATGACTGTGGAAAAAACTGTGGCATGCACCGCAATGGAAAAGAGCAGATTATGCAGCCGGCGGCGTCGCGTACTGAATAAAGTGGTCTCATTCCCAGCTTGCCACTCTTTTAATGAGGCTCCATGTGAAGATGCTGGCTGTGCTTGGCCTGGTCTTTGATGGCCGCAGCGGTCTGTAAATCAGATAAGAGAGACCCCACGGCTGTGCTGTTTGTAAATTAGCTACGAGAGACCCTACGAGTGTGCTGTTTGTGTGGAACAAGCGTCTGCATTTTCTTTCTTGCCTTGATCTCCTAAAACCGAGCCTCTTCTGGCCTTTCTCACAAGATGGGAACTATACCGGGTATGCATACAAACTTTTCACCCACTTTTTTTAACTTGTAAAACTGTGATGTGACAACGAAGATGATTCTGATTCTCTGAGGTGCTAAAAGGCCGTATTTCTTTTATTTTTTTTAATATTGACATCATAATCACATTGCTCAGTGCACAACTTCAAGTAAAATTCCTAGATGCAATTGTGTGTTAGCATAAGGCTAATTTTCACCACCTGTCCACAGGAGACCTTTCTAAAAGATAACGTTAACACTTTAATTTACAAGACCCAATCGAGTACAGAAATAGAATATATACTACTACTACTACTGCTAATAATAATAATGAATTCATTCACTTTCATGTTCATCAGGCCCGTTGATGTAGCCATGCACTAGACCTCAACATCATGGATGTAGAAACTCGAGTCTAGGATGTCCCCACGGCTAAAGCCTGAATGATACTTAACTGCGTGCTGGTGTCATGCTTGGTGAATAACAGATCTACAAGCTCACAACGCCTCACAAATGGAAATGGTGATGCGTTGTGAGGTTGTATTATATCTGCTATGTGTACCACAGTTGGGGCTCGATCGGTCCGGATCATAATTATCAAAATGGAGGGTTTATTTTTGTAATGTTTTTTTTGTGGCTTTCGCCTTTTATTTTATATATTTTTATGGAGGGACAGACAGTAGGCTGACAGGAAATGGGGAGAGAGATGGGGGGGGGGAAGACATGCAGTAAAGGCCGCCGGAATCGGGAGTTGAACCCGCGGCATACTGCCAGACAGGATTATCAGTAAAGGTGCCTGAGCCATGGCCCAGGCCAAAAATGGAGGGTTCTTTGAAATTAAAAAGGTTGAGAATTCCAGATGTAGTCTGTAGAGATGTAGATTGTAGAACTACACAGTTGAATCGTCATTGTTAATATAACTCTGGACCCAAATGGTAAAGGTCTCCAAAGTTACATTAACACTGAGGATTAATTGTATACCACTACTTTGCTAATTCATTCATATAATTTACGGGCCAGTGGGTTATAAATCAAATGCATATTTCACGTTGTCTTCTAGGCAACTTTGCCTTTTTAAAATACGAGGAGAGAGGCAGGAACTAATTGGATGAGGGAGAGGAAAGAAAAATCCACATCACAGCTGCTCCCGAATACATTATGACAGTGAGAGAGACGTTGACATTCAACACAGGTCTTGCACTGTATTTGAACCTATGCTGATGTCGTGATAATGCAGCTGAGCTGACCCATTCAGCCTCCAGCGCACACCCCAGCCCAAGGACAGATAAGAAAATCCCTCAATGTCAAATGGGGTGCAGCAATTTATAAGAGCTGGAGACTTTGGAGACTGAGGGGAGTATGGAGTCAGTGAAGGGGTCGTGAGGAGGGTATCCGTAATGCTCGCCTTAAAACACGCTCGCCCTTGTTTTTTTCCGCCGACCTCACTCCGTATTGTATTCTTGGATTGGTTTACTGAGAATAAGGTTCGAAATACCTTTAGGGTTGGTTTAGACATAGTTTTACTGGGATTAATGTGATTAATTGGGTTAGTTTTTGGCACTGTTTTACTGAAGTTAAGGTTAGGTTTAACCGTTTTAAGCATAGTTTACTGAGGTTATGTTTAGGAATACCAGGCTGAACAGTTCCGCTGGCTGTACACCCAGGGTGACGGTATTTTGAGGCGAGCTTTCCATTAATCGTGAGGAGATGGAGAGGAATGGAGAGGAGAGATACTGTGAGAGTGAGGACGGGAGGGGGAAAAAAAGAGTAGACGCCGGGGGAGAAGAGAAGGAGACGGTAAAGGTAACTAACTAAGGTTGGAAAGGGGAGAGATTGGGGTATGATCGGGGACGGAAGAAGGAAGGAATGAGAGAGGGAGGATGGAGAGGAATGCTGCGAGGAAGGAGAGAGTCTCCTCAGGACAGCTGGAAAGAGGGGAGGGGGGTTTGAAGGCGAAGGATGGGGGAGGGCTTGATGTAATTCAGTGTGTCAGGCAGCCAGTGGATTTTCCAATCAGGTTGATTACGGTAGCTAGGTCCACGCGTCGCCTGCTCATGGGAGCCAAGACCTCCATTACTAGATTGGCTGCAGCTGCTCACAGTCGCCTGCCGGGACACCAGTCCCTGACTTACTGTTCAGTTGATCCAGACGTTCCTCGGCATGTGGAAGCCCGGTGACTGTCTGTCCCACAGTGACAGTACGTGGATAATTAACACGGCGGGGGATCGGGTTGGGGGGTGGGGGGTTATGCTTGCAGTAGTGTAAGGACCCCAGAGTGGCTGGCTACCTGGCTGCCTAGTCATGAGCATTTATTATTTGTCCAGATGTAATAGCTGCAGAGCAGTTAAATGATCTGTGAACTGGCCTGCACTCGTGTTCTTTAAAAATTAAAGACATAAAAAAATGATTGATTGTGCAGGACATTGAAGGAGAACAGGAGAGAGAGAGATAAGCATGCTGTAGTGTAGATGAAGAAGGGAAGGAATGAGATGTAGGATGTGTGTATCTGTTTGGCATACTCGCTATTAACTGTCTGGCTTCGTGACCGGGATGTTGAGAATGTTCACTTTTTTGCCAGGTTCTGTATTGTATTCATTGTGTTTCTGGTGACTGTCCCATGTAGACTATGCCTATGAGGGCTACAGATTCAAGGTGATATTTACAAACCATTTGAAGTTTGAACCGATTTGAAACATGCAGGTTGTGTTTCAGTGTTATCTGTGCGTATAAACGTGAACACTGCAAAGCATTTTGGATAAAGGGACTTATTAAATTATGTTTTATGCACTTAAAAAAGAAGAAGTTTAAATTAACATAAAACATGCAAAATGTGCTATTTTGCCTGTGGGAGTTCCACATAAAATATGTTGGATCATTTAACACAGGACAATTTTATATTTATAAAATTAGACAAATGTGTTTGTTGCCCTGGAAACAAAGTATCGTGATGATTGTTGGCTTTAATTACAATGACCTCCAGACATCTTCACTGTATAATCTGAACAGTTCTACGCCATGGCCTTTTCCAAGGGCTTATTTTGCAGTCTGTGGGCTTTGTACAAAAAGCCAATTAAATACAATAGCCAATCTAAGCTCACAACACGAAGCAACGTTGTTGTTGTTGTTGTGATCTTTTGTCGTGAAGCAACATTGTGAGATTGTTAGATCCGATCATTTTGACAAATTTACTTGCAATAAGGACACCAGGGTTAATGTGGTAGCATAACATTTTTAGTATAATTGTGATAATAATGAATTGCATTTTTATAGCGCTTTTCCAAGTCCTCAAATCGCTTTACAATGGTTCATTCATTCATACATTGGGAGGTGAAGCGGTGATATTTTCAAATGTCTATTTCAAATATATGAGTCTACATTCCCCAAAACGAAATGCATGCATTTCATTCAGTCTGACCAGCAGAGTTAAAAAATGAATGATCCCAGCAAATCAAACCCTGTGTGGAGGAGGCATGTGCGTTACACTGTCAAATAATTCTCCCCGGGCGGTGTGGACCTATAATGGACTGCTCACCCCCTCTTCTACCATATGTGGGATGGCTGGCATGCTCCCCTGCCACCAAACCAACCCAATCATCAAATCAAAGGCCGAATGTCTTGACATGTCATGAATGGCTCTCGCGATCACATTACTGAAGAAATGCTCTTCCTCAGATGCTGGGTATTGACCTTGTGGGGCAGTGGTGATACTCTCTGCATGGCCCCACTTTGAAAATCTAGCATGCAGTTTATTTAACGGTGAATGATTGTGCATAAACCAGTTGTTTTTCATATCACGGTATTTATTAGGCATTTGAGCCACGGACCACCATTTGATGAGATTTAGCACCCAATTAATATTTTGTTGTCGTCGGATAAGATTTTGTCTACAATTCCATGCTGTATTGATGTGGTGCCATAGGAGATGGCAACATTTGTCTCTCCTACTCCAAGTCTACACAAAAATTTTGTAGACTTGTGTAAATACTTTTGCCATAATCGTATATTTACGTTTTATAAAACCCAGCACTTTAATACCACCACATTTACGTTTTAGGGTGTTTATAGCACAGAACCAATGATCAAAAAGTGAAAAAAACTGTCAGATTAGCGTCCTCCATGCTAGTTTCATCGGCCCGCTGAAAGGGCGTCCATCATTTAGCTGGGGACCACCAGGCTGGAAGGGTCACTGGTTGAAAACCACTGGCATAAACCATTACTGTGTAGAATCTGGGAGAACGTTCCATTAGATCCAACGTAGTTACTGTATTATTTAGTCAGCTCTTGTTAATACTTTTCATTGGTTAAATATTTATAAAACGCAAAGACCGACTATACCACTTTTCATCTTGGCATCCCTATTTTATATTGCGTCATATTGAGAGCCTGTAGATCAGCCATCTTGACTACTTTTGTATGACACTGTCGATATGATAAAGAATAAAATAGGACATCCATTTATGAAACAATATAATGTGGAGACTTTTCTCTTCTATCCCCGGATTTGAACCCGGTTTCCTTTCGCTAGTCCTGACATTGCAACCATTGAGTCAATAGGGCATAGCAGTGGGCATGGTTTTCTGGCACCACTGAAAAATGGGCCATTCATTTTTCCCCATTTACAAATATGTATTTATATAAATTATTTTAAGCCTAGAATCAAGCCATCCAGATTCCTGTTGAATCATGACCATTTGCTATTGTGAAAACAATAAAATAAAAAAGCATATTTATTAAATGTAGTACATGATATAATTAAATATAAAAAAATTGTTCCCCACATAATCAAAGGTTTTCTGGTCATGAATCACCAGGATGGACAAAATTGCATTTTATTCATAAAATAATTTAGCAGATCTACAAGCTCACAATGTGTCTAATGGCTATTACTATTGTATTGTTATCCTTCAAGATTATGATGGTGTCAACATTCAAATTATATATTTTTTATTATAATATTTTTTAATTATGTATTAGTTTTGTTTTGTTTAACAAGCGCTTGTCAGAAAACCATTTTGGAAAACTCATTTAGAAGTAGTTTTTTAGAATCGGCCTCAGGTCTCATTCATCGCTACTAAGGGGTGCCAAAAAGTCCCTGGGCGCCAGTTTCTATACATTTCTTTATTTATTTTATTTTATTTTTGCCCAATGTTATACACGTTTGAAAAAGACGTAAAAGACGTCGTTGGCGCTGTGGGAGTTGCTAAAAAATCAGTTAATTAAGTCCTTGGCAGACATTGAGTTTTAATGGGTTAATATGAAGGGGCATTGTCATTGTGGTCAGTGCAGCGCGGAGGTCCTGTACTACTGACCGACGGCTTTTTCCTCTGCTTATTGAGCTCATTCATGATGTATGTGAGAGACAGCGGAGAAAGATAGGAGGTTGGGCATTTAATTTAACACATTGATAGCACTCTCTGGATACTCCTGCACCACACGAAGGCAGAAGACAGTTTATTATGTTGTGAGGGAGGCTCCTGCCCTACACTGAGGAGAAAGACGGTTATGTTACACACACTAAATGTGGTTGCACACTTGATGCGTTTTTCGGAAAACCGAAAATCCGAAAACGTGTCCAGTGTGCAACCAGGGACCTTACAGGTCCTTTTTTCTTTTGGTGTAAAAAACGCAGCAACAGTCTGCAGTGTGGACTCGTCACTGTGCCGTTTGATGGTGCTGGTGTCATAGGAATGGTCTTTATGTTCTTGATGACCGCATCTGTTCCTAGCATTACTCAGACCATTTCTTGCATGCTGGTAATATGAGTATTTCTGTGATAGTGTGTGGATGTTTAGTTTTGGCAACTGACTCCGTCAGTCTCAGGTTCACGCGCAGTTCACTTTCATTTAGTGATTTCAGTCTCTTAAAATATTCACTGTCTTTGGATATGTATCCTCATCCTGAATGCTGTGGTTCAGAATCATGCCTCGTTAGTTTGCTTGGTACCGTCCATCACTGCTTTTGACAACTTCCCCTGGCATATCGGGCGTACCGGTATTAATTGCAGTCACTCATTGTGAAGTCTTCACTTTTTGCTGTTTTGTGCCGGCCTCCGATGTCCATTGCTTAATTGTTCTCTGAAGAAACCTATCAATATTTCCCCCTCATCATCGCCACAAACATCTGCTGACCCGTAGGAAGGAAGAGCACACATTTTGCTTGTCTGTCTACGTAGGGGACGGGGATACATACTGTAGAATAGATACGTCCATTTATTTGCCACAAGATTTGTTGCGAGGAAAACTTCCGTTTTGGATACTGATTTGTATTTGGGAGCAGGGGGAAAGCTGGTCTGGAGGGGATGTTAAAGAAACACCAGAAAAAACCCACCAGAAAGCACTGACCAATATGGCGTTGCTGATAAATCTTCCAGTAGATCTATCCGTGTATGTTATCTCTGCAGAATTGTGGAATACACATTTTATAGACTAGAGCGGTGCCCGTTGGGCACTGGCCAACTTCGAATGATGCAAGTTGGAAATGGATGCCCCACCCAGATATTACGTCTGTGTCCCTTTTTATGCCCATATATGGAGTTATTTGTCAGGCATCCCAAAATATAGAGTCTATGCAGACGTCGGAATGATGTCAGAACAGGCAAGCTCCATATATGGACCCTGGGCAGGGGCCCCCTGTCCAGAGCCCGGGCAGAGGCCTTTTTGGGGCGGTTCTTGACAACCGTGGGCCCGCCCGACTCGACACACTCCCTGTGGTGACGTGGAACACGTGTGTCGAATTTGAAGTCTGTGGGGCGAACGGTTCCCGAGTTACGCGGAGAGACTTGGTGTATTTATAGATGTATAGATAGAAGATAGATACTGATAATTGTATGATATTTATAAGAGACATTTGTAAACTAAATTCCAATATGAAAGTATTCCACGGAACCCCTGGACCCTAGGGAGCCACAGCAGACTGCCTTGATGTTCAGCCTCCTGGACGCAGTATTTAAAATGAGCACTCCAAGCCTTTGGGAATGCATAAGACTGTGTGTAGCGCACACAAGATTAGGGGGCTAGTGAAGGGTTTTCAGTTGCGGGGGGGGGGGGTGTGTGTGTGTGTGTGTGTGTGTGTGTGTGTGTGTGAGTGTGTGTGAGTGAGATATGAGAGATTAGAAGGACAGCTTAGACTATATGTAATCCTGGGCCAGACACGAGTGGGAAGTGGGAATGTTTTTTATGCATTTGCATTTATACGGGTAATTATACTATTATGCAACGTTTGTCTTTCACAATATCATACATGTATCTTCTCCTCTCCTCACCTCTAGCCATTTGAGGTCAACGATCTTCTTCAGGGTCTAAATTTCTCCAAAGTCCTCGACTCCCTGGTTGCCCTCAACAAGGCTACTGAAGGTACGGCTAAGGCCATGTGTCCATGTGAGAGGGTGTATTCACACCCACATGACAGAACTACTGATGATGTATTATAGGGACACTTCACCCTTTTTGCAAAAACAATATGTGTTAATAACGTTTAGAAGATTTAGAACACTTTCCATGGGTCTTTGTGTGTGTAATATGTGGTTTTAGATGTTTAGATTTTAGCAGTGTCCATGATGTCAGAAACTGGTCTCACTTCCTTCCTGGACTGCAAGTTGTCTCAGTAAGACGGCCCTCCCCCTATCCACATTCCACAAGGAGGAGCAGTGCACCTGGGAATTGTAGTCCAGGAAGGAAGTGAGCCCAGTGTCTGTGACATCATGGACACTGCTACAATCTAAAATATCTAAAACCACATATTACACACATAACGACCCCAGCAAAGTGTTCTTTGTTTATTTTTTGCAAAAAGGGTGAAGCGTCCCTTTTGCATGCCCATGACGACCTTGACAAACTTTTTAGTGTCAATTTGTGCCCTTGACGACTTTTTGACATTTTCTGGGTACAGGCGACCCTCGATTACCGGTATACTAACTGTAGTAGGTGGGTGTTGTTTCTGTAGGAGAAGATCTACAAGCTCACAACGCGTTGTGGGCTTGTAGATCGGCTATTTTCAGCAAGTGAAAAAAACTGTCATTACGAGTCCCCGCCCAAATACATTTTGTTCGACTAAATCAACTGTAGATTTAGTCGACTAAATTCTTATGACATTTAGTCGACTAAAACTAGACTAACACTAAAACAACACTGGCGAGCGCCACGCGTTTCCATGGTGTTTCGAGGGCTGAACGCAACTATGTTGTGTGCATGCGCAAGAGTTGTACTGTGTTTTATTCATGTTATTAATTACACCTCTCTCTCTCTCTCTCTCTCTCTCTCTCTCTCTCTCTTGCTGTGTATGCACAGACATACCTGTAGGAGTGGGCGGGGACAGCGTGTGTGTCCGTCAATCCACCTCGTTGAGGATCAAGTCGTTCGATTCGCTGAACACGCAGGGCCGCTCCTCCAAACTGCTACAACACCAGTACCGCAGCCTGGTCAGTTACCAACTTACCATGACAACAGCCACTCAAACAACATCCACACACTTGATACAATTGTTTGTAAGGAATGCCCAATGCCAGTGCCTGGCTAGACTGTCAAACTGTTACAAATGCATGCTTTCGCCTGTTGGAGTTTTTGTTCTGTACAGCTCCTGTATGTCCCCTGCTGACGTATGCCCACTGACTTCACCTGCCAGGGAGGATGTAGAGCAGGGGTTTACCAGTAAAAACATATTGAGAGTTGAGACTGCGTCTCTTTTACAAGTGGGAACTGGCCAAGAGGCAGAAATGCAATTACACTTTAAAACAACATCGTACATGTCACATTATAGAACGGCAAATAAAACATCCATGATACACCTCAAAGTACCTATGAAATAAATCCAACAAATCACCAAAGTGCTAATCTTAGTGGCAGGGCAAATACACAAAGTACAAAATATAAATGGAGATAATAAATATATAGGCATGAACAAAGGCTAGTACTGTACATATATATATAACAGGGCTGCCATGTCTCACCCTTTGAGCGTGACAGTCACGCAATTTAACCCTTTACCACGCACCACGCCACACATGCCATTTCACACGCATTATAAATAACAATTTTCTCCGCGGCTCCGCCGCGTAATAACGCGCGCTCATGTGTGCGTCCACTCCTCACAAACGGTAAAATAGCCGATCTGCATGAGATCTCATGCAGCATATGCAGTAGGAGGGTAAACAGTGGACCAAATCGCCATTTTTCATGGAAGACAATATAGACCCCACAAGTTACAACAAGTTAGGTGTTTGGCGTCTCTTGCGTGATATGAGGAAGTGAAGTGGAACGGTGCCAGTAGCCCGTGCGTGCACATTATAGGGACAAAGTCGTGTGTGTGTGTGTGTGTGTGTGTGTGAAGTGAAGTGAAGGGGGGGGGGGGGGGGGGGCGCATCGCGACTTGTTTCTGTTCAGAGAGAGAGCCCACAGATGTGTTTGAACTAAGAAAATGTAAAAATAAGGCATTTTCCCACATTCCAGTTTTCTGACTTTTTATTTCACAACATATTCCCCAATTTCCACTGAGATTATGGGGTGAATGAATGTGGCCACTGGCCAGACCCATCTTCTCTTTCTGTCATAGTGACATTGTCCTCCATCAGATCATGTCCAAATCAGGTTATCCAATCTCCAGTAGCCTCTTCAGTTTTTGAAGATTTTTTGAGTGGTGCAACCACTGACCACTCCCTTACGGAGCTATGTGTGTGGCTGGCTGGGTCTGAGCACTATGTGTGTGGCCTGCTGGCTGGCTGCGGGTCTGAGCATATAGATAGATAGATAGATAGATAGATATCTTTTTCATTTCTACTTTAAGCATGAGGAGGCTGTCAGTGCAGGGAGAGCAGCTGGCATGGAGGTGAAGACATCAATGTTAAGGTTAAATATCAACGTTAAAACGGGACAAATCCACATTAAAATCCACATTTAAAAAATATTTTCGCTGCTGCTCTTCGGACGGCGTCGAACGCATTAAGACACTATAGAGTCTCACTCTTGACATTTTCTGAAATATGGCAGCCCTGTATATATATATATATATGTGCAGGTGATGGACTGTACATCAAAGATGATCCCTTTGAAACTTCTCAGAGGAACTTTCAAAGCCAATTTTAGTCTGGACTGAAGGTCGTTCCGCGACCAAGGGGCCAAAGAAAGCCAGACATTTTTTACCCTCCTCGGATTTGAATGCTGGTACTACACACACACACACACACACACACACACACACACCGTAGCCAAGCATTTGGTCTGAGGTTTAGACCATTTTTGACCAAATCGAATTTGGTGGAAATATAAGACGGCAAGAATGGCATATAAGACAAATGCACTTGGAATGGGAAATAGAGGGGGGAGAAATGAAATAGGTATGTTTTTTTTCTTGTATTTCATTAGTAATGCTACCACGTTTGTGCATAGCAACACTCTTGAAAATAAAAGATCTCATTGTGGATGTGGGCTGATAGGCCCTTTTTGATGTCGATCAATCAAGTCACCTTTAATTCAAGTGGCAGATGCCAAAAATAGTTTTTAATCTATTTAAATTAAATATTCTTTAGGGGCATGTGATGTGTGATCTATTTGCACAGCCTTTGTGATGTACTGTCCTACTCCTCCCGCCCATAGACATAAAAAAAGGTAAACGGCTCCTTCAGCTCTGGGGGCATATGCTTCCGCGTCGGTGCCAAGGAAACCCCCCCCCAGTGCGATACATGTCGCTCCAATGAATTACAGCGGGCCGGGGAAAATGAGACGTCTACCTTTCTATGTCTATGCTCCGCTCCCGCCCAACACTTGTCACAGTGCAGTGAAAAATGTCACCCTCCCTGACCAGCTGCTCCATTGCCGTCTCCTGCCCTCCTCGTCCCCATGGAGCGAGCAGAGAGCAAGCTTGTCTGGTCAAAACCACGTGACTCCCCCCCCACTCTCCTCCAGAGAAGACGACCGCTCCCCTGTGTCCTGCCTCCCTCGGACTCTGTCTCCCTGTCCTGCTCCCTTGCGTCCTGCCTCCCTTTCTTCTCCATCCATTATTCCTTCTCTGGCCTCTTCTATTTTTATCCCCTCTCACTTTCCACCTCCCCCTGTCTGTCTCATCATTAATTTGTTTCATCTTCTCATCCTCTGTTCTTTCATCTATTCTGCACCCCCATCCCCTCTCTTTCAATTCAGTTCAATTCAAAGTGGCTTTATTGCCATGGGAAAACTACGTTTACCAAAGCAAATTTATGTGAAATGAAGGGGGCCTGCAACAAAGTTATTATTATTAAAATATATAAAGAAATATAAGTAAAATTACTTTAACCCTGTTTTGTACATCGTCTCTTCAAAAATCACACCCGTGTGAAGTAAGGGGCGCTCTTATCGTACATTATCATCTCATTTCGGCCAATCACAATTTGCGTCCTTACCTTCGTCGTCAGTGTTTGTATTACGCAAAGTTTGTGTTTCCACTATGGCGTAACATTTGACGTAATTTTACTATGATGAAGTAAAATGTACACTGACGTAAAATTGTCCAAAGGGAATTTGATGTTTGTGTAGGACAAAGTGTGTGGACACACACTAAAAGCTGGACATAGGAGGGGCTTGGCGCCCCTCAAAAACAGACTTTACAATGGACTAATTGAGGGTCCTCCGACTCCTCCCGACATGACAGTGTTCCAGAAGCACTGCCGTACAGTCAGTGGTAGAAAGTAACTTTTTTTAAAACCTTTATTTAACCAGTAAAAACATATTGAGACTGCGTCTATTTTGCAAGTGGGAACTGGCCAAGAGGCAGAAACAAAATTACACTTCAATGCTACATCGTACATTTAGACAGTAGTCTCCATCTGTGTGTCTCTGTTTAAAAGTGCAGAGTAAAAATATTTAGGACGACCGTCGAGCCGATTCTACTCTATGGCTCCGAGACATGGACCCTTGGAAACGGCTGGATGGCACTTACACCTGCCTTCTAATGAGAGCGCAAAATCTCTCTCTTGGAAGAATTCTCTAATATACGGCAACCTTCCCCGTGTTTCTTCACTAGTCCGATCCAGAAGAACACAGTTTGCTGGCCACTACTATACAGAGCTGATCATGAGGTTATATCTGAGGTTATATCTCTGGAATCCTGCATCAAAGCAGACCAGAGGTAGAAAACTGTCGTTCCCTGATGATGTCATCGCTAGGGACACATGCATCAGTAAGCAGGAACTGGGGCTGGCAATGAAGGACTGTAAAGTCTAGCGTGGCATTGTGAAATCCATGATCTCGACCGCGGTCTAAAAATGATGATGATGATGATGATGTGTCCCTCTCCTCTCCGTCTGTCTCCCTGTGTAGGACATGTCAGAAGGCTGATGATGTGTCCCTCTCCTCTCCGTCTGTCTCCCTGTGTAGGACATGTCAGAAGGCTGATGATAATGATGTGTCCCTCTCCTCTCCGTCTGTCTCCCTGTGTAGGACATGTCAGAAGGCTGATGATGTGTCCCTCTCCTCTCCTGTCTCCCTGTGTAGGACATGTCAGAAGGCTGATGATGTGTCCCTCTCCTCTCCGTCTGTCTCCCTGTGTAGGACATGTCAGAAGGATGATGATGATGTGTCCCTCTCCTCTCCGTCTGTCTCCCTGTGTAGGACATGTCAGAAGGCTGATGATGTGTCCCTCTCCTCTCCTGTCTCCCTGTGTAGGACATGTCAGAAGGCTGATGATGTGTCCCTCTCCTCTCCGTCTGTCTCCCTGTGTAGGACATGTCAGAAGGCTGATGATGTGTCCCTCTCCTCTCCGTCTGTCTCCCTGTGTAGGACATGTCAGAAGGCTGATGATGATGATGTGTCCCTCTCCTCTCCGTCTGTCTCCCTGTGTAGGACATGTCAGAAGGCTGATGATGTGTCCCTCTCCTCTCTGTCTGTCTCCCTGTGTAGGACATGTCAGAAGGCTGATGATGATGTGTCCCTCTCCTCTCCTGTCTCCCTGTGTAGGACATGTCAGAAGGCAGCGGGCGTGGCCACATCCTGGTGAGGGCACGCTTCCCCTTCCAGCAGACCAACGAGGACGAGCTCTCCTTCGACAAGGGTGACATCATCAGCGTGAGCCGGCAGGAGGAGGGGGGCTGGTGGGAGGGCTCGATCAACGGCAACACGGGCTGGTTCCCTAGCAACTACGTGCGGGAGGTGAAAGGCAGCGGTAAGGTGTCGCACTGTTCCTCTCTCAGCATAGGATAATGTAACGCACATCCTCCGGTCTTGGTGCTGAGCCAAACTGTTAAACGGATACCATTGACAAACAAAAGTAGGGGCTCGCAACTCACTTTGTATGCTCCAGACGATTTGTTTTCATGAACACGGCAGGCAGGGCATAACAATCTATACAATCTCTCTTGGCCAGGCATGCACGGCTGCATGGGGCGACGCAACTTCAAAATCCATTATTACGGTTATTATTTCAAAACATTTGTCGTGGATTGCAATTGCTGAGCGATTCTTTAAACGATGACGAAAATGGAAGATTTTCAATCTCACTAGTGCGTTGCGGTGCGTTGTGAGCTTGTAGATCGGCATTTATTTTACAGTATAATATGAGGCTTAAATGATTTATCAGACTAATGGCTTTAGTCGATTATAGAATTGTTATGTTTTTCCTTGATATATAAGAAAACTATACATTTAAAAAATAAATAAAAACAAGTATCAGTATCGCGATTATTCGGCTAACCTACATGAGCAGTTATTGGTTCCAAATGGAAGTCTTTTTGGATAATTGCCCAGTCCTAATTTAAACTCAAGATGTTGCGCACAGTTTTGTTTCTACTGCAAGCTGCAGTATATTAACAGTTTTTATGTGTGTAGTTTATGAGAGAGTGCAACATTTTATTTGTAATGCACTTTTAATGTGTATATGTGAACCTTAGCTTCCCCATTCTAATGGCTGATCTATAAACCGATCTTCAAACACCCAAGAGATTTGGTATTGAGGGGGAAAAAGGACTGGCCCTGGAAACGCCAGTCAACTAAGTTTATAGGGTTTAAGTGGTTAATTTAACTGTTTTTATTTGTACTCTTTGACCCACCACTGCGAGTTTGTTTACTGTATATGTTCACATTAACCCATTCTGGGTGGGGACCCTTTTTGGTGTTTAAAGCATTATACTACGCAGATCTACAAACTCATAGTGCCGCGCTATGAGCTTGTAGGTCTGCTATTTTTTTTTAATTGTGAAAATGTGTTGCGAATCTTTGAATATATATTCTTTCAGAGAGAACGTTTTTAACTAAATTCTTTGCTTCTGGGGGGTCCCTGGTATAACATATTCTCAGATGGGGTTCGGCAGCCAAATACATATATTTTTGGGGGTCCTTGACATGAAAATGTTTAAGAACGACTGATATAGAAACCTGTTGAAAACTGTTAGGATTTAGAAGACATTTGTAGAATCGTCCTCGGGTCTAAATGGGTTAATGCGCTTATTTCCTACGGCACATAGTTCTGTGTCTCCTTGGGTATAGTGCTTTGTCCTATTCAGCAGATGGTACAGTAGCTGTGTAGTGTGGCCCTATTTAATTATCAGTTACGCTATCCCTACTGTACTGTAAGTCATATAATTGGTAGACGGGCTGCCCCACATGTGTTTGTGAAACCCTGTGTGGCCGTACGTGTTGCTGGTGGGATGATGGGAGGAAGGAACGGAGGAAGGAAGCTCCACGTAAAGACAAAGACGGGAAGCAGAGTTGGGGGGGGGGGTGGGGGGGGGGAGCAAGCAAGAACTCTTTAGCCCCCTGGCTAGGGACAGAAAACAACTAGTGTAGAGACCCCCAGCTTGACATGCATTTAGGCCCAAGACTCCCGTAAATCTTTTGAGTTACAGATCTGTATGGGTTCATTTGGTTCCTATATCATATGTCGTTTAGCTGCCAGCTGGGGGACCCCTCTGGAACCCTCTCAAACTCCACTTTAAAGATGGAGTGCCACGATTTTTTTCCACCCTAAAACATGATCATCAGGTATTGTTATAATATAAGGAGGAAGAACTTTTTCCAAAATGTGTACAGTATTTGTTAAAATCACGCTTTGGACACGCCCACCAGTTAATGAACTGCTGCACTGCCATGCATTCCTGTGAGACTACAGTACACCAATGGTTCTTAAAGATGGGAGTGCCACAATTTTTGTATTTTTCCAGTTTTTCATGTGTCTATGAGGTGACATTACTTCATTAGACACCCTGGAGTCGTTTTTATGTGCAATGGTGTATTAACTTGTAAGTTTCTTCCTGGAGGCTGAAGTCAAACAGGCCAATGAAATAAACAGACATCACACTATCAGCCCCTACCCTAACCCTTCCTTTATCATAATTCAATTCAATTTCAATTAAATTTTATTATAGTGTCAAATCACAACAAGTTGTCTCAAGACACTTTACAACCAACAAAGATACACCCAGAGCAAGCAATATTGCGACAATGGTAACGAAAAACTCCCCTTTAGGAAGAAACGTCAGGCAGAACCCGACTCTAGGGTGGGTGGCCATCTGCCTCTCGGTCTCGTCCACATCTGGTCCAGGTCGAGCTCTGCGAGGCCGGGTCAAGGTCACACTTCTGGTGGGCTCCATGAAGAGGCCTGATCCACGGTCACACTCGGCAGTCAGTTGGGGGTTAATATTAGAGGTCCACAGAACTGCGACGGGGAGGACGAAAAGAGACTCCGGGGAGAGATTCCCCGGATGTTGGATTAGTGGCAGGCCTTACTGGAGCCTATATAGTGTATATTACAAGTACTGCTGGGAGACAAACCCACACAACAATGTACGACTATGGTATCCAGCTAGACCCGGAGACAAGTCTAGCTATAGGCTTTGTCGTAGAGAAAGGTTTTCAACCTAGTCTTGAATGTGCAGAGCAGCGTGTCAGCCCCACGGACTGAAGCCGGGAGAAGGTTCCACAGCTGAGGTGCCTGGGACCTAAACGCCCTGCCTCCTATTGTAACTTTTGATATTTTTAGGACAGTAAGCATTTTTGCATACTGTAGACGCACTGGTGTTCTATTTGGTTTGTAGGGATCAATGAGATCCTTGAGATATTGTGGTGCCTGACCATTGAGAGCTTTGTAGGTGAGAAGAAGAATTTTGAACTCTATTCTGTATTTGACCGGGAGCCAGTGTAGGGAGGCCAGTGAAGGAGTGATATGGTCTCTTCTTCTGGTACCTGTCAACACACGCGCCGCAGCATTTTGAACTAACTGTAGGCTTTTCAGAGACTTGCCTGGGCAGCCTGATAATAGCGAGTTGCAGTAGTCCAGCCTTGAGGTAACAAATGCGTGGACAAGTTTTTCTGCGTCATTTTTAGCTGTGGGTGCAGCTTCAGTTCAGGTGGATCACCACCCATCACCAGGCAAACCAGGCATACTTAACACACTCACCTTTAGGACCACACATGCATAGCCTAAACATTTTCTCTTAGCCTACTGTCTTTCATTAAATAATTGTGGAGACTGGGTTTAGCCACTAACATGATAATTATAATAATACATCAAATGTATATGGTGCTTTTATCTGACTGTAAGTCGCTCAAACTTCATTGTTACCTAACCAACCTACTCTGGGCATGCAAGAATAGGCAAACATCTACAGTAGGTGCTAGATCTACAAGCTCGCAACAGCCGTTGGTCAGCTACGTTTTGTGAAGACATTTGGTGTAGATTCAAGGGAAGAAAATGAGGGAACCAAGAATAGACCCCTTGGGGGACCACAGTCTACGAAGCATATAGGGTTTACTTGGTTGAACGTTTCATTTTTGATTATGAGATCCTGTCATCTTGAAAACACTCTGCCTTCCTCGTGTCCTCATCATTCCTCGATAACTCTTGTCGTCATTGCTTTACATTCAATCTCCGTAAAGGACCCTGAAGAATTTGACAACGTGCATGGCTCATTAGTGTCTGTCCATGTTCAAAATGTACTGTAATGTAATGTAAGGGCAGCGAGGCATCATGGAGGAGTATGCTTTCGTTTAAAAGTTCCACTGCTGCCGTACTGTATTATCACTGGCATACTGCCGTTATGAAATGTTGTTTAATAAGAGCGAGTCGGACTCGGAGCATTCCTGGCCTTTTCATGTTGATGGGAAGAGATGATCATTCACTTTTATGGCTGCACTGGGACAAGATGAAACATACCATTTTGCCATACTGCTGCCTCTGGGAAAGAATTATTAACGAAACGGAAACTACGATATACATCAGTGGCTGTTTCTGCACTTCTGTGAAATCTATAAAATGGGATACTGTTGTGTATGTAACTGTACAGTACAGATATACCGTGTTTTGACTTTATACCAGCTCAGTGGCACTCAGCACCAAGGGTTGGATTGGAGGGTAAGTCCCTGCGACATACTAGCGTCATGTCCAGGGGGTGTACTTGTACATCAAGCTGCCTCATGCTACAGAAACAGGAGATAGGCTCCTGTCCCTATGGGCCTCATGGCTCGTCAAGGCTTATGCTACTTAGACAAAACCTTGTATTTCCATATTTAAGCTTTTTCACGTTTTTTCATAAACTAATGCTACATCTATGTTTGTCCATAAAGTAATGCTATATCTATTTTAACCACTTGAGCCATATTTTATACTTTGTCGTATTATACAGTGACTGACATGCCCACAATGGGGATGACGAGTTAAAAGTGGTCAAGTCTGTTTCTGGGTTTTTATAAATGCTTAACCAATGAAAAGTATTTACAAGCTTGTGACTCAATAATAATAATTACATTGTATCCATGGGAGCTCACGTTATTTCACGTAGCGGTGTTTTGGTTATACTGTACAAGGTTTCTGCCCAGCGGCGTCCATAAACACATGATGGTCATGTACTGTATGCACAACGCATGTCTGATATTCTGTTCTGCCTTTTTCCTCAACGCAGACCAGCCTGTATCACCCAATGGAGTGAAAAGTCCCCCGAAAGGTTTTGACAACACCATCATCAGTAAGACCTACTACAATGTGGTGAGGATTTTGTGCATGCGTGTGTGGGTGTGGGTGTGGGTGTGTGTGTGTGTGTGGGTGGGTGTGGTCCGTCCAGTACTAGTAGTGGTTTATTTTGGTCCTTTTAAACACATTTAGGCCTGACGTCGAAATAAAAAAAAAGTCTTCTGAATCCTGACAGTTTTCTACGTTTCTATATCAGTGGTGCTCAACCTTTTTCATGTCAAGTACCCCAAAAATGATATGTAATTGGCCGTCGACCCGTTCCAGGGACCTCAAAGCAAAGATTTTAGTTAAAAGCGTTCACTCTGAAATAATATACAGTATATTCAAAGATTTGCGCCACATTTTCATGAAGCTTCAAGAATAGCATATCTAGCGGGGCACTCGGTGCCGTGCCATGAGCTTGTAGATCTGCTATTTTTCAATAGCTAAAGTATAACATAACACGGATAGATGCATACAGTCGAGACTACTACGTCAAAAACGACCCGAAAAGGTGTAGGTTGAAGTCGATGCTAATTTAGCTTAGCCTAGTAAATTTAGTATTGAAGCAAAACGAACACAGAATTAATTGGGCCGTCTGGTTCAAATCCAACCCAGATAATGACCCGGCAGCTGTGTGCAAACGATCAAATGTGTGACATTTGTCTGTCTGTGTGTGTGTGTGTACTGTAAGTAATGTAGGCTGTTTCTTCCATTTCACTGATTTCTGGGCCAACCTCGCCAGAGGGTAGTCTGCTGGTGGTGTGTGTGTGGTGTGTTTCACAGTGGCATTTCAATAATGCAACAAGCCACCACACTGTCCCAATTATGCTGTGCCTTCACTGATTGTACTGTAATACCTACAGACAGACAGACAGACATGCAGACACACACACACACACACACACACACACACACACACACACACACACACACAGATGAACAGATGAAAGGACTTCTGACATGTCCTTTTCTCTCTAATGCTGCCAAAAAACTATAAAACATAAATACAACTAGTATTGGTAGTTAAGTGGATAGAAGTGTTGACCTAATTCCGTGTCCTTCTGTGAACTATTAGCATTCTTTATATTTATTTATGAAGATGGACTATTGTGGGGCATTGAAAAGAGCACCTTTCTGAAAATAGATCAAAATATAAGGCTTAATCTAAAACATCTTTCTGGTCTTTATAGAAATGTATCTTTTAAATCATTCAAGTGGAGACATTTAAGCTATTAATTTTGATTGGGAATTCCATCATTTTTTGTATCAGTTATTTAACTATATGTACATTCTTAGCTTACAGATATATTCAGCAGAACTGGAACTGGTACTTTGATGACATTTATTTTGTATCCGTTTTAGGTCCTGCAAAACATCTTGGAAACCGAGAGTGAATATTCACGAGAACTCCAGAGTCTCCTGGCGTCATATCTGCGCTCCCTTCATCCCACTGACAAGTAGGGATGTCACCATTAGTCACCGTTGGGCGGCTGTGGCTCAGGAGGTAGAGCAGGTCGTCCAATGATCCCTGGGTCGGCGGGTCGAATCCCGGCTCCTCCTCCTGTCCACATGTTGAAGTGTCCTTGGGCAAGACACTGAACCCTACATTGCCTCCAATGAGTCGGTCGGTGTGAGCTCGCCACCGTGAATGTGGGAAGTGGGGACGCTGGCGGCGACTGTTCGCCGCTTCACCTCCCAATGTATGAATGAATGAACCATTGTAAAGCACTTGGAAAAGTGCTATAAAAATGCAATTCATTATTTCAACATTTTGTAACAAGTAAAGTAAAAACATGAATAGTGGACTTAGATCAAGCTGCTCAAAACGTGTCGCACCGCTTGTAGATCTGCTATTTTCAATATTTTTTAATGTTTGAAAATACATTTTAACATGGTAATGATCATGACGATTGTGTAAAAAAAACCCAATTAGGATTATCTCAGATAATTGCTTAGGCGATTATGTAATAATTGTGATGGGTCTGACTGACGTGAATGCATGCGTTTGTGAATATGTATGTGTGCATAATACCATAGATGTATATAAGAAAGCTAGATGAGTCGCCCGCGCTGCTGGCCCATGGAGAGCGACGTCATTATGTGGCGGCCATCTTACTTCGGGGCAGCATAACCTTGTGGGGCATGTACTTTTAAATAACCATAACTTTCTCAATTTACAACCGATTTTCAAATGGTTCGGTTTGCTATAAATGTTAGAGACGTCCACATACTTATATGCTTTTATATGACGTTCAAAAGATAACATTAAGCAGATAAGCATCCGGAATCATAGCCACGTTGATAACGTTTGTAATAAACCAACCAGTTTGTAAATCTGTCAAGATTTGTGGGAGTTATGACTATTTTTGTTTGAGCTGCCATAGATCATACTGTAGTGTACTGTAGCCCCTCAGCAAGATGGCCTCCGGGTGAACTACGTCAGAGACTCCGCCTTGAGCCATCTAGCCTTTATATATGTCTATGCATAATACTGCATTATGTGTGTCTGTCTGACAGAGATTCCATCATAAAACCTCTCTTCTCCCTCTCCCTCTCCTCTCCTCTCCTCTCCTCTCCTCTCCTCTCCTCTCCTCTCCTCTAGGCTGAGCAGTGCAGAAATCACTCATATTCAGGGGAACCTGGAAGAGATCTCCACCTTCCAGCAGATATTGGTTCAGTCCTTGGAGGAACGTACCAAGTCAGTTCGCATCCGCTCTGTTTTTTTCCCCTTTCTCATTCTTTTTGTTTTTCGTTTCCTGTTAACCCGGAACGTGCCACATTTTCACGATTTTTCAAAAATAGCAGACCTACGAGCTTGTAGATCTGCTATTTTTCAATAGCTTAAGTATGACATAATGCTTAACACCAAAATACAGGGATGTGTTTGACAGTTGAAACACCTTTTACAAATGCAAGTGTTGTGATGCAGTAGCAAGCTGCTCCAGTGTTGTTTTTGGCAGCACATTTCTATTTTAGTTTTAGTCAGTCAGTCTCTTGAATAGTTTTCATTTAGTTTTAGTCACATTTTAGTCACCTGGAATGTTTTAGTGTTAGTCTAGTTTTAGTCGACTACATATAAGATTTGACGCGTTGTGAGCTTGTAGATCTTCTATTTTCAGCATGCAACCTAGTGTAAAATGACTTATACTGGATCTCTTGTCCACTAGTCCCTTCCTAACATTTTAGTCTAGTTTATATTCGTCAGCGAAATTGTCAATATATTTTGTCTCAGTTTTAGTCGTCATAGCTTCGTTTTCATTTAGTTTGCATTTTGTGTTTTCGTTAGTGGAAAAAGGTAGTCGACGAGCTTTTTTCGTCTTGGTTTTAGTCGACAAAAACAACACTGCTCAAACACGAGAAATGTGTGAAAACAAGCCAGGCTCCTTCGGGGCGAGAGTTTCACTTCACAGGAACTTGCAGCATTTCTGTGTCCAGTGTGAACCCACAAAGCAGGGCATTGCTGAAAAAGATAATTCATGTTTGGCAAACCTATCATGGATAAGTAAAAAAAACTAAATATTGGGAAGTGTTGTGGCCTTACTAATTCCACAGGCAAAACCATCTCTATGGACTACTCCCAGTTTACATCCTGTTCAGCTAACAATAGAAACAAACAAGCCTATTATGCACAACTCACTAGTTGCATTGGAGCTTAAGACTGTATAGGCAGATGTTGTGGGATACAGTGACCTCTAGTGTTGCTCAATCGAGCAACACTAGTGGACCCAAAGATTTGTGAGACAGTCACCATGGAATATGAACCCTTTGTCCAAGATTTGCAGACGTTTTTCCAGTACCTTGTAATTATTTGTGTCCTTGTATTGTATCGCTTAGTGTATGTGGACATAAATAACTTGTAAATGAAATGTGTGCGTGTGTTGGTGTGTAGACTCTCAGAGTTCCAGCAGCGAATTGGTGGCTTCTTCCTGGGTCTCATGCCACAGATGAAGAGTCTGTACGTGGCGTACTGCTCGAACCACCCCTCAGCTGTTAGCGTGCTCACCCAACACAGGTAACACTTGACTTAACCTAACCACTTGAATGAACCCTAGCATCCCGCCCTATTCTGGACATGTCATAGTAGCTAAACATCAAGCGCAAATTGCAGATCTACAAGTGTGCGTGTGTGCATTATGTGTTGCAGTGAGTACCTGGGGGAGTACATGGAATCCAAGGGGGCGTCCAGTCCAGGTATCCTGACTCTGACCACTGGTCTCAGTAAACCGTTCACCCGACTGGACCGTTACCCCACCCTGCTGAAGGAGCTGGAGAGACACATGGAGGTCTGTCTGTCTGTCTGTCTGTTGAGTCAAAAGGACAAGGAAACTGAGTTGTGTCCAAGGACACAACTCAGTTTCCTTGTCCTTTGGAGTGAACTAGGAAAGAACTTTACAGTTGTAAACCGTTGGCGTCTTTGGGGTTGAACTTGACTACTGAAAGAACTTAAAGCTTCTTCTCTCTCTCGTTTCTGTTTGTTTGTGTGGCCTTTTAAAGTCTTCAGGTGCACTTTTTTTTTGTCAAATATGTTTTTATTGAACAGATTATACATTATTACAAACATTATGATATGAAATACTTTTATGAAACAAAATTAAAAAATTAAAAATAAAGACAAAAAAGATAAAGAAATCCCTTAACCCTCCCACCCATACTGCTCAGTGACACTGCATACTATATAATAAGATGATAGAAAGCTCATGGAAAACATCTGAAAAGAAAATGGCGTACAGTCAACCATATCAATGGTATCCTGTCTATTAATCGTTTCTACTCAGGTAATGGACAAGGGGCAGCCAAACCTTATCAAACTGTCTCTCCCTTTTTCTCAGGAAATACCTTATTCTCTCAAGATGAAGTGTACTAGTCTAGTCTTCAGGTGCTCTTAATGAGCAGCAGCCATTTTGTGTTGCACTTTGGGAAGTGTAGTTTTTTTTAGATGCCAAGCAAGAACTCCACTACTGAGTTTTGACTCAAATAATGAACGATGGGGTGGAATTGGATTCCAGCTGACTTTGATCCTTGAGTCTAATGTCCGTCTGCATGACTCTGCAGACGAGTCTGCAGTCTCGCAGTGGTACGACTGCACTGTTTGCTGAAAAGTTGAATACTTGAACTCAAACCCAAACCTCCTCCTCCGGCGCTGTCCGCTAACGCCATCATATACCTCTTCCGAAGCGATCATATTTTATATGCGCGGTAGTGACGATTTAGTATTGAGCTCCTAAACATCGGCGCGTTGTTCAATCCACCTCAATCTGAGCCGCAATTCCCGAGAAAAACTGAGGTAAAGATCTCATAGCATTGTACATCTTGAGGGCAAAACACAGCTAGCTGAGCATTGCCTAGCGACCGGGAGCCCCGCTTTACGGTAAAATATTAGTGAGACGATTATGAATTAACAAAATGCCCCAAAACACGTTAAAGGCATTTTTGGCGACCATGGGATTTCACGAAAAACTCGTTAATTAAGTCTTTGACGGTCAATGAGTAAACTTTTATGCTTGTCTAAATGCACCTCAGGTATCATGAAAATCGATGGTTTTGCAGGTGAAGTTTCTAGGGACATTGGGATGTTTTCTGCATGTTTCTAATGTCTCATCTCATCACAGGACCATCACCCTGACAGGACAGACCTACACGCCTCGATGACAGCCTTCAAAAGCCTTGCTGTAAGAAACGCACATCATTGGCCATGTTGGGACAGTAACTGCTCTTTCTCTCTCTCTCTCTCTCTCTCTCTCTCTCTCTCTTTCTCTCTCTCCCTTTCTTTCTCTCTTGTAGGCACACATACAACTGTCTCACAAGTCTCAATCACTAGAAAAGAGTCTTTGACTTTGTCCAATATATAAAAAAAAACAAAACATGCCACTTATTATAAATGTTATTTTACTGTCGCAGAGACATCAGACGAGGCGGGTAGCGTTTTTGTGTCCACAGTTAACTGTATATGTTTGTTTTATTATTATTATGTTGCTCGTCTCCAGGCTCAGTGCCAGGAAGTGAGGAAGAGGAAGGAACTGGAGCTGCAGATCCTCACCGAGCCAATCAGAAACTGGGAGGGCGATGACATCAGAAACCTGGGCCCTGTTCTCCACATGTCCCAGACCAGTGTTCACACACAGAGCTGTCCGGTAGACCACTCTTATTATGCTATGCACACTGTTACACTATGTATGCTAATTTATATTTCACTCTATATGCTTACTCTATTGTCAACTGAAAATAATGATAAATTAAGAGCTGGACGTGGCTTTTACTGTAATAAGTATTTGTTATGCAGTGGAGGGTAACTTTTACTTAAAGCGGAGCTATCCAACATTTTAATGAATGAAATGTAATTTTCTTATGCAATTGGCGTTGTTGTATTTTGTCTCCCTGCTCGTCTATTGAGACATTTGGTTCGTGTCAAAGGTCACAAATTTTGGCTTGATGCTCAATATTCAATGTATCCCCTGAGCAAGCAGATCTAATTATTAGCAGATCTCTATTAGGTCGATGGTAAAACAAATTAGAAGAGGAACAAACTTATTCTGAGGTGTTTGTGTCTCTCCAGGAGAGGAGTGAGCGATACCTCCTCCTCTTCTCTCACACGCTGCTCATGATCTCGGCCAGCTCCAGGATGAGTGGATTCATCTATCAGGTACACACACACACACACACACACACACACACACACACACACACACACACACACACACACACACACACACACACACACACACACACTGTCCATCTTTCTGTGTCCCTGACGCTTGCCCATTTTCCCGGAATTTTCCCCCCAGTGAGGGGTGGGAGGAGCTGGGAAGGAGCAATCTATTATAACCTATGAATTATGAATTACGACAGCCTAAGTACAAATATAATTTATGAAAAGGCTACTACAGCGCCCCTGACACCGTCCATGCATGCTTCTGTTTGTCCCCCTACAGGGGAGACTTCCTCTGTCTGGAATGCTCATCTCCAGACTGGAGGACGGAGAGAACATGAAGAATGCCTTTGAGATATCTGGTACGCTTCTGTGTTTAGCAACTGTCTTCTCACCTCAACAGAGAGGCATTCGGCTACAAACTAATAGTGGAGATAACTGGTGATTTGCTTGCTTGTTGTCATGCAATGTGTGTGTGTGTGTGTGTGTGTGCGTGCATGCATGTGCGTGTGTTTTCTGCAGGTGGTCAAGGTGAGCGGACACAGGTGGTTTGCAGTACTCAGCAGGACCTCCAGGATTGGCTGGACCTTCTCACCAAACACACACACACTACAGCCACGCATGCACCTAAACACCAGTCTGTGTGCAACACAGTGAGTACACTCCACTTGTGCACCAACACTCAACTCAACAATTATGCGGTCAGTCCGTGTCAGTCAGTCAGAACCATCGGGTAACCATTATGTTTTTCAAACCGTAACATCAGTTAATATGGATTTCAACCCTCCCTTCATTTCTCCCAACTATCCGGTCTCTCCTCCCGTCTCCCTTTCGTGTCTCTTCCTCCCCACCCCACCCAGCTACCCTCCCACCCAGCCACCCCCTACAGACATTCCGAATCTCAGCGCGGGGTCAGTGGGGGGTCGTTCTACCACACCCTCCCCCACCCGTCCTCCTTCAGCGCGACCCCAGGCGGCGCCGGCGCTAACCCCGTGTGGAGCCAACCCCTGGAGCCCCCCAGCACCCCGAAACCCTGGAGCCTGAGCTGTCTGAGGCCCGCGCCCCCGCTCCGGCCCTCTGCCGCCCTCTGCTTCAAGGAGGTACGACGGCAACGCATGTGAATGATGGAAGGATGAAATGTGTGTGAATTTAATCAAACAGTCCTTTTGCTGGGAAGGAACCCAAGTGATAGTGATGCACGATACTGTAATATTTGCTCAAATCAATTGTTATAGATTAAATACAAATCAACCGAAAAATGTCAAATAACAACCACTCTAGAGTCGTAGAATTGACTAAGTTACCAGTTTTCATGTAAAAGGTGAGCCAGCTATAAGACCATTAAAAAAAGGACATGGATAGATGTGGGTCACATTTGATTGTGAGTTCTTTGCAGGTCAGGGATGAGGTGTCATTATCACTACTAGGTTGGCGGGGAATACGAATAAGTTTGTTGGCTAAATGAGTTATCTTGAAACATTTTATCTTATTGCTGACTTAAGCATTATGAAAAAAACCAAAAAAAACAGATGGCACCATACAGAAAGCGACGGTACAGGAGGAGAAGACGATGGGATCAGCGAGGCAGGTGTTTTAGTTTACGGATGGCTGTAAGTCTCAAGTACTTAAACATTTAAACCCTATGCCTTGTTGATTGGAGTCCCCCGCGGTGCGTTAATGTGACGCATGCTGAGCTTGTAGATCTACTATTTTTGCTGACTATTTGCCCCCAGAATAGGGACGCTAGGCTTCAAGTACAGTAGATAGTCTCCAATTGTCCTAAATTTGTGTTAAAGTGTGGACAAATAAATATTCCCTTCCTGCTCCCCAAGCTTTGCTCTACACAAGTCCAAATACGCTTTTGCTCAGCCATAGGCCGTCCAGCAGAGTATTTTGCATCCCTTTGGCCATTTCAATTGCACAATAATTCAAAGTTGCACGGGAGGCTTTAGAGTACATGTCCTCGCACAAACAACAATGCAATTCACAACTTCGCAATCCACAAATCAATTACACGCAGAGCATACACTGCACCTGCAGATTACGCGCACACACACACGCGTACACACACGCGTACACACATGCACACGCACTGTGAGTCCTGTCTCCCTGTGTATAGGATATGAGTAAGAGTCCGAAGAACATGAAGAAGCTGCTTCCAAAGAGAAAACCGGAGAGGAAGCCCTCAGAGGAAGACTTCTCTGTGAGGAAGAGTATGTACCACACACACACACACACACACACACACACACACACACACACACACACTCACACAGTCTACAATGTTATTCATACAGAGTGACTTGAAAAATGTGAGGTCAAAGTAAGCATAGACATATAAACGTAGTCGCCCTTTCTGGCTCTGAGGCGCGTGTCACAATTGAAGGCACAATTTTTCCCGACATTCCTTGCAAAGCATTTGCCTTCAATGAGCGATTCCGCGTGCGTAACATAAGTCCCCGGAAAAGACGCGCTGTGATTGGCCAGTAGTCACTTGAGTGACAGCGAGAGACATGGAGGAGCCGCATGCAGTGACGTCACTCGGGCGGCGGCGCAGCATGCCTTCAGCACTTCTAAATAAGAAAGCTGCGGAGAACTGTTGCTTTGTGTTCACTCTTTAATGTTTTCTGTTAGTAATCCCCCCCTGGCTCTGATGTTGTATTAATAACTTTGTTGTTTGTGTTTGTTGTGTTTGTCTTGTTTCGTATTGTAATGTATTGTCATGACTGTTATAAAGATTTGTTAAAAAAAAAAAAAGCCTCCAGCACTGCACTTCCGCTTGACTTCCTGCCTTCATTGTTAGACATGTCGCTCCAATGAACTGCAGCGACCAGTGAGGCATCTATTCTTTTTTTATATCTATGAAAGTAAGTGGCATGAACTCTACTCAACCAATGGTATGAGGTCGGGTACATGGAGTGCTAAGAAAACAAATGCTACACCGACGGGTGTGTATACAGTGAGTCGGAGCGCACTGCGCATGCTTGCTTATATTTGAGCAAATTCAGAGCAGAGGGGAAACTTAAAGTGCATCACAATCATTTTGTTTTTGGATGATTTAAGTAAGGTGAAAAGTTAATCATGTGCGCATTACAAAGCCTTACAAATTGGAATCAATTTCCCGTCATGGCAATTCTCAAACGAAAATGAAATGCAGCTTAAAAAATCTTGATTTTGCTCAACCAAAGTTCCGTTAGCAACAGGGACAGCAGGGATGACAATTAGACGGCTTATGTTGATACACACGTCACTAATGCAACACAACAACACACTTTGTCCCTCTCATCCCATACGTGCTCCATCGTTCTCCCCAGGTACAGCTGCTCTGGAGGAGGATGCTCAGATTCTCAAGGTGATCGAGGCCTACTGCACCAGTGCTAAGACGCGGCAGACACTTAACTCCAGTGAGTGCACACTCGTACACATGCATGAACCCACACACACGCACGCGCGCGCACACACACACACACACACACACACACACTCTCTCTCTGGGCTGTATTTTGCGTGTCTTAAGTACCAGGTCTTATTCCCTAACTTGAGTAAACTAAAGACCTGGAGGCGTGATCAATGCCATTTGGCTATTCTGAGTGGCCAAAGAGCATTGATCACGCCTCCAGGTCAGGTCAGGGAATAAGACCTGGTACTTAAGACACGCAAAATACAGCCCTCTGTCTCTAACATGGTGCTACTGTAGCTAGTGTAATGCTAACAACCATTGTTTTTCTCTGCACTAACAGTGTTTTCTGTCTCCCTCTCTTCTCTGTAATTATGTCCCCTTTGTTTTCCCTCCTCCTAATCCATCCATCCATTCATTCCTTTATTCATTTGGCTCCTTTTTTCCTGCTTTTTAAACTTTTTAAATCCTCCTTCACATTGTCTCCACCTCTCTGTTTTTCGAATACATTCGTGTCAAACTGTTTATTTATTTATTTCACTGACCTCTCTCCCGACACCATTTTGTTTGGTCGCCCCTCATCATCATCATCATCTTGCACGCCCAACTAACTCGGTCCCAACACAACTCCCCCCCCCCCCAACACCCCCTTATCCAATCCAAATTGGTTTGACCCACACCACCCTCCATCTGTTTGTAAACCCCTGTAAACTGCTGTTCACCCCCAACCAAACCTGCACATTATGGTCTGTCCCGAAACCCCACCCACCGCCCATTCAAAATGGATTTTGGTTATTATTATTATTTTGCTCCGCCCCATTCCTCGTTGCTCATTGGCTCGCAGCCTGGCTGGGGACGGACCTCATGCACAACCACGTGCTAGCCGACGCCCATCTCACTGTCCCCTTGGACGCCGCCACCGCCGCTGGCTACTCCAGCAACCCGCCCACGTGTTCAGACCAATCCGAAGACTCGGATTATGACAGTATCTGGAACGCCCATAGTTCCAGGACCGCCTCTGTTTCTCGTAAGGCATCACAGTCCCCGACCCGCAAGTCCCAATCCCTCCCTCCCTCCGACCAGTAGTGTACTGTGTGCTGTGTAGTGTGTACCCCTTTTGGTGTTTTAAGCAATATGCTATACTTTAGCTATTGGAAAATAGAAGATCTAGAGCTTCGGAGCTTGTAGTTCTGCTATTTTTGAAAAAACTGTGGCGCACATTTTTAACCCAAATCTTTGCTTCTGGGGGGTCCCTAGAACTACATATTTTCAGATTGGGGTCATTGACATGGAAAAGGTTGAGGACCACTCCCATAGAAACATAACGTTTTTTTTTAATCGGCCTCTGGTCTAAATGGGTTAATAATGGCTCCGTGGTGTGAAAAGCCACATTTTGCATCGCCACGAAAATAGCTGATCTACAAGCTCACAGCGTACAGTGAGCTTTTAGATAGGCTATTTTTGACTGTGACCTGCTGCTGTGTGTTCAGACATCTTTGTGTGCGTGTCGTGACTCGTGACATACACAAAGATGTTCCCCTGTAAGCACAGTGTGTACTTGTGAAAGTGCATGGATCCCTCTGTCTAACATGTAGTATACCCTCATGATGCACACGTGTGTGAGTGCGTGCCGTACGTGCAAAGCCAAACGTGTGTTCACACACGTGGTATAGTGCAATCCAACTGGTGTGTGTGTGTGTGCATATTGTAGAGCTACTTTCAAAATGACTAGCTGAACAAGATCTACCCGCCCCAAAAGATATGGTCCCATTGCTGAAAATAGCAGTACTGGGCGTTACACATAAGACGACACACTTGGGAATGGGAAATAGAGAGAGGAACATTGGTACTGTAGTTGTTATTTTTGTGTACAACTTTGTAATGCTACTGATGTTTGCGTCATTGATCGATGTCCCCCAGGGATCTATACTAGGCGCCCTCCTTTTCCCCCCCCTCCATGCCGAATCTCTTGGTGGTTAACAAATGGACAGCGGTGTCCTGGTTGAGCGCATGCCATTGTGACGTACCTCGCATAACGCCTTGACCTGTACGGGTTCCTTCGTGCGCCCCCTGCAGGGTCGAGCAGGAAGGACGTGCACATGCTGTTCCCTGAAGAGGAGAAGATCATCGTGGAGGAGATCAGGAGCAACGGACAGACCGTGGTGGAGGAGAGGTGTGTGTGTGTGTGTGTGTGTGTGTGTGTGTGTGTGTGTGTGTGTAAGCAATAGATTTCTGCACAATCACCTGTTAAGTTCGTAATTATTTGTTGATTCATTTATTAATTCCTGTATTATTTGTGCTGTGTGAGAAAGCACAACGGGCCGTTATCGTTGTGTGGAACTGGAGATTGAAGGCAGAGTGGTTTCTCTTCCCCACACAGGAGCCTGGTGGACACTGTCTACAGTCTGAAGGACGAGCTGCTGGAACTCAAACAGGTATTGCGTGGCTTTGTTTTTGCTCAATATTCAAAGATTTGTGCCGCAATTTCACGATTTTTCTAAAATAGCAGACCTACAAGCTCGTAGCCTATGTATGCGCTTGTAGATCTGCTATTTTCTAATAGCTAAAGTGTAACATAATGCTTAGTTAAAACACCAAAAGGGATCTGCAGCCGACCTCAGCTTTGCTGCAGAACATGTTTCTTATATTTGTTTTTGTGACAGTTTGAAGGTACTGTAATGATCAATGAAAGACGAGTGTAAAATACTGGAGCAGGAGATGAAAGTGAAAGTGTTATTATAGATTATTATATATTTACACAGCCATTGATTATTGTCAGAGGTTGGTTAGTGAGGACGACGACGGATAGCCTGGTGGAACCACTCCCCTTGCTGGTCAACATTTGCATTCTGACCAGAAGGGAGTCTCTCGGGCAGAGACGATGTACACCGGACCAATTCTGTCCAGAGCGATATGCGGCCGCTAGAGGCGGGATCAACGCGAGACTCATGACATATTGAAGCTGTGCCACAGCGCAAATGTAAACACAACCCAACAAAGACAACTCAAAATGATTATGGAGATATCAGATTTTTGTCCCGCTGCTTCCGGGTCTCATCGTTTCTGCTTGAGAGAGCCCATGGATGCGTGCCCTCGACCTCGCCCACTTCCTCTTATTGGTTGTGTTCATATATTCATATTTCAGCTCAGAGATCTTTCTCTTTTTTTTGCTTTAATCCCTGCTCCCAGGACAACAAGAGGATGAGGAGGACATTGGAAGAAGAGCAGAGGGCGAGGAAGGAGTTGGAGAGGATGATCAGGAGAGTTCTGAAGAGCATGAATGACCCCTCCTGGGATGAGACCAACCTCTGAGAGAGAGAGAGTTAAGAGAAATGGAGGCATGAACAGAAAGTTCATGCGAGAGTGAAAGAGGTGCACTCCAGTTTCAGGTGATGATCACCTCATCACCTAAATCTGAAGTATAAATGAATAGGCCTTGAGAGAGAGTGACGTGCAGAACATTCTGAAAACAAAGACGAGACCAAATCTAACCTTTTTATTAATGACCACACATACCGTTGAACGGACACTGGCCTCTGACCTTTGAACCTGCAAACTGACTTCGGGGGACCAAAATGGAAACACCAGCCAACAACTGAAGCCATTGCCAACTGACCACAAAGCTGTGAAAGTATACGCACCACTAGCCGTGATCGATGTCACTTCCCGCAGCGATGGGGATCATGGAAAGATCCGCCATATTGACAACATCTTGTTTTGTCAGCACTCAGCAGGTGAGACTTTTACATGAAATCAAATTCAGTAGCATTTAGAAACGGCTGGTACAATGTCTTCTATGCATTTGATTTATTGAATAAGTGTTTTTTAAATTTAATTCGTGAATTATTTATTAATTCATTAACTGGCTAATCAATACAGTATCCCATAGCCTCAGTGCTAGTGAAAATGTCGTGGCACTTTCATGACCCCAGATACATTATTGTATTGTATAATTGCATAACTAACTAGCTTAACTATAATACTGGTTGCTTGTTGATATTTGAAATCTACAGTGAAGATGGTTTTCCAGCATTTACTGTACCTACATTCACTGCCGTGTATTCTGCTCTGTCTGCAGTCTGCGGCAAAGCGGGTAACCGAGGTTCCTTTGTTTCATCTTGTCCATCAGCCACAACATGCTTCTGGCAATTTCATTTGAGGGACTGTCTTTTGTTTCAAGGGTGAAGGCTTGATACTTTTCCATGCTGGATTTCACGTACCATAATTTCTTGCAATAACTCAAAAGTCTGTGGCCAGACAGACCTCATCGGTTGGAGGTTGATGAGGACGATCATGTGGAGGTGAGCAAATCAGTCATTGCAAACCTCGGCTCGGGAGCATTCCGATTTCAAGGATAACCATTCCGTCATGATATATAGAGAAATGGCCTTATCGTGCTGAAGTCGCATTACCTACCTTCCAAGTGGGACTTCTCATAGAAACCACTATCCAAGCATTAGAACAACCAAGTAGTAAACGACAGGGACGATGCTGTCAGTGTATGGAAGTGCTCCGTTGACATTTTAAACATGCTTCTCAGTTTGAGACGAGAAACAATACTTTTTGCTGCCAACCCTTTAACATTGATCCTTGGCTTACTGTTTGAAAGAGTAAGATGTCCCCATTGTGGCAATAATTCAGAATGGCCTTGTGTCTCATAACAGGTGAAAGAGTCACCAGGGTGTCCCCTGGTGCTTTATCTGTCCAAAAATCGAGTTAGGAAATTCTCTTGATAGTCCGTAATAAACCGTTTGTGGTGTTTTCTTGCTCTCCTTACTTACTTTGAGCGATTTACAGTACGGTAATACATCGAGATCATGTAGATTATAAGTTTATCTATTAGAAAAGCCATTGTACTCTCTTGTTTCCAGGTCCACAATGTTGATAATGTTTCTAAATGTATTGTGTCTGAGGGTGACACTAGTTGTCAACATCCCTCACTATGGCTATGGCTGTGTTTGTCTTGAGGATTATTTGCTGTTCAGAGAGATTTTGCTTTAAAGATCAAAAGTGAACTCTGTGGCACTTGTCACGTTCACCTGCAAAGAAAATCTGGACAGGAGGAAATGTCCAGGAGCTTCTTGTCAGGAGCCCTTGATGTTGATCGAATATATTACATGAAAGCAAATGGAAAATGGAAGCCAGAATCAAGAACCCTGTGGAAAATATGTATTCTTGCTCATGTTGATGCACATTCCCCAATTATATTGTGAAAAGACCAAAATCCACACAATCACTGTCAAATCCCCCCCCCTCATCCCTCTATGATTTTGAACATTTTAACATTCAGGTTTGAACTGTGTTTTTATATTTGTAATTATGTTTGCATAGATTTTTTTTATGTTTGATTTTCTACAGGTTGTGATCACATTTTATTTGTACAGTATAAAAGCAAACGCTGGTATTTCAAAAGATTATCAGCACACATGCCTTGGAATAGAGAAAACATAGCTCTTATTTGCTGACCTGTCTGATGTTATGCTTCTTTGTTTTCTCCTGAATGCACTAAGTGATGATGGAAGAAAAGACTATACACTTACTGTGTCCGGCATTTCAGCTAATTGGCCTGTTTAATTATTTAAATGAACTTGACTGATGAAACTTCCTGTGTAGTGTCAGATAAAGATTATGATGATTACATCTCCCCCTCTTATTTATTTCACCTGTCTCTTAACTCAATGTGGATGTGAAATAAATACACATCACGTTGCATCTCAATGACTTTTGTTCTTTGGACGCTTCAAGCAAGTTAAGCAACCACATGACCCACATAGCTTCACTATTTTGGGAAAGTCCTCTCCGAAAATGGCAGCTTACAACGTGTTGCGATGCATTGTGAGCTTGTAGATCGGCTATTTTCGGGGAAGAATTATGGAAGGAAGGTGTGGAGGAGGAAAAAATGGGGGGTGGGCCGCAGGCTAGAGCAGGGGTGATGGGTCAACAAAGTAGGCTATATAGATTTTTTTCATTTTCTTCTGAACCTACTGTATGTTACAGGGCAGGTTTCACACAGCCGAGCGAGGTTGAAGAGAAAAATGTTATCAAAGGCTATTTTAAAAGGCTCACAGACATTGCTGTGGCAGTGGCCACCCTTGTGCTGCAAGCCTCAGTGAGGAGAACATGAAATTCTGACGGGCTTGGCACACAACCATAACTGTGATTGAAGAAGTACTCGCATGTTTTTTACTCCAGTAAAACTATCGATACTGCAATGTGCCAAGCAGGGAGGCACTGCAGTGATTACAATTTTTACAGTCTTTGATATACGCCCAAATCTCAGGGTGGACACTAATCATAAGATCACTGAGCTGGTAATGTGCACATGTTATCCAAAGGATTTTGATGCTTTTATGTGAGTTAGCTCTGTATAACTCTCCTATAGGGACCTGGATTATGGAGAGCACACACACACCAACAGTCCGATTGAAGTGAATGACAAATGACACTATTGGGTTATTGTCATTGTGCCATTCGTTGGGTGTCTATTATCTGAACGTTGGATCAATCTACCTTCACACACATGTACATACCCATTCCCATATACATACAGCGACGCGCACATACTCCTCTCGCTCTCTCTCTATTACTTTCCTTGTTGCACTGCACCTTCTGTCTGTCTGTATGTACAGTATGAATGTACAAAGCTCCATACATTTCCAGCCCCTAGAATTTCCCCCTTTATTAGAAGAGTGCAGTGACAAAGGGTGGACAAAAGCTAAGAGGGGTAGGGGCGGCCGGGGCACAAAAGAACACAGGATACTTGGGCCTGGGCTCTGTTATTGTACAAAATAGCCAAGCAATATATTTTCTGTTCTTTTTTGTTGACAGTTTACTTATAAAACCAGCCCTGAAAGGCAAGCAATAAAGAAACCTTTTCAACGGCACTGAATGAGCAAGAGACGAGGCGGAATGAATACCTCTGGGATGCTTCGACCCGAGGAGCGTTTTTTATTTATTTTTCTTTGCTTTGGTAATGAAATTGCGGCTGAAATGAAAATGGAGTTTCTTTTCTATGAAAATAGAGGCAGGCTTTGTTGGCTTTGGGAGACTGGTAATTCATAAACAATAAACCAGGGTCCTTTTGTTTGGTTCATAATATATTCCTGCTGCAATGAAAGAGTTCTCTTCCTCTCTCTCTCCTCTCCACAATTTTGCATTTGTGTGTGGTGTGCATCTATGGCTACGCAGGCACACACACACACACACACACACACACACACACACACACACAGTCAAATGTTGAGAGTAAAAGCCAAAGTTAGGTAGGGCTAGGCAGCAGAGGGAGAGAGGTATAAAACAGAGAAAGGGAGAGGGATTTCCACTCATGTAACACACAGCTGACTGGGAGGTTGCTGGAGGCTTTCTGACTTGGACTTTTCTGAAGGTGTGTATGGCACTGTATTTTGCGTGTGTGGGTTTAGCATTACCTTTTTCCACAAGCTGGTTGTGACTTTGTGTGTGTGTGTGCGTGTGCGTGTGTGTTTTTCTTCCACACTTCGACACATGGTCAGGTGGTGCAGGACTTTCTCTCTTCACACACTTGTCACACAAACAAAATGCTATGGGCCGCTGATGCAGAATGACTCACCAGACTGTGGACTAGGATGTCTCATACGCTTCGTATCTCGATTATGGATCTAATGAACGAGAACATCAAAATTAGTTCTACATAATTTTGTTCTTTCTACTTCTCTACATTCTCTACTGGACTTGAACTCTGGAATATCACATGGCGATGATGTCTTCATTTCTTAATTGTAACCCTAAGGAACGTGGGCTATCTTAAGACAAACACATTCATCTATATTACCTATAAATTTACATTTAGTAGTATTATATCACCTTTTTAAGTGACTACAGTTACTATGCTGCCTGAGACTTGGCCACCATTGGTACCATTCTGATTTAGACTCAGCCAATGAATATAATTTACACTGCTTGTCACCTGGAGTATGCATCAAAGGACAGGTTTTTGTGACTTGCGAGGGATGGAAGGGCCCACTGGACATAGTAATAATTTGGACTAGCTACAGTACAACTTTTGATGTAAGTGATATTGATACCTTCTACATTTCATTGCATTACTTCCTTTTGGTGTCTCCTGTTGTGTGTGGGTTAGCAGTGCTACTCTCAAGAACATATTCCAAGCTGCGTTACTGAATCTGTCGGCAGGGGCATCAGAATGTGTGTATATCTACATTGTTGTTAGTTGGAATGAAAACCTATACAATAGGTGCCCAACAGAAGAGGAGGGCTGGGGGATTCCAGGGCCAACATCCTGTTAACCACATTAGCCTATATTAGGTGTCTAAAAGACTGTAGTTTCCATTAGCTTGGAATCATTTATTAGAAGATATAAGGTTGGGTGAAGTGCATGCACCTTCCACAGATTACCGATGTTTTGAACTTAAATGCATAAAATAAACAAATTACTTTTTATTTAAGTAGTATGAACATAGTAAGATTTCAGCACTCATAACATTCTCAGTGTATTTATTATTAGCCTATTATTAATCAATATTAAATTAATCCATTGATTATTGATTAACATGTAATTTAACAGTACAAACATGTATACATGTATTATCCCATTATGCTAGCTAAAACAAAAACACTTATATGCGCGCGCGCACACGCGCACACACGCACACGCACACGCACACACACGCACACACAGTGACACACATGCGCACAAGTGTGGCAGGACATCATTTTCAGATTCGCCCGCCTTTTAGGCAATGTGTCAGAGTGACACTAATGAGCAATGACATACAGCTTGCATGGATCTTCTCGTCACTTCCTGCCGAGACGTAAAGGTCTGTTTGTGTTTATAGTTAGTAGCCTACATACCGGTATGTCAATACTTTCAATAAATATACCTCCTCAATATTTATAGTACAGTAGCCAACAGACATTTACATAAATAATGCTAAATTGGCTAACCTACCCACAGTAGGACCGTACATTGCTTTAAAGTGACCGCCGCATATACTTATTTTGTAGGATATTATTGCCACATGGACCAATGTGTAAGATGTGACAAGATTTATTTAACAGTTATTATTAATTATTAGTCGAGATATCACCGTTAGGACCTAATAACAGGACTGTTTAATCTGTTTGCAGTTTGTCAGTAATACGTGTATCGTTTGGGGGAAATATACCTTTTTGCGTCGTATTAAAGTCTAAAGCAGTGGTTCCCAAACGTTTTCATGTCAAGGACGGTGACCGAAGGACCCGCGGACCCCCATTTCAAAAGATATGCCAGTCTGCCAGAGACCCATAAGAGAAGATTTTTATGGCTCTATCGTAGCTCTGGTCAATAGCTCTAATGCCTTCAGCAAAGAGCATTAGGGCTATGACCAGAGGACCTCTAGCAGTGATTCTCAACCCGTTTAATTTCAAGGACCCCCAGTTTGACATGCATTAGTCTACCGACCCCCATATTTAATGCCATTTCTATCTCTGGGACCCCAATTTATATTGCAAAATCAAAGTTAATTTAACTCTAGGTCCCCTAGACCTAGCTGGTCTAGGGGAACAGACTCTAGTTTATGGCCAATAAAAGGCCATATCGTAGTACAATATGAAGTTGTAGCATTCTGTACCAATATTTCAGGACTGGGGTGATTTAACATTTATTTTCTTTTATATGAATTTCGTTAAAATACTGCAGAATGTTTGTAGTCTTAATTTATTTGATTCTGTTATTTACTAAATACTTTGTTAAACAACAGCGCCATCTTCTGGACGAGCTAAACTCCCAGGTGGTCAAATCATCTTTCGTTTTGGAAGCCGTGGATAAGAGCTGTATAGTTGTATTGTATCTGAGTGATGTCTATGCAGAGTTTGACTGCATTTTTTGTCTCTATCAGCAGCAGTTGCAGACAAAAAACAAGGAAAGTGAGACCAAGCATGTGAGAAGCAGTCAAGAAAGAAGTGTTACATCTGCACCACTAACCAGTACAGTGGAGGAAGAGGTGATGACGGCACGCCACTAATTGTTTCTAGTAGTCTGTGTAGCCTTTTACTGTACGTACACAAAGATAGACAGGAATGCCCACAAACGTCACATCTGGTTTTAACCTTGCAGATAAAGAGGAGGCAATAGAGTCTGCATGGTATGTGTGGAGCGTTGTCCCGGATGTTTTAGGGGAAGGTTCTGACAGCCTTCCCTGTGTTTGCTTATCTGAGTGAGCAGTTGAGTGGGATGGGTTGTATGGTTTGATCAGGCTTGTCAGGATATGGGGGTGCCATACGCCTTCGTACGTGTCCTTTGGTTGCTTTGCCTCCTCTGTCAGGCCAACATCAGTGTTTTGTACTCTGCAGGCAGTAACTGGGAGCCAAAGCCAATGGAGGGAGCCTAGAGAAGGGGGGAAACGTGAACATTTTGGCTGGTTGAAGACCAAGTGGTTAAGGTATGTATTGTAATGATAATCGAAATCTACATAGTAACTAATAACTAAAGTATTGGAATTGGAAATACCCGAGTAAAGTACAAATGCCTCAAAATGAAAATTGTACTTAAGCACAGTAGTTACTAACTTACTTTCCACCACTGGGAGCGAGTTACAGTAGTCAAGTTTTGATATCATATGAAGTATGTCATGTGTGTCAATCGGATGTCTCAAAAGTGCAGCAAGACATGCAGTATCATCTCACAGTGGAGTCCTGATACTGACAACCTCATCTAACTGGGGGGCATTTGGTTTCTTGTTGCAATGAAATTAAGACATCTGTACTAGGGATGCACCGAAAGGGAAAATTCTTGGCCGAATACCGAATATAGGAAACAGTTGGCCGAAAACCGAATACCGAATATGATTAATATTATATTAATGGCAGCACAAATCAATTCAAGGCAACAGGGTCAAAACTGTAATATAGAAGTCCTTTTAATGAATAAAATGTGTTTGAAGGTGGTCTCCCTTGTCATTAGGAAAGTTAGACACTGGAGTCAGGTAGGTGGAAAAGTACTCAAATGTTTTACTTTAGTAATAGTATCAATACTGCAACATAGAAATACTCTGAGTACAAGTCCGGGATTCAAAATGTAATTGAATAAAAGTACAAAGTAAAGTATTGGCATCAAAATGTACTACAAAGTAACTATAGTAACTAAAGCTTTCAAATAAATGCAGTGGAGTAAAAGTACAATATTTGATATGGTATCGAAGCAGAAATCCATCAGTCTCTTGATTCAGTGCCATGCATTGCACATACACTGTTACATCTTTGCCACTAGAGGACGCCGTAGGCCTTTGTTTGCAAATAATGATACAATCCTGAATGGTCCTTGTGGCAACTTGTAAAGGCCCCTGCATTTGACCCATGTCTTTATACTGAACCAGAAAACTGGCACTGTTTATCAAGTGGGCATTGGCACCATGACACCATGGACCCTGTGTAAGTAACTACGTAGCCTTGCCGAGCCATGAGGCCCATAGGGCAGGAGCCTATCTCCTGTTTCTGTAGCGTGAGGCAGCTTGATGTACAAGTACACCCCCTGGACATGACGCTAGTATGTTGCAGGGACTTACCCCCATTCCAACCCTTGATGCTGAGTGTCAAGCAGGGAAGCATTGGGTCCCATTTTTAGAGTCTTTGGTATGACCCAGCCAGGGATTGAACCCCAACCTCCCAGTCTCAGGGCGGACACTAACCACAAGGCCACTGAGCTGGACCCTGTGTAGTGTGTATAAAGATGGCATCCTCCCAGTTTGCAGAGTGCTGACCCATCTTGTGTGAACCTCTACCACAATGCAATGGCTGGGCTTTGTGGAACTGTAGAACAGGTTAGCAGATAATTTCATCCGGAAGGGTTCATATTAAAAAGTAAATAAGTCAACTAAGCCAACTTAAATAGCTGTTTAGTAGCCTATATTGCTGTGATTAATGTCAGGCATATACAATGTCTGGCTGGAATCTGTTGTCACACATTTTGTTGCAGCTAATTTGATACAAATCTGTTTTAGTATCAAAATAATTGAATAATTTTCTCCTAACCATTCAATTTTTTACTGTATGTTACCGGTATCTATATTTATGTGCAGTATCAGAATACGGAGTAAGATTTTTACTCCAGTCATTATCATCAGAAACTGGTTTGTGTTTATAGTTTTATGGGTCAAAATGCTTTATAATCCCCCCACCCCCGCAGTATTAAGTTGTTACCTTGTTTAACTGTAATAATCTAATAATAATCTATAGATGAATAGCCTACTTTAATAATTCCATAATATTTACAGGATTAGATCTATGTAAAAGCCCATTACATATAACATACTGTAATTTTATTCCCCAGAAACCTGAAACCAGTTGAAAAGACAGCTGTTTGGAAAACAGTAATTACCAAATATTCCCATGAATGACAATCAAATTATATTATCATAATGGGCGTTTCAAATACATTGAACAATTGATTCTATTTGCATTAATTTAGATGAAATGGTTTGATCATTAGAAAATTAATCTGTTAGTCAATTTGTTTAAATCAAACGTTCATTCATTTAACACATGCTTTTTTATTTATTTTTTCATCGAGGCATACCCCTAGCTCACAACACAGGACAGAGAACTGTATACAGGACTCTTGGAATATTAAAAGAGGAGAATAATGTCTTATCAGCGGTGTGGAAATGTACAGTGTATCTTTTGTATATGGATGCCGACAGTTTCTATATTTCAATGTAATGTAAAATGGTTGCTGTATGCTGCATAGCTACATTATAACTCTTCGTATTTACCAGGAGAGGAGGAAGCGGCTAGTGATCACACAGTGGTGTGAAGTACAGTAACCAAGTAGATATACTTAAGTACTGTACCTAAATACAATTACCATTACATACAATTTTGAGGTATTTGTACTCTACTTCCAATTTACAATACTTACATCTCGGATCCAAATATTGCGCTTTTACACCAGTACATTTATTTGACATACATTTACCACTTCAGCTCTGTCTCCGATCTACAAGCTTGCAATGCGTCGCATGTGGATCTGCTATCCTCAAGAGATTTCTTATACATTTGAAAACGTGAAATGGGACATTCTGCATAGTAACTTGTTTCTACTTTTGGTACTTTACGCACATTTTGATGCCAAGACGTTTGTACTTTTACGCGAGTCCATTTTGAATTCCAGACTTTTACTTACTAGAGTACTAGTATTGATAATTTTACTTAAGTACAACAATCACAGTACTTTTTTGCGCCACTGCTGAGGCTGGGCCTCGTGCATTATAATACTTACCCCTGCTGTCATTTTTTAATAACTATACAATAATGGACAAACTAGCTTGAGCAGAATAAAGACTGCCATTACGTGAGTTCCAAGTCACCACCTCTTGACACATACACGCATCTCTCCGTGATTATTATCTTCCTTTCTGAAATGGGACTGTAGTTTTTTTCTTTCCTCTGCTGTGTTTTTCTTTCTTTGCAGAGGTTGAGGTCAACTAGGTTTTGTAGAGTTTATAGTGGGGAAAAAGAGACGGAGTGGCCCACAGTAAAACCCTGTGTTAATTTATCATTTTGAGTCTTAAAAATATCCCTTTTTATTAAAAAAAATTAGGTTAACTCTTTTTACTTAGCAGGGCTCTCGTCCCAGGTGATTTCTGAGGCACATTCAGAGATGTTACATAAAACTCTACATTGATAGATTTCATGATTGCCTCTTTGTTTCAGCCATTCACAAGGCACCCATTTAATCCTTTTTGAGGTGAAGGAGAGACGTCTTGAAAACGTTGCACGCCTGCTGTGTAGATTTGCTGGCTAACAAGCCAGAAATGTAGCTTTTGTATTTAGCAGCGCAATCCTTAGTAAAAGATTTGCCATTGTTTGAGTATAGGAGCCGTTTCAATTGTCAGTCGAGCTCATGGAAAATGTGACACTACTGTAGTACTATGTCACTTTTGAATGATAGGAACAATTATTTGGAAAAGTGAATTCATTCCACACATCCAGCACAATATTATATCAAAGGTATACTGAACAGTGTTTATATGCTTATCGCTAACAATAACAGAATACTGTATTGAGTCAAAATTAAAAATGCCATGTTTATCATTTGGGACACTTTGCTGTACTGTGAAACATCTTGTGCCATATTTCTAAATACAATTATAAGGAAGAGTCTGAGAAAGAACATCCGCACACTAGTTTATCGAGCTCCGAGACTTACTTTATTTGCCTGATGAAGACCTTATTGGTCGAAACGTTGCCTCTAAATAAAGTAAGTCTCTGAGCTTGATAAACTAGTGAGCGGACTGCAGATGTTCTTTCTCTTCCTTGATGTTTGCCTTGATGCCTGACATCCTGGCCTAAATATAGGCATTGAGATGTGCACACAATCTTCTCTGTAAATACAATTATAAATCATAAAAGAAGAATATTCTGTAGGCCTATGAGTCATAACAACAACCTGCTCTCTCAAGGAAATGAACAGTGTATGCTGTAACTTGTATAGGCTACCAGCAGAGTTTGAATGAAGAAACATTGATTTGTTCTAAACCCCACAAGTTCCCAGGCATTGTCGTTCATTCACGCAAGCTTATCAGGCAGGTAGTGGAACTGACAGCATTTGTGATTTCGACTCTTTTTTTAGTTTTTAGTTTTTTAGTTTCTACTGTAGGTACTTAAATACAACCGCTATGGAGGAACTAAAGCCTGATTTATACCATCTACAACCTCACAACCTTGTGAGCTTGTAGATCTATTTTCGCCATGGGACACAGTGGTATGATGGAGTAGGCTATAAATGAAGCATAACTGGTCTGTTAGCTGTCCATGAGCGCTACGCACACTAGACTTCATATTCAATCACACTAAATGGTTAAGCCAATTACATTGATTTTTGAGGGGCCTTTGCTGTCTGCATTAGTAGAGGAAAACGGACTGCTATTTTCCATATGCCGCTAAGATAAGTCCATATAGCAAACCGACTAACTGAGACCTCTTCAGGTGTGTAATGGATGTAATGCAAATCACCTATGTGATGGGAGACTTTCTCTCTCTCTGTGTGTGTGTGTGCGTGCGTGCGTGTGTGTGTGTGTGTGTGTGTGTGTGCTTGTGTCTCAGTTAAAAATGGCAGCTCAGGATTCGTTTAAGGCATGGATCTCTATATTCAGCATTGCATGTCATATTTATTACTGCACACAAACATTAACCCACTACCATTGTATGACCATAATATTCCTTACTGTTTACATTGACCTCTTTCCCCGGCCTGGTCGTTCGGGCTTTGGAACAACGGAAGCTATACCGGCTTTTTAAGTTTTATCTTATGGCAAACTGAGTGCTGTTTTGTTCCTTTTGTTCTGTTAACACACACAACAGCATTTTAATCTGTAGCTTGTACTTTTGTGCAGATGTGAGAGAACATAGTTGCTCTTTAACCACTGTCAACCTTGACATACAACAAAATATAGGGCTCAGGTGGTTAATGTCTCTTTTTGACACATTTATTTTATTCAATATCACTTCTATAACCTTCCAAGAAAGAAGCCATTGCACCTAGAGGCGGAGCCATGCTACACTGTTTCATATGTCAAAAGAAATGCTACAGTATGTTAACATTGCCTGCCACCAGTATACAGATACTGTTCATACATACAGGGTACCAATATAAAAAGAAACAGCCGTGTATCATCATTGCTGTCTTGCTACAAGGGCTCGCCTCAAAATAATTTCTTAATCCATTAATTGGCGTGGAGCGCCGATCGGGGGCATGGCTTTTTGTTCGATATGTTTTTCCAGAGATGCATGCTAATCATATAAAGTGATCCTTTGTGCTCGAGGTTGACAGCGGTGTCGGCGACTATAGGGCTTTTAGGCACACACATGCACGCACGCACGCACGCACACGCGCACATCTGTCTGGGAGCACCGACAGTGTATTATTTTGGCTGAAGAGTGTTATTTTGCTGTCAAGGCCTGATGGCAACGTGCCAACAGATGTGACAGGGTAGGATCATCCCTCACTCTTACAGGAGAGCGAGCGAGAGAGAGGGGGACGGGAGGAGAGGAGATGATAGTGGGATGAGATTGAGAGGGAAGGAGAGAAGGGAGATGGAGGGAAAACAAGAGCGAGAGAATGAAATCGAAAAGTGGCCAAACATTGGGCGAAACTTTCATCGCATTGTGAGGCGTGAGCTGATCTGAATCCTTTGAATGTGGGTTTACAGAACAGTGTGTCCAAGTACTTTCGAAGAAGCTGCTTTAAAAAGCAGAAGCAGAAATCTAAAAGACGCAGCTTTTTTTTGAGAAAGTGGGCGTGTACAAGGTACCTGTCACTCAAGCTGCCTGGACTGGCTGTCTGGCTTTGAGACGAGAGACGGGCAGTTTGAGCAGATGCGCATTTGAAAGTCTAAAACGTAAAATAGCGACTGTAGAGGAGAAATAATGATATATTTAGTTACATCATAACCTATGTATGGATGAATAAAGAATATAATCTTGGTAAACTTGTTTGTAAATAACCGAACGGACGGGATCTCAATCCTCCCCGTCTTCAGCGCTCATGTCTCCCCCCCCACTCCGCTCTCGTCTCCCCCAGGCCACGAGCGAAACCCTCCGGGCATTTTTTTAAATGGCGGCTCTGTATGTAATGTTAATGTTGATTTAGAAAGAGCATACCGTAGAAATACAATTGTATATATCCAGCACGTCGTAAAAGCAATTAAAACAGCTTATGTTTACGTGCGATTTCCGGACATTCAGTCCCAAGTCTCCCGTGGAAGGGAGCCCCCATCTCGGCGCTGTCTGTCTGTCACTGACCTCGGCTGGCGGCAGTATAGAGTCAGACCGCTCCTCCACCACCCCCACGGCACGGACCCTCACCGTTTACACTACAGCATCATTACATTTAAAGTTTGCTTTTAATTAGCAGATGATGTGAAACATTGTGCCAACTAGTAGTAGGCTATGCATACTTTAATTACTTAATTAATAATCAATATCACGGTGATATTATCACCGGAACGGAGTCCAGTGCAACGGACCTGTGCACATGCATATCATACAACTGATATAAACTTTATATCAGTTGTATGATATGCATGTGCATAGAGAGATCAATAATTAATAGCCTTTATAATAAAGGCTATTAATTATTGATCTCTCTCGCGCGCACACACACACGCGGTGCATACGACGCGCTGGGGACTCTGGACTTTAGTTCTTTGTCTATAGACTATATATATATATATATGTTCATTTATAAACCGTGTGTGTGTTTAGTCCACGGTCAGAGACAGCTACGGGGTTCAGTTGTTCACCTCGGTGGGAACCGGGAGGGGGTAATTACTGCAGGGGCACTGAGAGAGAACTGGCTCGCAAGTGAGCCCCGTGTCGGCTCCTCCACGGTGCTCAATATCACACACACACACACACACACACACACACACACACACGTGTTCTATCTATCTATAAATATAGGCTAGTATCTACTATCTTTCAACTTTTGGTATGAGGTTCATCGATAGGCCTACATGAACGCAATAGACCTATTGAAATGATTCCCTCAAATAAATCTTATATGCGATTGGTTTATCGATTCAGAACGCAGCAAACCAATCACAAAACATGGGCAACATATTGCATAAATAGAGGGGGTACATACAACTGATATAAAGGCTATTAATTATTTTTTAAAGGTATGATCAAGGCCCCACTCCTGTAGTACATTACTACAGGAGTGTGATAGTGCCTCGGGTGACCTGCGGCCAGACCCCGTCGTCGAGGAGAAACCTCGAGCTTTCCCCTCGAGCGAAAGTGGACCGACTTCTGGACCCTGTGGCCCGGCCCGCGGAGGACCCCCTAAGTTGAGACTGGGTGTCGAGGAGCGTAAACCAGTGATCAACCCCCTGTGCTCAGGGCGAGGTCCCGCGACAAGGGCAATTAATTTTAGTGCGATGAAACGTCCCGCAAATCGTCTCCGAGCACACACGAGGACCGGCACAGAAACGCGCTGAGAGCCGGCTGCTACTCCCCTCTTCTCGGGGAAGGTTTTGGGGAAAACTCCGACACAACTATTGTTTAGTTGTTTGTCTATCTATCTATATCTGCTAATTTATCAACCGTGTGTGTGTGCACTGTTTAGTCCACAATCAGCGTCAGCGACGGATAGCGTTCTGGAGAGTTCAGTTCAGTAGTGAGTAGTCCATCCATAGCTTCGATGAGAACCGGAGGGGGGGGTGAATGCACGATGACTTGTCCCCAGAAACGTGACACTCGCGACGGCACACGGAACACAACCTGTTTTCACCGCTTCGACAACTTGTTTCTCATATAAACTTTAATTTCTATCACAAAATATGCTATGGTCTTGCCAAATATCCATTCATATTTCATATACAGCCCATATTTAAAAAGTTTTTTTTTTAATGCGGACAATTGGCTCGGACAGCTTTTCCAAGGCTTTTTGGTTTCGTAAAATGAGCTCAACTCCGCCTCCTCAAACCACGCTGTGCTCTGATTGGCTACACGCAGATTTTTAAAGCTCCAGCTTTTAAAAGCTGCTTTAAAGTTAAGGTCCGGTGAGCAAAAAAAAAAGCAAAAACAAAAAAAAGCTATTGTTCCAGCTTTTAAACGCAGAAGCTGTTCTGCATAGAGATAACATGGGACGAAGAAGCAGAAGCTAGCTTCTGCTTCTTCGGTCTGAATGGGGCTTAAGACGTATTATCTTCCTGTTATTTGTTTCCTTGTATGAATCCCATACTTAACATTTTTGATTTCTTCATCTCTGTGCATACACCGGTAGGTCAGCCGTGATTGTTTCATCTGTGGGGTTAGTGATGCTGCAGACACATTTACGCACTGATTTAGTGCAGATTTTGGGGCAAGCACAGTATTTCGGCCACGTTACTTGCAATAGAGCATCACAGTCCCGCCCTCTTTCATGACGACGACAGGCCCGGAAGAGAATTCCCCCATACATTTTTACCATAGACGTTTCAAAAAGTATTTAAACTTAAAGACATTTAAGTATTTAAGCATTAATTAGAGGATAAACTAAAACAATAAATATTACAGTCATATTTGTAAGGCTCTCATTGGCTTAGGCGGCATGGGGGCGACTCCCATTGATAACTAGGTTGCTATTAAAAATGGGCCTGTTGTATCCATCATCCATCCATCCATCTTCAACCGCTTATCTGTAGTCAGGTCACGGGGACAACAGCTCCACCAGAGTGTTCCAGATTTCCCTCTCCAGAGCAATATTAGTGACTTCCTCCTGGGGGATCCCGAGACCTTCCAAGGCCAGTGAGTCGCTGTGTTTCCTCCAACTGCCCCGGGGTCTCCTCCCAGTAGGACGTGCCTTGAGGACCTAAGCACCTAAGCTGGCTCCTTTCCAGGCGAAGAAGCAGCAAGTCTCTCTTGTGTGACTGCACTTCTCACCCTATCTCGCCCGCATGTATTCGCAACCTTATTCGTTCCGTCATGACCCACACTTCATGACCATAGGTGAGAGTAGGAACGAAGATTGCTCGACAGAGAGCTTTGCCTTCTGGCTCAACTCTCTTTTCATCACAACAGTGCGGTACAGGGACTGAAATACCGCCCCTGCCGCTCCGATTCTCCAGCTGATCCCATTCTCCGTACTCCTGTTGTTGTAAATTGCTGTAGTGTACCCTGGCCTTTTTTTCTTCTTTCTAATTATGTGATCGGCCGAAAATGTTGTGTTTATTGTCATGATTTGATTGTCACAACAAGGGCTGGCTTTTTCCGAGGCTTAAAAGGTCTTTAAATAAATACTTTTTTAAATGTCTGTGGGAAAAAAATAATGGGGAATTGTCATCGTCATCGTCATGAAAGGGGGCGGGACTACGACGGTCTATAGTAAGGTCTTTCTATTTTTTCCAGGAGTTTGGTGCCCCCCAGAGCTTGGTGTCCGGCTCTGCAGGCCCTAAAGCCTGTGACTCGGTTTTCAAAAAAGGCCTCCTGAAGCTGTCGTGCAGGAGACTATAGAGCTCTGCACAGAGTGTTAAGCGCTTAAGCCCTATTTTATACTCCATTGACAACGCTGTGTCGTTCATATTCCTTTACAGATGGAAGTATATACTGTATAAGAAAAGCTACAGCTAGTTGTACCGCTCCTTGTTCAATCCTAAGTGTCAAGAAAAAAGAAACCAAACTGTTAGATCAGCATTCTTATTCAAACATCCGTTGATGGATAACTGCCAGAGTGCACGAGGCTTGAATCTCACGTCTGTTAATGACCCTGATGACTTTTGTTGCCGTGTTAAGTCAGCTGTTGTGGCTAAGTGCAAAGTGATTACTAATGTAATGTTCACTATCGAGTATCGAGTGTCTCTACTACTATACGCATCTATCCTTCTCCGTCCCGCTCTCCTTTCTCCCTCTCATTGTGCGTCTTCTGCTCTGTTAATTTACTCCTCGGCTCTAGAACGGAGAGACAAACAAAAGAGGTGCAAAACAAAACAAAAAAAGGAGTAGAAAGGAATACCCATGTCATTACTTGTTGTGATTCTACAGCAATACAATACCCCGATCACCCATGAGAGAGAGGGATGAAGAGCGAGAGAGAGAAGGGTGGGGGTGAGAGAAGGAGAGGTCCTCTGCATGCGTTGCAGGGAAAGGCAGTTTAATTTAGATAATTATCTCTCAAATTAACCACAAAACTCCTTCCCTCTTAATTACCTGCCGTGCCGCGCAACAAAAAGCAGCACCAAGGATGTCTTTGTTGAAATGTTTTTCAGGGGACGTCGGGGACATAAATTGGACGGCGCCCGTGCATACTGAGAGACAAGATAACCCTGTGAGGGACGAGTTGATAGGCTAATGGGGGGGATACTGTTAGTGATCCGCGTTTGTAATTGGCCGTCATAAATCTGGAGCAGGCGACGAGGGGAACAAAAGAGCGGTTTTGTTCCGGGGGTCTCGGGCCGCTGTGCGTCTCATAAATCCTCCCCTCTCGCTGAATGCCGCTATCTGACCGAGGGCCCCGATGTGCGTGCTATAACGGGAGATGCATGCACGGCTCCTGCATCTGGCCCATCGATCTCAGCGTGCGTGCGTGCGTGCGTGCGTGCGTGCGTGCGTGCGTGCGTGCGTGCGTGTGTGTGTGTGTGTGTGTGTGTGTGTGTGTGTGTGTGTCGAGCGCAGTGCTAATAAAGAACAGACCTTTCCTTATCGCGGTGTGTGGTGAGGGTGATTGTGTCAGCAGTCATTAACCTTGCTTTTCTAATGACAGCTGTGCTGATTAGCTTCAACACTTGAAGCCAGGTCACGACATTTCCAGTTTTCCTGTGTTATTTGTCTTCACCGGCAGCAGTTGTTAACATCGTAGGCTGGGGGGGGAGAGGAATGTTTCTACATGCTTAGCAACAAACTGCCACTGTTATAGTGCTGCTTGTGCTTGCATTCATCACTCGCGAGTTGCCACAAGCTACAGTATACAGTTTGACATTTATTTTTCTGTTTCAGAGCAGCATAAGCAGAGACCATGGTCCACGTGTAGTTTGCAGTGTAATAACCTCCTGTTTAACTGTACTTTACACCACTGGCTAACACTAAATATATGAAAAATTGTCGGCACACTGTAACTCTGTAAAGCTCTCATGCAGTCACGGCTTTATCATAGATTAACGTTTTGACACAGTCTTCATCAGAAGAATCATTCTGGAAAAAAAGTCAAATCAAAGGAATATAACCCCTTTTGTCCCATGCGCCCCACTTAGTGCTCAGGTAAATGAGGTGAACCTCGACCGTGACCTGTTCCATTTAACTACCACAATTCCTTCCATTTAACTTCCCCCCCCCCCCCCCCCCGACGCAATTGTGCCCTGTTTTATAGACCACGCACCATCGTGCCCCATCGGTAATTTGAATAGCTGGCAATGCTCCTCGCACGCGCGTGGCGTGCGCACACACGGGGAGTAATTGACACACTTTTGGAGTGCCACACCTGAGCTGCACCAATATTTGTGTTCCTGCCGCCGCCATGTGTGTTTGCCCAGGCGCTTGGTGTGCTCTGCACAGCTCTCGCCTGTCGGTGTGAACAACTCTCCTCTCGAGGGGACACTTTTCCAGACAGACACGCAGACAGATAAGCCACTGGGGGGGGGGGGGGGGGGTAGGTAGAGATATACATGAAGAACTAGAGAGAGCAGGAGTTAGACATATTCAGAGAGGGAGAGAGAGAGAGATCAATGGTTGTGCCAGTGGAGTTTGGATAATTACAGTAGTTATCCAGAAGAGCAGGCCAGCCATCCAGGTCTCAGAGAGAGAGTCACTTATCACTCTGCTCTGTCATTACGCCTTTAAACATTGCCGGAGCAAAGTGGGTGCGTGCGTGCGTGCGTGCGTTCATGCTTTTCCGTTTCAGAAGACGTTTTTCTGTAGATTGGAGGATCTGTGAAATGATATCATCAGCTATGCCAAGAAAGGGAATTTGAGAGAGGGAGAGGGAGCGAGAGTGAGAGAGAGAGAGAGAGAGAGAGAGAGAGATGATTTATGCTGTCCAGTCAGTCAGGATTCCCTGAAACATTGTTGTCTTGACAAACATCTGAAATGAGCCTGGAGAAACAGAGCTAAATCCTCTTGGACTGCTACCGTTTAGCTCCGAAAAACAAACACACACATACACACACACACACACACACACACACACACACACCTAAACATGGCGATTTGGTCCTGATGTTGAGAAAGCTTGTCAGACATCAGACAGAGATGAGAGAGATGGAGGGAGGGATTACGATGGCTGTGTGAACATCCACTGTTTGTCACCTCCGGGGCTATTTTGCTCTGGTTTAGATGGTTCAGGATTAGGTGTGTGTGTGTGTGTGTGTGTGTGTGTGTGTGCACGCTGTGTACACGTTCAAGAGAAGTGGGCTGGTAGTGATGGATGCTTGAGGCAAAGCTGTCAGATTTCCAACCGATTTTTCCTGTCTTCCGTAGGTGGTGAATGTAGGGTACACACACACACACACACACACACACACACACACACACACACACACACACACACACACACACCTATTTGACTGTACACTGTAACATTGCATTGGGCTTCAAATGTGTTCTGAAACATCGCATTTGATTGAGTGTTAATTTTGACATCATATTCTGATTTAGTGTTTTTGTCTTAGGGCCTTTCCCTTACCCGGCTTATCCCTAAACGTATATTTGCTATTTCTTACTATTTTTAAAAACATTTTAAAATAGTTCAACTAGCCCAGCTACATCGACAGGTTGTAAGCTTGTAGATCGGCTATTTGAACTATTTTAATGAAAATTATTTTTTATTTATAACCTATAATGTTTTCAGATACATGTTTTAGCGTGATGATTAAGTTTAAAACGAGTAATACACTGTCTGGGGATATTAATACAATCTGAGAATACATTTCTTACCAAGAGTATTCTTCACCAATGTGTTTGTAAGGGTGTCTTATTCAACCACCCTAGGGACATTTTTGACAGCTGCTGAAAGTTGGGGTACCATCAACAACCAATATAAGGCAAAATGTTCTAAATTGTATTATGCTTTAAGTAGCATGTGACATGATGTCAAACTAGGGGTTTTTCATGATTCTGAATCCATTCCAAGCATTAGTTTTGCACGAAAAACACTCCTTGGGCTAAAAACGGCCATAGCCGTCATCACAAATGTGATGAGGTCAGCACATTTGGGGAAATTGGGGGTGCTTTAATATTGTTTTACACATGGAGACATATTTTTCAATATAAAACTGGTGGTATTATGGCTTGTTTGTTTGTGTGTGCCTCGAAAGAGCGGGCGGTAGAGTATCTGCTTGCCGGTTGTGGTGAGCTGGTCTGGGCCAAATGTCCAGCCTTTGGTCGACTACTACATGTGTGTGTTTAACTATGAAATATACTGTGTGTACAATTGGAAAATGTCTATGCTTGGTACAATGTGTATTACATCACACAGAGAGAGTTAATGTGCTGGAAGAATAATTCTCTCTCTCTCTCTCTCTCTCTCTCTCTCTCTGCCATTCAAGGCTTCCTCCAATTAAAAACCAGTGGGATTTGAGGACGCCATCTTATTTACCATATTAATTAGAGCGCGGGGCTGACAACAAAGGGAAGGAGATGGATGGGAGACCATGACGCCGGCCTCTCTGACGTGACACCTATTATACAGGTTAGGCAACTGTGTGTGTGTGTGTGTGTGTGTGTGTGTGTGTGTGCGCGCCACACTGAAGCACACATGCTTGGACAGATGCCCCTTTTAGGAGGGCAAGTTTGATTGTTTTTGGAGCTGTTGATCCTCCTCATATCACAGTCATAATGTGGAACTTCTATTAAACATAAAGTTTTCATCAGCTTGCAGAGCGGATCAATGATCAGACTCTCTAGTCTAGTCGATCACGTGGTCTAGCGGCGAGATTTTCATGATTGGCTGGCCTCTAAGCCAATGGGAGACTAGCCCTATACGGCCAATGGGAAACTAAGCCCCACGGCCAATGGGACACTTGGCCCGCTCTCCTATCCCCGACCACATCATGACTAGAGACTGCAAACGTGACTGCAGAAAGTCCCACTAAGGTACAATATGCAAGAGAATAGAATGCGAGTTGATATAGGCTATAACTAGATAAAGTGGTAACCCTTCATTTTAGTAATGAAGGGTTACCGATAAAGTGCCCCTCAGGGCACAGGTCTCCACCAGGGCAGGTCAAGTTGTGGCCTCCTGGTGGGGCTATAATAGGCCAATGTGAAAAGGGTGCCATTTGTTCTTACGCCTTGGATGGCAATTGGATGATTTGAGGCATTTTGTTCCAAAAATCCACCTGTTGGTGGCGCTATAACAGGCCAATGTGAAAAGGCTGTGTAAATTGCTTTGAAAGCCAAATATCGGACAGATCTGTCTTGAACACATGACTACTGTGTAACGATTTGCGGGATTTATGGACAAAATCTGGTGGAGTAATATAAAAAAAATGTGGAGAACATGTAAGAGCACATGGGAGGTGTGATAGAATCAACTGTGCACATACGTACATGTATAGTTCCGGGTTTCCAGTGGGTGATTTGAACTGGAAACGCATATCACCCATATGCGTTTACTGTTTCCGGTTCAAATCTGCTGTGACGAGAACCTCTTTTGGTGTTTTTAGCATTATGTTACTGTATACCTTAGCTATTGAAAAATAGCAGATCTACAAGCCCATAGCACGGCACTCGGTGGCACTATGAGCTTATAGATCTGCTATTTTTGAAAAATCTTGGAAATGTGGCACAAATCTTTGTAATACATATTCTTTCAGAGCGAACGTTTTTAACTAAAATATTTGCTTCTGGGGGGGGGGGCTTCTGGTGGTCGGTTGCCAATTACATGTCATTTTTTGGGTCCTTGTTTGTAGTTTGAAAACCACTGACATAGAAACATAGGTTTTTCATGTCATGATTTAGAAGACTTTTAGTAGAATAAATGGGTTAAAATGAACGGGTATAAATGCCACTTTCAGGAAACCCGAGACTACAGTTATGCACAGAGCAGCGTATTGTACCCGTGAAGACCAGAGAATAAAAACATGCATCCGGTTCTACGAACGTAACGCTTTGTTAATACGTGGACGTGTGGGGGGAGAAAATAAACAGCACCCCATGTTTATAATTATGACAACAAAAAAAAAGCCCAATATCACACAGCTTACCCACTTAAGCCCTAAATACTTTGTCATACGACCAATAGCGAAACTAGACCATCTACAAGCTCACAACATGTTGCATCGTGACTACATGCCAAGAATAGGGATGCTTTGTTGTATACATATACGGATCATGTGGTTAAAATAGACCGTATACTTGTTTGGTTGATAGACTGGTGAATGGTGATATCACTGCTCCTTGACGTCACGCTATACGCAAACAACAAATTAAAAACAATATATATATACACGCGTATATTCCACTACTGTTGGGCGTTTGGAGCAGATAGGAGGATGAGGGGGGGGGGGGAGAGCGAGAGGAGTGAGGGAGAGGAAAGGTGGAGAGAGAGCAGGGTTGAGTGTTTTTGAGTGATGTGCTCTGTAATCATGGGTCTATTAGCCTGCTCTCTATATGGCTACGATGGACCTGAAGAGACGCTCTATGGACCACTCAACTATTTAGCAGCTGACAGGTGTGTGTGTGTGTGTGTGTGTGTGTGTGTGTGTGTGTGTGTGTGTGCGCACACGTTCACTCAATACGTTTAGCAAATGACGTGCGTGTGCGATGGTGGTGGAGCTACTCCGCTAGGGTGTCTTTATGTCATCATGGGTGAACACCGTCAATATATATTGTTCAACTGACAGGTATATTTATGTGTGTGCTTGTAATTGTGCACGTGCGCGCGCGCGCGCACACATGGCGTGTTTGTTTGTGTGCTGGATGAAATTTTGTGCACTCAGAGTTAAATTAACAGTGCTTTTACAATATGAATTGGGATACCAGAGAATAGAAATGCCATTAAAACGGGGGTCCGTAGCATAATGCATGTCAAACTGGGGGGGGGGTCCATGAAATTAATATGTTTCGGAATCACTGCTAGAGCCGTAAAAATCCTCCCTTATCGGGGTCACTGGCATATGTTTTCAAATGGGGGGTCCGTGGTCTAATAAATGTTGATTTGGGGGTCCTTGACACGGAAACGTTTAGGAACCACTGCTCTATCACTAATGATGGAAAGCCTGCAGAACAAAATCACACTTGTGTGAAGTGAGGGGCGCTCTTATCTTCATACACCACATTCCGTGCTCAGCCATTCAGAAGCACATTCTATACAGCTCTATACTGACCGAGCTACCCGGACACAAATCCCCCATTACTCATAGATTGGGGAAAGTATTAAATGAATAGATCAATTCAAAGCATTTTTTCAGAGTTTTTCTGAGAGTTTTTCTCAAACTTGTAGTCCAGATTTCATTCACTCACTCACTCACTCACACACTCACTAACATGCGCAACATTCATATATTCATCTCCCTTTTATCTTGGTGATACAGTTATCTGTATCCTTGATTTTCTACATTGTGGACTCTCTCTCGCTCGCGCACGCACGCACGCACACACACACACACACACACACACACACACACACACACACACACACTCTCTCAGATGTTCTGCTGCTGAGGATCAAAGCTGCTGAAGAGGTTTTTCCATCTCTCCTCCATCTTTCCTCTGCACCACTCCCCTTCATCTCCTTCAAACGAAGGAGCAAAGAAAGGCTAGATCGTTTCTTTCACATTCTGCCTCTTGCTTCCGTTGTACCCCCCCCTTCTCCTTTTCCCTATAGCCTCTGATATTAACTAAGTGAAGTGCTTAGTAGAGAGAGGTGTGTGTGTGTGTGTGTGTGTGTGTGTGTGTGTGGAAACCAGTGTTGTTTTTGGCAGCGCATTTCTATTTTAGTTTTTAGTCATAGTCTCTTGAATAGTTTTCATTTAGTTTTAGTCACATTTGAGTCACCTGGAATGTATTAGTGTTAGTCTAGTTTTAGTCGACTAGATATCATAAGATTTTAGTCGACTAAATCTGCAGTTGCTTTAGTCGACTAAAATGTATTTTGGCGGGCCTCGATGCCGTCATAATGACAGATTTTACACTTGATGAAAATAGCAGATCTTCTGCGTTGCTTGCGGAACTCGCAGCATCGCAGGCGTGTAATACTCTCGTGTAATATTGCTAAAGTGTTGTAGTCGAGTGGATTAGTCGGGTCCAAGTCAAGACCGAGTGAGGGAGGGGGCCGAGACCGACGGGAGGTACGTGGAACGGAGTCGAGACCGAGACCATTTTTATTTTTTCTCATTTGATTATTTAATAAACCTTCTGCCTTCGGCGTCTCAATGAACTATCGCTGCACTGGATACTATAGGTGTTGAGTAAACCACTTAGACCACAGCGAGAGAAGTGACAGCCAAAGCGATCTATACAATGACTATAAATGGTATTCTCTTAGTTTTCAAATGTGCTGCAGCTAAAATGTTTAAAGACCTAAAATGAAATGAAATGAAAAATACGTTTTTCACACTTAGTTTGAACATTTCAAAGGTGGGGTTCAGCTCTGATGTAGGCTAGGAGTGAGTTCCACAATGAGAGGGCGGCCACTGCGAAGGCCCTAGCTGTCACCCCAGGTTCGTTTGTTTGACTTGTGGGGTTCCAGTTGGTTGGCAGTGCTTGACCTGAGGGAGCGGGTGGGGACATGGCGTTGGATGAGGTAGGGGGGGGCCTGGTTGTTGAGGGCTTTGTATGTGATGGTGAGTATTTTTAAGTCAATTTGACGTCAATTCTGAATATATACGTATATAATGTGTGATAGTGTCAACTGGATTTAAAGGGATACATGCCTTTCACCCGAGGACAAGAAGGCTAATAACTGAATATGAATTTTAAATATAGTTACAGCAACAGTGAGAACAGTGAGGCTCGTATGGCATTATTGAGTGTGTGGGTGGAGGGTGAGGCTATAGCGAGCACCATATTCACATTGTGTGCCAAACCCTATAGTCTGTGTCTTCAACAGCTGCTGTACACTGTACACACACACACACACACACACGCACACGCACACGCACACGCACACGCACACGCACACACACACACACACACACACACTCATTCTTTCTCTCTGTTTGTTTACCTCTTGTGCTGTAATGAGCACCTGGCTGATGCATGGTTCCTGCATGGGTCTGCTGAATATTGTGTGTGTTAGCAGCACCTGCTGCCACACACACACACACACACACACGCAGCACACAGGAAATATTACTATTAAGAGTAATAGTAATTTAACAAACAAAAAAAACGGGACCATTTTGAGTCCATTTGTTCACTCTGTCTCTGTGCTCACAGAAAACTTTACTGTGTGGCAACTCCAGGTGGTTAAGAATGTTTTGTATCAGGCTACGTTGTGAACATTCTGCATTTAGGTGGCCCTACACAGTATACTGTCATATTCAGGTAGACATTATTCTTTCCACCATAGTTTTTTTTTCCCGGAACCATTTGAGTTACAGACCCATAAGGGTCCATTTGGTTCCAAACTATCATTTAGCTGGGGACCCCCTGGAACTCCCTCAAGGACCCCTGGGGGTTCCCGGACGCCACTTTGGGATGTACAACAATGTGCTGTACATGCAGATCACATTTTCACAACTGCTAGATAAATACTTCTAGGTTGTGGATAAAATGTACAGGTATCTACTATCTATGTACATTATCATCACCCCCCCCCCCCCCTTTCATCTTCAGCCAAGCACAAGACATTCATGGCATTTGTAGTGGTGTAAAGTAACTAAGTACATTTACTTAAGTACTGTACTTACAATTTTGAGGTATTTGTACTTTACTTGAGTATTGTCAATTTCTAATACTTTTACTTCTACTGGACTACATCTCAGAGGCAAATATTGTACTGTTACACTACATTTATTTGAAAACTTTAGTTACTTTTATTATTATTACAAAACATACATTAAACACTTCAGCAATATATCCTATTGGCCTGAATATAAGACTGGGGGTTGTCATATAATCAGTCGTCTTATATTCGGCACAATACAGTATACAAATCTGCCATTTAAAAATATATATTTTGTATACATTTGAACATTTCAAATGGGATATTCTGCAACTGTACTTTTGGTACTTTAAGTACATTTTGATGCCAATACTTTTGTAGCCTCGCACAGCCAGCCTTCATCTGCCTTTGCAATGCATAATTTGACCAGATTTGCCTGAGAGCCTGCCATCGCGCAAACTCCAGCTTTTCACCAGAGGAGAAAAACGGAATCTATTTATTTATTTTTATCCAAAATGAGTTAATAGCACAGGCAGACTCTTCACATACTAGAGTATGTCTGAAATAAGTGTCAGAGCTAAAATTGTAAATGTAAAGATGAAAAACATGTTTAAACATGTAGCTATGTGTAATGTAAGAGACCACAGAAGTGAACCTTTCATGCCTGTTTGTTTTCTCAACTCGCTGTTTCTCTGCAAGAACATTACTCTATACGCCATATCTCCAAACTGGTGGGTCAAACTGAACAACCAATAAGTCAATTTGAAGCTATGATTCCCTGCTTTCATATGACATGAACAAACAAAAAAAAAAAATCCAATGGCAGTCCCTCAGTCAAATGTAGTCACTGCCGTGATGTGATCTGATCACGCAGTGCAGTGCAGCGCAGTGGAATATTAGTATCACAACACAAGGCTAATACTTTTGTACTTTCACTCAAGTGCATTTTGTAACGGAGTAGTTCTACTTTGCAGTATTGATACTTTTACTAAAGTAAAACATGTGAGTAGACCACTGAATAGAAGGGCTACAATAGCTGCGGAGTAAGAGGGGGGAGTGAGATGGAGTCTGAGAGAGATGGAGAGCATGCAGAGGACCCTGGAGAAGTGGTCATTGAAAATCTAACTGGGTGGCCAATTTAAGTTTGTGGGAAGAAAAGAAATACAGATGAAAACAACATGGAGTCTGCATGTCCTGCTCTTTGGACATTTCGACAGAAGTTGATGCTTTTCCTTCATGCAGCCTCAGTCCTCTCCTCTCCTCTCCTCTCCTCTCCTCTCCTCTCCTCTCCTCTCCGTGAATGAAGACATTTATTACAACAGAGACGAGGGGGGATTAGCAGAAGGCTTAGACCATTCTCATGGTAATAAGTCGAGGCTGGGAACGCCCCGATAAACACCAACACTCACCTTATCTATAGACCCACACAGCCCTCGACAACATACTGTACACACTGGCTGAGCGAGAGATAGACACAGAGGGAGGGAGGGAGAGAGAGAGATAGACACAGAGGGAGGGAGGGGGAGAGAGAGAGAGAGAGAGAGAAAGACGGGCCAAATATCCGTGACCCCTTCACCCTTTTGCAGTTGGACGAGAGACTGAAGCTCATTTTGTAGAAACATTTGAGTCAAACTTGATTTAATCAGTCAAATCTACAGGATTACAGAAATAACATAAATTCAAGTTGAGAAAACGTCATTTTTACATTTTACTGAATGTGATTGGTACCTGCACGTATAGTGTGAAGGAAGCAAACGACAGCCGTGTCATTCAGCCATTCTAGAAAGTACAGAAACGGTTCAACGGTGCGCCCACCCATTCATACCTCAATTAGCTGCTAATAGACTGATTCCTTTCTTCAAATGAGCGCACAAAAATGAGCCGTCACAATGTGAAAATCACAGCCATTAGCCTGCCGACCTGCAGTATCTCCCTAAACCACTGCTCTCTTGCTTGAGTACACCCTAATAATGAAATGGTAGGATTCAGTAGCAGTGTTGATTTTGACATCAAATTTTGATTTGTTTTTTCTTTCAGTCAACTAAATGTCATATAAGATTTTTGTTGACTAAATCTACAGTTGATTTTGTTGCAATAAAAAAATAAATGTGGCCAGCTAATGGCTGAATTTATACTTGCTCAAAATAGCAGATCTACAAGCGCACAACGCATCGCGCTATTGACGAGACAAAAATGGCACCATATTATGAGCATTAGTGAGGACCAATTACATAAAGAGGGTGAAAATGGGCCTTTAAGTGAATCAAAAATAGACCATTTTTAAAGTGGTCCTCTAACGTATGATGCCCAAAAATAGCGACAACAGGTTAAACTTGGTGGTGTTGCAATCCTCAGCAGTGGTGGAGAAGGTCATTATTACTTTTACTTAAGCAGATTCACCGCCATTGGCCGAGATCTATGTCAATTAAAGCCTATTATTTAATCTAACGCTTAACGCCATTGCCGTAGATCAATAGCAATTGCGCTTTTATAGCGCTTTCGATCGATCAAGCCATGATGCCACTTACGTTAGCATCGGGTAGCTAGCCGTTGTTGTCATAACACTGGGTCACCCATCTTAGATCGTCAGCACCACAATAATCCATTCTATTTGTTTCTTTCAATCGCCTGTATCTCCTATTCCGATGGCATTTTTGGTCAAAACAACGTTTCTTTGATGGCACAGAGCCGGCGATGTGGAGCCCTCCAGTGCCCCGGTATTGGTAACAAGGCCTGTCCAGGACCCGTTTCACTTACTAGTTTATGTTCACTTCCGGTCTGGAAATGTGGCTTTTCATTTTAAGAGCTCAACCGGGAAAAATGCTGGCAATGTAGACATACTCTGTTACAAGTAAAAGTCTGGAATTCAAAATGTAGGCCTTCTTGAGTATACGAGATGTAGTGGAGTAGAAGTAAAAGTATTGGTAATCTTTATTGATATCGATCAGGCTTATCGAGCCGGGTTCTATTATTTTGTGGAAAGACGGGAGACGACAATAAATTGAACCAGTATCTTTTACTATGGCCTTCAAATACAGTACTTTTCTAACAGACAGAAGAAGGCAATTGACCTTTTTAATTTTGGAAAATAATATTGAGTACACTGTTAACTGGTTATTGTGTGAACAGTCACTTTAAAAGCCTTTGTTTACCCAGGCAGTGCTGGCTGGCAGGTATCAATACACTTTTAGACCGACATGTTTGTACCAGAGTGGGTGATTAGATATTATTTCTTGATCGCCTCTTGATTGTTTAAACATGATGTCATGGGATGGTGTGCTCAATAGCAGGATTGATAAACCAAAAGCTTATTTATACCGGGTACTCAATAAGCATGTTATCAGGTTTTTTGGGGGGTATCCCTAACTGTGATTATAGAAGCTGTGTTTTAGCTGGCCTTGTTTGTGTTTATTTGAGCTTGTAGATCTGTTATTTTTAACAGATTATAACGGATGTTGTTTGTTTGGCCCTGAATTGGCAAGCTACGTTTGTGTATGTTAAATACTCCTGTGTATACATGCGCACGCAAGCACGCGCACGCGGCCGCTCGCACAGTTCCTCTGTGTAAGAGAGATGTACGTACGTTACAAGCCTCTCCCCTGCCACGTCTGATTAAAGCAGCAGTGATGAGACGCACCTGTATAGCTGACAGGAGACAATGCAGCCTCTTCCTCTCCCAGATAGATTTTCTCCATTAAAACTGACCCTTTGTCTAAAGGAGAAAAAAAACGTGGCCCCCTTTGTGATGCTAAAGAGAAGATGGAAGATTTCCAATTCAATTTGGGCAGAGTAGAGCGCTGGTCAGCTATACTCGCTTCCATTGTCCCGCTCGGGGCCCCTCTGGGATGCGGCTCGCATCTCCCCCAAACGGCAATTAAGCCGGACGGACGGACGTTCGGACGGACGGACGGAGGGGTAATTGACAGGCACGATAAAGGCAGCCATCATTCTCTGTTTTTCCTCTGTCTCCATGTCTGTCTGTCTCTCTCTCGTTCTCTCTCTCTCTCTCTCTCTCTCTGGCTCTCGCGTACTATTGCTGAAAATTAAATTGAGAGGGAGGGAAGAGCAATGGATGAAAGTGAGATGGAAACAAAAAATAGAGAATAATGAGAGAAATACTGGCCCCCGGTATATGCACCTCACTTTCTGTTGGGTGCGCGGGGTCAGGGGAAAAGCGTATTTACCAATGGAGATCAATATAGTGTCTCATGACTATTGAGTTCTCATGATACTTATGACCCATATAGAGTCCAGCAAATCAATAACTGACTACCGTTATATCCACTGCCCAGAGAGCACAATCCAGGACAGTGCCTGTACAGAGAAGAAGTGAGCAAAGACCGCTTTGCCTTTGGCCTTCATGTAACTGAACATTGTTATTATTGTGCTAGAATTTGACCAGTCGTACAGGTGCCCACATGTCCCTAGTTGCCCAGGTGCCCACATGTCCCTAGTTGCCCAGGTGCCCACATGTCCCTAGATGCCCAGGTGCCCACATGTCCCTCGTTGCCCAGGTGCCCACATGTCCCTAGTGCCCAGTTGGTTTTGGTGCTCCAGGTGCCGAGTCTTCCAGGTGGCAACATGTCCCTATAGTGGCCAAAACAAGAGACCGGTGAATGTGGAAAATGTGATGTAATTTGCACTTCTGGTAAAATGTTGCGCAATAACATAGTATCATACAAATGCAAACTGTACGGTAAATATGCAAACGTCTCCACCAATAGTGTTCCTATATGATAAAACATTGTTTTAAAAAAGAAATGTCACGCACATATTTTTCCAGTGCATGTGGCAGGCCTTGTTGACGGATTTGGAAGAGATTTTGAAGGTCTGGTTCCAAAAATGAACCAGTATTTAATGTGTAAAATCCATGATATTTTCATTGGAATGAATGAGCCTAGCTGGAAAGTGTCCAAGTGGGAGAGGACGGGGCTTACTGTAGCTAAAGGTGAATTCCACATGGTTCTCTAGAAGAAGGCAAACGGATAAATGTCATACTCCTTGTCGATTTGTGTGGCTCATCAATTAGTGTGGCTCGATAAAAATCTGACCCAATGCCTCCCTGCTTGGCACTCGGAATCAAGTGTTGGATTGGGGTTACGTCCCTGCGACATACTAGCGGTGTACTTGCACATCAAGATGACTCACGACGAGTCACACTACAGAAACAGGAAATATACCAGGCTTACTTGCTTACTTTTGAAGATGAAGTCTAGTAAGTGGTGGAGCATAAAGGTGCACAACTGACCATCTGCAGGGCCGGATTTTCCCTCCCAAGGGCCCCCGGGCTAGACAAAATGTCAGGGTCCCCCTGGGCTGCGCGGTGCGTTTCGCTGTAATTTTGGGGTACCCAGCCCCCCCAAAAGAGAAAGGCAGGCAGGCAGGCAGGCAGGCAGACAGACTAGTGGCTGAATGAATACTATAGTAGCCATAGTGCACTAATGCAAGTTTTACAGTAAAGTATTTCACAATGTGCTCTATAAAATCACAGTAAGAGAGGAGCAATAAAGAAAGAGTAAAGCCACTAATAGTGCACTAATGCAGTTGCCAGTTTTACTATTTTACTATATTGGGGGTATTTTGTTTTAATTTTGGTGTAATTTTGGGGTACCCAGCCCCCCCAAAAGAGAGAGACAGACAGACACTATAGTCACACACATGCACAGCGACATTGGCAGGCTTTAGGGCTTTCCACAGCTACCCCACAACACAGCGTCACTGTCTGCAGTGCAGACAGTGACGTAACCATAATACTAAATATACAATAACCAAACATAAATCTTACTTGAATTGGATTGCAATACTTTAAATCATAAAAAAAGGTCTGAGTGTACGGTAAACTGATGGATATTATTGCTCTCCTCTTCATCTCTCCTTATTTTATCTTCCTCCCTCTCTCTGCCATTCCATCTCTCCTTTACTTTTTATGCCCTTTTCACCTCTTCTGTCTGTCTGTCTGTCTGTCTGTCTGTCTGTCTGTCTGTCTGTCTGTCTGTCTGTCTGTCTGTCTGTCTGTCTGTGCCCCTTTCTCTCTCTCTCTCTCTCTCTCTCTCCATCTGTCTCTCTGTCCTTTTCTCTATCTCTCTCCACCCGTCTCTCTCTCTCCTCTAATCATGGTGAGACACCCCCCCCCCCCCCCCTTCATTCTTGGCTTGTGGCAGACGGCCTAATAGGATTTAATAAGCCCCATTTGCATGTCAGCCCTTTTTTGATTTTCTGCAAGAAAGAAAGGAGAGAAGAAGAGGATGTCGGGGGTGCGTGGGGAGGAGGGGTTGACGGAGGGCAGGAAAGAAAATGGAATGAAGGGGGAGGTATAGTGGTTGAGTGGAATGGATGGTTTTCAGATTGTAGGAAGCAATACTAAATACATATTGTACTGTATGTATGTATGTATGTGCGGAATATACTGTACATTTATCAATCCGCTCGATCTATATCGATCTATTGGCCTACATTATTGTAGTACTGGCCTTGTGGGTTCAGCGGTTTTGCGTAGCCAGACAACTATTCCACAATCTCTGAATGCTATATGGAGTCTGGAACTACACTTCCCGAAATCCGAGTAATGAGTTTTGTCATTTCCGTTTCTGTCATTTCCATTTCTGCTAAGCAGAAAGCTATATATGCTTAGATGATTTCTAATTATATTGAGGTAAAATTGCGCGACTGTAAAGACGAAATGGAAGTGGGCCGGATGAGGCAACAGTCTGGCCACGCCAAGACCATAGCGGTTTCATATTCCTTTGTGAAGTGAAGTGTGCGCCATTCGGCTGTAACAGGTATAATGAAACCCTCTGACATTGTCTGTGATTAGTAACATTAGAAAATGAAACAAATTCACCTGGGGGTGCAAGTCCTGCCGCACCAACATCCCCCCCTTTAAACCCAAAAGCATGTGAAAAGTGACAATTTTGAGGTATTTTATTTTACTTTTACTTCTACTCTAGATCAAAATATTGTACTTCTACTCCACAACATTCATGATGTGACTCATTGTGAACTTGTAGATCTGCACAATGAGAACTTTACTTTTTGTACTTTAAGTATATTTTGAAGCCAGTACTTTTATACTTTTACTCAAATAAATGTTCAATCCCGGACTTTTACTTGTAACGGAGTATTTCTACATTGCACTATTGATACTTTTACTAAAGTAAAAAAGGGGAGTACTTTTTACACCACTGCCAAAAGGTTAATCATCTCTTCAGGGCTGCCTAATGATCATTCCTAACAAGGTCCAGGAGATCCTGCTCATTCGTCCTTGTGTAATTCTGCTAGCTAACAAACAAACAAACAAGCAAACAAACAAAGTCAAACTCACGAGACTATTTGCCATACCGTGCCACACGTTGCTGCAGTCAGGGTCAAATTTCTTCACTTTCTTGTCTTCAATATCTGCTTTCTGTTTCCCTCTTGCTTTCCCGAGCTCCTATACAAATCTAATCTATATTTCTTTCAATCATTATTTTTTGTTGCTTTTTGCCTTTAGGGGCAAAGGGGGAGAGAGATATGGGGGAAGACACGCACGCAGCAAAGGTCGTCGGGACCGGGACTCAAATCTGCGACACGCTGTGTCAAATGTTCAAATGCATCTTTATTAGATCACACGGGAAAATATGATATATTTTTACATCATGAGACCATTTCAGTCCTCTTCTAAGATGCATCGAGGTGTTCCACTTCATGAACTCTAACTACTGGCTTGCCAGTTGTGGGACTTTCTCTCAATCAATAATGGACATGTCAAACTGGGGGAGTCCTTGAAATGAAAATGGTTGAAAATCACTGCTAGAACCATGATCTCTTATGGGGGTCCCTGGCATATCTTTTCAAATGGGGGTCCGTGGGCAAATAAGTGTTCATTTGGGGGTCCTTGACATTATAAAGTTTGGGAACCACTGATATAAAGTATCGTTGGTAACATTACTTATGTTTAGGGTTAAAGTCAATATACAGTAAGGATGGCAATACCAACATAGTGTCTGTGCATGCACGCACGATGCGAGAGATGTTCCTTCTCTCACAGAGAGGATGGCGAGTCCGGCCAAAACCCGCAATCGCGAGTGTGCACACACACACACACACACACACACACATACACACACACACACACACACACACACACACATGCATGCGCAGTCTAATCCCAGGGCTGGTATAGCGGATGTTTATTGCCATGTAATAGGATCAGGACGAGGCTGTGACAATGTTGGAGCGCACACACTCACGCATGCACAGTTGCACATGCACACGCACACAAATCAAACAAGGCCCAGGAACCACTGTGATCCAGGAGAGATGAGAGGACTAATCCTGTTAAGAAGACTCTTCTCTCTCTCTCTCTCTCTCTCTCTCTCTCTCTCTCTCTCTCTCACATTCTTTTATTTCAGTTGCACTCTATCACTTTGTTTATCATCCCCCCCACCACCACCACCACCACCAGTACCATCACCACCCCTCCCTCTGTGTGTGTGCGCACACACACACACACACACACACACACACACACACACACACACACACACACACACACACACACACACACACACACACACACACACACACACACACACACACACACACAGATTGGCTGCTATTTTCCCTGACAAACAACCAACCGGGGCATAATGGGCACAGACAGAGAGCTAAATATACATACTCTGTGTTCTGTGTGTACATTGATCTGCCGTAGTTGCACAGATTAGAAATGATAATCCTCTTTTTTTTCTCCTTTTTTTTCCCCCAACACCTTCCCGCTCCCACCCTCTCATTATCCCCTGTGTGCCTTATGCTCGTCCTCATCCTCCACCCACAGGAACAGCTTCCACAGCTTGCTAAATTCCTTCAGTTCCCCCGGCCCGGCACCGCTCCCACTGCCAGACTTTCCCCTCGTTTGTTTTAAATCTCCAGTTTACAGTTTTGTTTGCCTTTTTCGGTCAGGAGACCGATTTGGATTTAGCATTAACCGCTTTCAATATAGCGTCACTATTTTGGGCTTGTCATTATAGATAGGCACAAAAATATTCTTAAATTTTCAGCAAATTTAAAACAATTTAGATTTGTTTTTAATAGCAAAAATAACCAATTGACAAGCCTGTGTAGCATGTATTTGTTTTATTAATTTCTTTAACATGTTTTGGGGGTCTTTTTAATGCCTTTATTGATAGGTAGACAGTGTGACAGGAAATGGGGAGAGAGATGGGACACACACACGCAGCAAAGGTCGTCGGGATCGGGACTCGAACCCGCAACACGTTGTCAGGCTGTATTGCCAGCCTATAGGTGCCTGGATCGCTAGGCCGGCCCGGGCCATGTATTTGTTTTCTTATAGCACACTTTTTCCCCTAAACACTCTAGTGTTACTTATTGGCACTTTTTGCAAGTTGCTCTGGATTAGAGAGTCTTAATCAGTGAAACCCCATATATGTTTGGCCTGGAGTCCCTCAGGGTTCTATATTAGGGTCATTTCTGTTGTTGTGGAGAAACCTTTCACAGAAAATATAGCTGATCGACCAGCTCACAACGGGCCACTGTTTTCTGTGAAAACCTCCCCCTCATTATGGATGCTGGGGTTTTAAGTGGTTAGATGCCTAAATTCAAAGCTATTATTCATAGTAAATATTAATAATAATAAACTTTATTTGTATAGCACCTTTCATACATAAATGCAGCTCAAAGTGCTTCACAGGGCAGGACACAAAAATAGAATACAATAAAACACGACACAAGTAGTTAAAATGATAGAACAATGGTAAAATAATCTTAAAATCAATTCTAAAAACCACTGGGAGCCAATGCAGTGATGATAGAACTGGGGTAATGTGTTCTCTCATTGGCCAGTGGTGGGAAAATATACTCTTAATGCATTATTTTAATAGTAGAAACACGACAATGTAGAAAATGTGCTTTTGCAAGCCACCAAACAGGGTTAATTGATTGATTTTATAAATTGATTTAGTGGTTTTGAAAATCTATTCGAATTCTAAGAAATAAAAAAACAAAATTCGACATATTTTCGGTGAATTGCCCGCAGCCTTGTATGGTCAGTGATCAGTGTAGGCTTGGGTTGAGATTTAAACCAGTATAAGAATGAACAGGTGAAGGTGTTGCCTGACACTTTGAAAGGTATACATCACAGTTTCATCGTGTACAGTGAGTTACTCTCAACATTTAAGCTGTTGTCATGCCTTTCGGGCGATTGTTATTTTTCTGTCTCTTTGATTTATACTGTGGTATTTGCAGTTGTGTTCCTTGAAACAATTCCAGTTTCTCTCTCTGTGTGTGTGTGTGTGTGTGTGTGTGTGTGTGTGTGTGTGTGTGTGTGTGTGTGTGTGTGTGTGTGTGTGTGTGTGTGTGTGTGTGACTGTGTGTGACTGTGTGTGTGTGTGTTGGCTCTGCTGTCTTCAAACAGAGACGTGAGTGTTTAATGAATTTACTTTGGCCTGATTGGAAATTAATTAAAACCGCCTCAAACAGACAAGCCTCCCACAGGGAGCCCCTGGCAACACACTGAGAGACAGATTAGTCCCCTGAGGGAGGGAGGGAGAGAGAGAGAGACGTCGCCGGGGGGGGGGGGGGGGGGAGCTGCAGTCCACCACTCGCATCCATCCATCCATCCTGTCCTCAGTGTACTGTATGGCATGATGGCAACAGACCTAAAAAAAATGCACCAATCACAGCTCATGGCGTGCATGGCGGTATAGTTAAAAATCACAGGTGCGCTCTTATCATCAGTACACATCATCATAGATCATCTCATGAACAACTGGATTCATGTGATTGGATATACTGTAGCCCATTTGCTCGTCTGCATATGACGTAAAGTTTCCCCCTCATTGTCAATGGCATTTAATGTTTAATTTGCGTCATATTTGAGGCACAAATGACCTAATTTCTCCTTTCATTTTCAATGGCAAATATGAGACGTGTGGGAACAAAAGCTGTATATAGGAGGGGCTAGCACCCCTCAAAAAACAGAACCCTATGGCTTTGGCCTGAACAGCCTGGTGAAGTGAAAGTAACACTTAAAGGACCACTTCACCACTTTTCAACCTATCTTCATTTAAGTGAGGTCCTCACTAATGATCTTGAAAAAATGGCACAATTTTTTTCTACTTGGCTGTGGGCAGTTCAGAAACCGTCTTCCAGTGACATCATCGATGGGGAATACAAGCTAATAAAAACTGCAGGCTTTCTAGTCCTGAAAATTTGCAATGCGAAAATGGAAGCCATCGTTCTCACGATAATGAAAATCTAAACATCTTTGTAAACAATCTTGTTTTAAAAATAATCTGCCTAATGATCACTGGAAGACGGTTTCTAAACTGCCCACAGCCCTCCTATGAGACACAGACTGAGTAGAAAAGAATCGTGCCATTTTATCATGATTATTAGTGAGGACCTACAGTATTATATGAAGATAGGTTGAAAAGTGGTGAAGTGGTCCTTTAAGAAGAGTGACAGTATATCGGTTGTAGTTAACCCCCCCCCCCCCCCCCCCCCCATCCCCAGTAAATCATCTCTTTGTTACACCAACATTATTGTTGTGAGGTACTTTTGTTAGAGGTTGGGGCCGCTACGCACCAATCACATCTAAAGTGACCATTACACGTCTGTAATTCTGAGAGCGTACAAATGGGACCAAATGGACCCAACCCACTTGTACACTCTCAGAGTGTCATAGTAATCGGCAGAAAACCTGGAGACTGACATTCAGTAATTGGGTCTCATGATCAAAAGAAGAGCGGCTGTGGCTCAGGAGGTAGAGCAGGTCGTCCAATGATCCCTGGGTCGGCGGTTTGAATCCCGGCTCCCCCTCCTGTCCACATGTTGAAGTGTCCTTGGGGCAAGACACTGAACCCTACGTTGCCTCCAATGAGTCGGTCGGTGTGAGCTCGCCACCATTGGTGTGTGAATGTGGGAAGTGAGGACGCTGGCGTCGACTGTTCGCCGCTTCACTACCCAATGTATGAATGGATGAACCATTGTAAAGCGCTATAAAAATGCAATTCATTTAACATTATAATGGTGTGTAAAAAACACAATCTAAAATGGCCACGGACGAGGCCAAGTCTGGATGCATTTGTCCGTGTACGGGACATATTGATGACCCCTGTCGACATACAGTACTTAGTGCTTCATGTAGAACAGGTGTGGGCAACTTTGACGATGGAGAGCGGGGAACCGCCCATAGATCCGAAGTACCGTTAGTCCGAACATGCACTGCTCCCGTACTTGCGGTTAGGTTTAGGTTTGCTCCCGTGCTTGCGGTTACATAGGTTTAGGTTAGGGTTAGAGATAGGGATCGTCATTTTGGAACAATGAACCTTCTGACTAATGACACGGCACCGGAGAGCGCCGCTATATTTCCACGCTCACTCCAGATAGGGCCACATTGCATATTACTGTTGCAGCAAAGATACTGTTGCAGCAATCTACAAGCTCAAAATGAGTCTCAGTGCGACGCGTTTTTGAGCTTGTAGATAGGCTATTTTTGCTATTATTTGAATTGAAATCCTGAATTATGTTTCACTATTTTTGAATTGGAATCCTTAATCCTTGTTTTATTTCAAATGCCTTTATTTTTTTCGTTATGTTAACTTTATGAACTAAATACAATAATAAATAAATGAATGAATAAAGACAATAACATTTGAATACTACTCATTAAGCTACTAATTTAGACTGAAGTAATTAAAGTTGGTCATGTTTGGAATTGTAACAGCTGAAATCAATAATATATGAGTATTCTGATATTAACCTGAGGGCCACAATGTGACCCCTGGGCCGCCAGTTGCCCATGTATGATGTAGAATACCACACACCTTAATGTGATTCTGACAGCAGCATTGGCCTTCTGTTTCGTTCCTTTTGATGTTCTATTATTTTATAATGACCACTTGAAGTAATGCCTGTATGCCAGTAGTTATTGACGTGGATGTACTCTACTGTAGACCATTGATGAGGTACAGTACTGCAGTCTAGTAGTTATTAGCTGGACGGAAACAAAGGCTTTGTCGAGTGTCTCCGTGATGGATGAAAAGGACAAATGACACTTGTAGAAGCTCTTTTTCCAACAAAGACATTTGCACAGCGCTGCCCTTTTACAGGGCATTTTACCACAGGTAAAAAAGAGGCCACAATCTTTAATGGCAAAGGCAATACAGGTAATGATTTCCCAGCCCGAATTGGGCTAAAACAAAGAAAAGCCTCAGCAGGCTGGTTAGGTTACAGTTAAAGGGTTACAGTGTTAACTGAACAGGCCCAGCCTACCTCAACCACACAATGACCCAGGAAACTAATTGTACAAGCACTTACAAATAATTCCCAATTAGATCCGCTGGTAATAATTGGCCAGGCAGTTTGAGCGCTAATTAGCGTGCAAAAGGTGTGTGTGTGTGTGTGACTGAGCGTGTGTGTGTGTGTGTGTGTGTGTGTGTGTTTTTCTCTATGGTTGAATGATCACTGCAGGGTTACTGATGAAGCCCACACACTCAAGGACGCTAGAAAGAGGAAAAGGAGGGGGGGGGGGGGGGGGGGGGTAGGAATGAGGTGAAATGCATGGTTGGAGTGAGACGAGGGGAGAAGACAACAGAAGAATTGACAGGAGGAGAAAGGGGTTGAGGGGAGCGGGTAGTCGGGGGGGGGGGGGGGGAGGGGTTTATACCGCCTTTCTTTTATTGTGTGTAAAGTCTGCGGGTGGCCCTCTATTGGCAAGGACTGGAGGGTGGATGGAAGGCAGGTGTGTGTGTGTGTGTGTGTGTGTGTGTGTGTGTGTGTGTGTGTGTGTGTACTGTAGTGTACTCATATTGCTATACTTGAGGGCCAGATGTCACCACACGTGTAGCAGAATTTGAGAAATACTAGACATTGTAGGCAACACTTCTCCTGGTGGTGGTTTTATGTTACACCTTGGTTTTTCTTTGGGGGGGGGGGGGGGGTTAGGCTCACGACAAGCGTGCGTGCATGTGTGTGTGTGAGAGAGTCTGGAACATGCTCCTAACAAGGCTAATTGATTCTGTAACCTCTCAGCCTTTCTCTTGCCCCGACCTCTCTTTCTCTCTGTCTGTCTCTCTCTCTCTCTCTCTCTCTCTCTCTCTGCATCTGTAATGGTCTGTGCTGTGCTGTGAGTGTCGTGTATGAAACCACAGTAGTACATTTCACACCTGCTGCGGAGGACCACATTATAGTAACACACTCAAATGACGTGTCGCTCACCATCACCCCATGCAGCACTGCTTCTTGGCAGCAACTAGAGATGTCCCGATACTGAAGGTATGCGAGTCCAGACAAGGTGTCCGGACTCGCAGTAACACATATGAAAACATACATGAACGGTACCACTTCAGCCCTATAGCCTATACATTTCCTTATTTGAAATTAGCCTACAAGCTATCTACAAGCTTAGAGCTTAGAGATTTTGTACACATTTTGAACTTGTGAAACGAGACATTCTGCAACATGAGTTTTACTTTTAGTACTTTTGAAGCCGATACTTTTGTAACTTTAACTTGAGTACATTTTGACTACGGGACTTGTACTTGTAACGGAGTACGTCTACATTGCAGTATTTATACTTTTACTTAAAGTAAAACAGAGTACTTTTTCCACCACTGGCAATGTCCTTTTATACTCATACTCATAGCTGAGGTAGATCATGAAAAAGGTGTTTTAATCCACTCTGTCTCAGAATCTGTCATCCATCTTGGATCTTTTTTTATTGAAAACCAAGGACCTCCGGGTTTCCAAACCTCCCCGGAGAATAATCGGACAGGTGTTACTTTGAGGCAGGGAGTCTACATTTTGGGCTCCCCCTCCCCATTATCATACAACAGCTGTGGGCGAGGCTTGAAGTTCAGGTGGGTGGTGCTAAGCCGGTGAAAACCAGGTATACCTAAATGACCTGGTGGGTGTAGCCACATAAAAACATCATTCTAACACTTTCTGTACACTGAAAAAGAAAAACATATATTCCTCCTAGTATAATCATAGTACCCGATGATCATGTTTGGTTTTTTTTTTGAGGGGGGGGGGATCACAGCACTCCATGTTTAATGTTCATTAGCGGCCCAAAAGAGCTGGCTGGAACGGTATATCTCTGTACAGTCTATGCGTGGTCTCTTAATTGGCGTCTAATTGATGAAGTGGATTAGGGGAATTATGACCGATTGTCACTTAATGAGCCATAACGAGGCCTTGATTGGCATCTTCAGCCTGCATGGTCCCACAGTCGGGAGGTGATCATTAAATTAGCTGCATGCAATGTCTCAGAGAGAGAGAAAGGCAGAGAGATTTTAGGGCTCGCAAATTTTGGAACAATGAAAATGTCCTGGGTTGTGTGACCTGTTTACTTTGAACATATGAGAGCTTTATATGGGCTCAGATAATATTGGCATGGATCTGAGCCCATAGCTTTAGTCATGCATGAAGACCTGAGGCCGATTCTGTCAATACCTTCTAAATCAGTAGCCTAGTTCTGACACCTTCAAGATTATGTCAAATATGACACATGATTTAGTTTCTGTCTCTCTTTTTCTCCGTCTTTCTCGTGCGTGAGAAACACACACACACACACACACACACACTCTTTCTCTCGTGCCATGCAGAGATAGGGACGTGGCTGACATTTGTGGTCCCTGAGGTGAGGAAGTGGCCTTTTCTTCTTAATTTCCCTGACCAATCACATGCTCTGAGGGAGGAAATGGATGATAAGCGCCTTTTGTTCGGCCTGACATGTTGCACTGATACCGCAAATGACCACATTGTGTGTGTGTGTGTGTGTGTGTGTGTGTGTGGAGTGCGTGGACTTGCATGTTCAGGGAATCCTGCCTTTATTTCAATATTGGAGTAGGTCATTGAAGACAAGACATCACAGACAACGTGCACATGGTCATACACAACAGTGCCAGATGATATTTGTCTTATGGGGATATATCTTTCTGTGTATGTGTGTGTGTTTATATGCTGCACACACACACACAAGACATTGGCTATACCAGGTCGAGATATATATATACACACATTCACGCTAACTGGCAGAATATGGCATTATACTGTTCTGTAATAAACGACAACCAAAAAACGGTCTCGTCTTTAGATGAGAGTCACCGCCTGGGGCAATGAGGAGGGGCACCAGCAAAACTCCAGCCGATTGATCATTTTGCTAAATTACCCCCCCCCCCCCCCCACCACCACCCCCCACCATGCATTTGGTGGAACGGATACTGGCGGGCTGCCTTAAGATCTCAGAGAACACCCTCCTTGTATAATAATGACTGAAGCCATCTTCATAATGTAGCGAAATTGAACATCCGGGATGCCACTTAAGGTAGTGGTGGTGACATAATTGGTACTTGGTAAAAAAGTCTTTAATAGTATCATATAATATATAGGGCTCGGCTTTTAAAATGAATGATTGGAGATAAGCGTGCATGTGCGCTACACGTACATATGGGTCTGCATCATAAATACATTATACACCTACCTAATATATACACACACACACACACACACACACACACACACACACACACACACACACACACGTATACATTCTCCTTAATGCATTCAAACTGTCATCTCTCCTTGGAAATCCCAAATGTATTGGGACATATATTCACCACACAAGCTGTAATGATCCCCCCCTGTAAATGGCTGGGTCCAACCACTAACCTGTGTAAATACTGCAGGGGCGAGACTAATGCACTGTCTTCTAATAGAGCCAAATTACCTTACTATTACTGCTAAGACCATCCAAGGGAGAGGAGGCGAGGGGAGGGAGGAGGAGAAGAGAGCTGAGCATGAACTAGAGAGAAAGGAATGGAGAAAAGGAGGTCTTAAGTATTAAATTCAGTCTCGGCAGTCTTTATTGAATCCCTATAGTGAATGAATGCACCAGGCGATAGACCAGAGACCTGCATTCTTATTCTCTGAATTATTCAACTTGTCCATTTCACGTGTGATGGTCTCACATAATGTTCTTAAAATGGAGTAATGGACAGTGAAATGTACAGTCAACCTGAGCCACAGATAATAAATAAAATGACACGGATATACCGTATAGATAGTGCACCTAAAGGACTTTGAAGGTCAACTGCACTGTACTAACTATAACTTGTGCGCTATTACAGATAGCTAAAGATGGGAAACAGAGGCCATACCGTTATTAGTCTTGTTACAGTTTAACAATTGAATGCATAATGGTTAATGCAATAAATCATGTTCTTCTCGAAGTAAAAGTACTAGACCGGTACCTGGCTGTAGAGCACCGAGTCGGTAACGATGGAAGTTGGAGATCCATGCCCCACCCGGCTATGTGATACCCGTTGTACCCATGTCAGAGTAGCCTACCGGTTCCACCCATCTGTCAGTGTCCCTTTTATGTCCATATATATGGACATTTCTGTATCAGAAGGGGCCCTGTCCAGAGCCCGGGCAGGGGCCCTGTCCAGAGCCCGGGCAGGGGCCTTTTGCGGGTGTGGAACACGTGCGTCGAATTTGAAGTCGCTGGTTCTGGAGTTACGTGGATTACAGACATACACATGTACGCAGAGACTTGGTACATTTATAGATACTAGAGCAGTGCCGATTGAGCACTGGCCTACTTGGAACGATGCAAGTTGGAAATGCATGCCGCACCCAGATATTATGTCTGTGTCCCTTTTATGCCCATACATGGAGTTCTTTCTCAGGCATGCCCAAATATGCAAACGTCAGAATGATGTCAGAACAGGCCAGCTCCATATATGGACACTGGGCACGGACCCTGTCTAGAGCCCGGGTAGAAGCCTTTTTGGGGCGGTTCTGGACAGCCGTGGGTCCGACCGACTCGACACCGGGCACTGCGCTCCCTGTGGGGGTGTGGAACGTGTGTGTCAAATTTCAAAGTCGGTGGGGCGAACGGTTCTCGAGTTACGTGGATTACAGACATACAGACGTGCACACGCACACACAGAGACTTGGCACAATAATAGTTAGATATTTTCACCACTTATAGGTAAACATAGTAAATTGTTGGTGTATTTGCTCACGTACAGAATTGACAAAGCCCTTTGACACGGTTCTTAAAAGAAATGGAGAGAAATTATCGTGCATTCATTTGTAATATTCTATTTCCCCTCGACATTCCGTGAAGCATGATTGGCAAACGGTAATGTATTCCGCTGAATAGACATTTTACTGTACGGGGTCGCAATTTGTAAACAATATTTGTTCACTTTGTCTCACGGAGAGGAATGCCGTGGCACGTCTTTTCATGTGGGTTCATAATCCTTGTTAGTTGTTTGCTATTATGATAACGAGGCATCATTTGATGTCACTGGGCCTTTTATCTTCAAATGAGCCATTTAAATGTCATTAGACGAGTGAGGCGCGTTTACAGGAGCGTGCGTGGGTGTGTGTGTGTGTATGTGCATGTATATATACATGTGTGTGTGTGTGTGTGTGTGTGTGTGTGTGTGTGTGTGTGTGTGTGTGTGTGATCATTACTTTTACAGTCCTCAATTCATCTATTGTTATTGCGACTCAGTCTTAAAATGAAACACCATAACGGTGTTTAATTTATTTTGACTCATTGTCCAGTGACATAAACAACACAGCCAGCGTTTCATGTGGTCCTGTTAACATCCTGGCTTCGTGAGCACTGAGCACCACGGCAGCTAATAATTTGAATTATAATTACAGGGGTGAATGTATATACAGTACACAGCGGTCTCCCAATGGCTCCGCTCTCACTGATGTTGGTTTATTGTTCATGATAACCCATTATTGGGTTTTATACACGAAGAAAAGCCCAATATTATTTGAAGAACAAACACTGACTAATTTCCTGAGGTTATACCAGTGATTCCCACAGTGGGGTCAGGGGACCCCCACGGGTCCTTGAGGGAGTTCCAGGGGGTCCCCAGCTAAATGATAGTTTGGAACCAAATGGGTCTGTAACTTTTTGGTAACCATTTGGTTCCATTTGTACACTCTCAGAGTTAAATTAACATTGATTTTACTATATAAATTGGAGTCTCAGAGATAGAAATTCCATTAAATGGGGCCTAATTCATGTCAAACTGGGGGTCCTTGAAAATAAACGGGTTGACAATCACTGCTAGAGCCTTCTCTTGGGGGTCCATGGCATATCTCTTCAAATGGGGGTCCACGGGCTAATTAGTGTCAAGTTGTGGGTCCTTGACATGAGATAGTTTGGGAACTACCGGGTTATACAATGTGGAAGGGCCCAGGCAATCTGGTCTAGGAGTGGTAGTGAACCTTGTATTTTCCTAACCAATCAGAGTGTGCGAACCAAATGGGCTCAAATGCCTGACAGCAACTCCCTAACAAGTGGTCTAAAGGCTAGGTAGTATCATATCATAATAACTAAGTAGTATCATAATAGGTATAGTATCATAATGGGTATAGTATCATAAAACGAGACTTATAATCCATGATTTTGGGTTGTTGGGGTGTCTTGCTTATAGGGACACTTTTGACACTCCGCCAAGGAGGAGTGGATGAGAAGAGACGAGCAAACTGATAGCAGAGGGTCTAAAAACCATGCTCTGGCCTGGGCCGTGGCTCAGCGGTCCAGGCACCTTGACTGGTAATCCAGCCTGGCAGTGTGCCGCGGGTTCGACTCCCGATCCCGACGGTCTTTACTGCATGTCAAAAATAGACATGCTCTGTGTGTCAATACTGAAGTCTAACATCACTTCCCCACCGAGTCACAGAAGACGTGTGTGTGTGTGTACTGAATGAGAGAGAGAGAGCGTGCGCCTTATCGTTCGTGTGTGTGTGTGTGTGTGTGTGTGTGTGTGTGTGTGTGTGTGTGTGTGTGTGTGTGTGTGTGTGTGTGTGTGTGTGTGTGTGTGTGTGTGTGTGTGTGTGTGTGTGTGTGTGTGTGTGTGTGTGTGTGTGTGGCTGCGTGTGGCTGTGCGAGTGTGCGTGCATGTGAACGCGCAGTTTCACATTTGCCTCTGAAAGGGATTGGGCAAACAGCTCTTGCCTATTTACCATGGTGACGCCGGGGCCTGTGTGTGTGTGTTCTGCGGTCTCTACGGTAACCGAGGCCTGCGCTCCCCCCTTCTAATTGGCTGAGTCATTGAACTCCCCGGGAGAGACAAAAGACAAGAACACGCCGCTGCTAATTTCTTATCGCCAAATCCCATTAGGGACCAGAGACCCTTTTTCATTCACCGCCGGCGCACACAAAAGTGAAGGGGATACTGTCTGCACGCAGTCGGCTCTGCACCCACTGTGGGCCTGGCAGTGCCCCTAATACTGCCTTTTTTATGCTTAATTGTGCAGTGTCTTGCACTGAAAATAGCAGATCTACAAGCTATTTTTGAGGGGCCTATAATACAGCTTTTGTCCCCACATGTCTCAAGAATTGCCATTGACAATGAAAGGGGAATTCAGGTCAAATGTCCGCTAAATCTTGTCCCCACACGTCTCAAGATTTGCCATTGACATTGAACGGGGAAATTAGGTCAAAATTCCGCTAAATATGACGTAAATGAAACATCAAAACATTAAACGCTATTGACAATCAAGGAAAAAATGTACGTCATATGTAGACGAGCAAATGAGCTAACCAATCACAGGCAACAGGCACTCTGATTGGCCAGTATGAGATGATTCATGATGATGTACAATGAAAAGAACGCCCCTCACTTCACATGGGTGATATATTTTTTGTTGCGAGACAACGATGCATCTATAGCTATTAGCCCACCATCCAACACCTGGCTTTGAGTGTGCCCCCCTCCCATGACGTCATGTGGCAGCCAAGTCAATGGACTTTTTATGATGATGTATTGTGCGTTAAGACAAACATTGTCTTAACACAAACATTGATTGTCATTGACAATGAATGGCCAGTTTTGAGTGTTTGTGTAAACACAACCATTGAATTGATGATTGTGGTGATAAAAGCGTCCCTCACTTCACACTGGTGTGATTTTTTTTAGTATTCAGTATGCCTCAACTCCTCCTATTGCATATCAAATAATGATTATTTTGGGTGTGGCTGAAAAGATTGACAACCACTGCACAAGTTTCTACACCCACGATGGCCTCAATAGACCAGAATTCAATGCAGACGCATTGTCAGTGCGGGTGGCTGCAGTGGACACAAACATTAATGAACAGCATTCTGGGAAATGTAGGAAAACATGAGCTGAAGTGGTAATAAATGATTAATGTCAGAAAATAATGCTCTGACTATGTCATGGATTCATGATAAATATTGTCCAAAATATGTCCATGATTAAAGCATCGTTCATTGCAATTTTTTGAACATTTCATCGAGCACAGGGAACGCGGCCCTTACAAGTCCATTTTACTGAAAAGAAAAACATGTCAGGACAGTGGTGTGTGTGTGTGCGTGCGTGTGTGCGTGCGCGGCCTATGTGCAGCTGTATGCCATGCCAAACAGCTTGGAATTTGAAATGGGATTGACAGAACTAGGGCTATATATGATCACACACACTCCCGTCTGTGCGGAGTGTGCGCATATACTGTACAGTACTGTACTCCTGTATGCCTCTGTGCACGCGTGTGTGTGTGTGTGTGGTGCACATGTGGGCGTGGTTATTCGTGATTATCCCCTCCGTGTAGCATGATTGACGGACAGAAATACCCTAATTGGCCCTCTGCTCGCGAACGTCTCCCAGGAATTATTGACCCAAAGGCACTATAATCCCCCTCCACCTAACACGAGGCAATTTTGTGTAATACCTGTAATAACAAGCATTCAGCACCAAAGTAGTTGTCAAAAAAACATGGTGGCCATGCTATTTGACTGTGAATGAACCGACCTGTAATAGAAAACATCATGCTGTGTATACCGGTAGGCCCATCGCTTTCATTCAAGGGCGGCTGTGGCTCAGGAGGTAGAGCAGGTCGTCCAATGATCCCTGGGTCGGCTGTTCGAATCCCGGCTCCTTAGTGTCCACATGTCGAAGTGTCCTTGGGGCAAGACACTGAACCCTACGTTGCCTCCAATGAGTTGGTCGGTGTGAGCTCGCCACCATCGGTGTGTGAATGTGGGAAGTGAGGACGCTGGTGTCGACTGTTCGCCGCTTCACCTCCCAATGTATGAATGAATGAACCATTGTAAAGCACTTTGAGCACTTGGAAAAGCGCTATAAAAAGGCAATTCATTATTCCTCTTTATCTTGATCTCACTTCCTTAAAGTATTTCACTCTCTCTCTCTCTCTCTCGTCTCTTGTCTCTCATATCACTCTTAAGACTACATCTTAGCTGTAGCACTTGCCTTGACGACCTTACAGGCGCATGCAAAGGCTCATTTTATGATAGCATTTTATATGTAGACATAGCACTCTATAGTGTATACGCATTGTTTCCCTATAGTGTTGATGACCATTGTATTTGATTTGATGTTACCATGCTTTGTTCTTGCTTACTGGTCGCTTTGGATTAAGAGCGTCTGCTAAATGCCTAAATTGTACTCGCGCACACGCACATGCACGCAATCAAAGGTTTTATGATTCACCGTGCAGGATCCTGGATTATACTAAAGGTGCGTTCAGACTTGGATGGTTAGAGCGGCGCCATTACACAGTCAATGCAAAGATGAGAATTGCGCGACCTGGCACGGTACAAACGGGACGAACCGAGGTGAATATATACAGTATATATTCAGCTTTAGCCTTAATTTTGACCTGTGCAGCACTTAATTCTGTGTGTGTGTGTGTGTGTGTGTGTGTGTGTGTGTGTGTGTGTGTGTGTGTGTGTGTGTGTGTGTGTGTGTGTGTGTGTGTGTGTGTGTGTGTGTGTGTGTGTGTGTGTGTGTGTGTGTGTGTGTGTGTGTGTGTGTGTGTGTGTGTGTGTGTGTGTGTGTGTGTGTGTGTGTGTGTGTGTGTGTGTGTGTGTGCGTGCACGCATACGTGTGTGACGTAAAGGCTTAGCAGATGAATCGATGCGCACGATGGAATGCATGGCATTCCCTGTGTTGGGTTAGACGTATGAACACACAGACATACTGTACACAGAGATGCGCACACTCGCACACACACACACACACACACACACACACACACACACATACACACACACAATGAGTATTAGGTTTAGATTGGGGAAGACTAGGAACCTTCAGAAACAAAAATAACGCACATTTGGTGGTAAAAGCAGCAAAATCATATATAAAAAAACTCACTTTAGATGATCCAAAACGCATCAAGACCTGAGGCCCATTCTACAAATGCCCTCCAGATCAGCAGTTCTTATACGCAATGTTCAAAGATCCTGACGCACTTTGAGCTTGCATATCTGCTATTTTTTTAATAGCCAACGCAAAAGTCTAAAATGACGCAGAGGCCTTTACGGTTTCATTGGGTTAAATTAAGCAATATTACACGAGAGGGTGTGGGTTAACGTGATTATTGCCACGACAGGGATGCGGTCTGGAACGAGATGGAGTCGAGTTCCGCAAGCATTACTGAAGTGTAATATTGCAATTCTACCACAGTTACCCTTAAAACTAAGAAAATCGCTGAAAGATTTTTTTGTTTTAATGACAGATTTAATGACAAACTACGACCACAAATGTCCCAAGAAACTAGCTAGCCTAGCCACCGAGTTTGCTAGCGCTCTGGGAGAACAGAGCGGCTGAATTCTTTGTTTTGATTAGGTGGTGAACAGTGCTGGTTTAACCACCGGCTAGAAGGCTGTTTCAACCAATCAGATTGCTTCCTCGAAACGACTGTGGTAGAATGGCAGATACCGTAACCCACGTTTCAACCTTGCGGTCGTCTTCAGGTTGTTTGAATATAGTTCAACTACAAGCTCACAAGTTGTGGATCAGCTAGTTGAACAATTTTAAAATGTAAAAGAAAAATAGGGAAAAAAGGCAAAGAAGTTTAGGGATAAGGGGTATTAAGGCACTGACAAAAAGGAGGTCTATATAGTACAACACAAACACAAACTCCTAATGATTTTCAATCAGTCACTTCTTTGGAAATTGCGCCGCACACACGCACACACGGTATTCTATCGATGTAGTGTTTTCAGTTTTAATGGTGAATGTAGCCTAATATTTATACGGCAGTAGGAGAGGAGAGTGAAACAGGGAGAAATCAATAACAAGGACTAGAGTATTATCTCTCTCCCAGTAAACAGGATGACACACGCTCTTTACTTTGCCTCAAGGTCCCGTGGGGGGGGGGGTTGTGTGTGTGTGTGTGTGTGTGTGTGTGCGTGCCATTTCAGTGAACTATCCGTCGTTTTCCCTCCGTAAAACGTCCCTCCGTAGAGTATTGTCTCCATAGCATCCATTACTGCGTCATCATGATGATGGACAGGACATCTCATTGATTTTCACTGCATCCTTCAGCAGTTATTAACAAATTGTCTGCCGGGGAATTGCTTCCAAATAAAGGCGCTCGAGTGCCCAGCAGATGACGCAGATTTTACTCTGAAAAGCCCCGCTTTCTCAGAGCTGAAATCGACATGTAAATATGAAATAAATGCTTAAACATGTAGCTAGGTGTAATGTTAGAGACCACAGAAGTGAACCTTTCAAGCCTGTTTTCTGCAAGTCATATCTCCAAAACTGGTGGGTCAAACTGAACAACCAATATGTCAATTTGAAGCTGTGATTCCCTGCTTTCACATGACATGACAAAACGAAAATTAAAACAATTTCAATGACTTCGCCTCAGTCAGAAACGGTCACATTTAGTCAGGCCGTAAACAAGGAAGTGAACGGAAGTGCGCATGCGCGAAACATGTCTATAGGATCGCTGAAGAAGGCATGGCCAAGCAAACAAAAACTAAGTTTCCCGTTTCATATCATTATTCAAGCTTTAACACAATCGGTGCCGGGATGCCTTCAAAATAGGAGCTCTGGGGCACGGTGGCACAGTTGGTAGTGCTGTCGCCTCACAGCTAGAAGGTCCTGGGTTCGATTCCCGCTCGGGGAGCTGTGGGTGCTGGCGGCGTGCTTCCTCCTCCGCGTCATCAGTGCCCATACCCGAGGCGGTGTTGGCGAAAGGGCCTTTCTGTGTGGAGTTTGCATGTTCTCCCCGTGTCCCCTAGGGTAGGTACCCTCACAAAAACATGCAGTAATGCTGGTCTCTAAACTGCCTCCCCCTGGCCAGCCGGGGCGCCTGATGGAGGGGAAAGGAACTGGTTGGAATAACGTGTTCCTTCCACGTGCTACGTCCAACCAGGGAAACTCCCCCCTGTCAGGTGTAAAGGAGCAACTTGGACACTCAGGCATGAAGGAAGCATGAGTTCAAGTCCGTTGCTCTCCCCAGGTTGACGGAGGGTGTGTAGAGCCCAGGATCACATTAGATAATTGACACAGGGGTGAAAAATGGGTTACAAAATCGTGGGATAAAAATTATTAAAAAAAAAAAAAAATAGGAGCTCTGGGGTGCCGGAAAGACATGGCCGCTTTTACTCTGAATTATTATTACTGTAGTTACTTTATGGGTTCAGAGTCTTGCTCAAGGACACTTCGACACTAACTCTGGGGGAGCCCGCCCCGGGATCGAACCGGGAACCTTCCCAAGCGGCCACTCTACCGCTGAGACACTGCACCGCCCCGTGGTGATTATATAGAAAGGTTAGGTTCCACTGCCTTATCAAAGCAATATGATGGATGGAACTCCTGTGCACATGCATGCACACATGTACGTACGCATGCACACGCGCGCGCACACACACACAAAATGATCTGACTTAATATATCTTAATTTAGCAAATGAGGTGTTCATGAAGCCATCTGTCATGTGTTGGTCATGGCACTGAGTGGATAAGTGAGTGCTGTTGATTTCATTATGGTGGCTATCTGTCATGATAAATCACCTTCGGATCCCAGGATCAACATCGATGTATGGACATGAGTCATGCTCGGGGGGGGGGGGGGGGGGGTGTGTGTGTGTGTGTGTGTGTGCACGCGTCTAATAGAGCCTCACGGTAGTAATTATTGCACCTTAATTAGCTTTGTAGCATTTAAGTGAATGGCCTTGTCAGCCAATGCTTCCTTCCGAGGGCGTGTGTGCGTGTGCGCTCGCACATGTGCAGTCAGTTTGCACATTTGTGTGTGTGAGTACTATGTTACCTTGTGTTATGTTACTGTGTGTGTGTGTGTGTGTGTGTGTGTGTACGCGTGCGTGCGTGTGCATGTGCATGCGTGTGATATGCGTTGTTGTGCGTGCGTGTGCTGTCAGGGCCACTGAGTCACGTTGTGAGCTGTCTCCCGCGCGGCTGCCATTGTTCTCAGGGACCTTGGACGAGACGAGGAGAAGTGGAGATGGGGGGGTCGAGGTGGAGGAGACCACCTCCACCGCAGCCCCTGTCTCCACCTTCTCTCTGTGTGTGTGTGTGTGTGTGTGTGTGTGTGTGTGTGTGTGTGTGTGTGTGTGTGTGTGTGTGTGTGTGTGTGTGTGTGTGTGTGTGTGTGTGTGTGTGTGTGTGTGTGAAGAACTCCTTATGCAGAATGTCCCAAATGTTTTCAAAATGTATAACATCTTTTGAAAATATTGGGTATACAAATAGGGTAATGTATATGTTTTGTAATTACAATTAGTTACTTTACACCACTGGATATCTCCTCACATTACATTATTGGTTCTCCTGTTGTTGTTAGCGCTCTGGAGGGGGAAGTCTGGAACACTCTGGTGGAGCTGTTGCCCACGCGACCCGACTACGGATAAGCGGTTGAAAATGGATGGATGGATGGATGGGTGTTCCATCCGTTATCAACACATTCATCCGAACTTTGACCTTTCACCAAACAACAAATTACTCAGGTCAGTTCACTTTTTCTTTTCACACCATGTGTTCTATCACTGGTGACACATGGTAACATTTGGTTGCACCAAATTGGAGAAATCTCACTCCACAGTCACCTTATAGAATCATTGCAGACGGAGTGTCCTACTGTACAAGTGTACAGTAAATTATGCCACTTAATTAAGTAATTTATAGCATAATCATTAGGCCATAATTTTGCATCAATGGCAATGAACAGTTACAGTATAAAGAACATGATTGTGTCACATGCACACAGACGCATCCAGACAGAGCAAACTTGCGCACACGCGCCTCTCTCTCTGTCGGCTTTGCACAGTGTTATGCTTCAAGGCCAAACAGCTTCAGACTCATCACGTACTTCTTAAATGAAAATGTCCCATCACGCTGCATGGTCAAGAGAGAGAGAGAGAGAGAGAGGAAAAAAGAATCAATGCATTTCATTGTGGTCCTTTTAATAATTGTATTAGTGTCAACAAAAGCCGTGCCAAGCAAAGATTTATTTCAATTCGTGCTCAAGGCCAAGCGGAGTCGATGTTGGCGATCCAAACAACACAAACAGCGATCATTCAGCTCAAGAGAGCCAAGTGTTGAATCTTCCTCTTTCAGTAAAGACCTCCTCCACCAACCGCCTTGCACAACTTCTTTTCTTGCCCTATATATAGGCTTCTTTTTCTCGCCCTCATTTTGAGATTATTCCATTTTGAAGGCATTTCTGCAACACAGGGTTTTGTTGGGTTGGATTTATTTCACGTAACAGTACAATAGCTCAGTGGTTTTCAACCCTTTTCATTTCAAGGCCCATTATATAAATATTCTGCATTTGCCACAGGACCATTTCATGAGATTTAGCCTTGCAGACCCAAAAACGAAAGAATATGTCCACATTTCCAAATGTTCCATGCCTTATTGATGTTGGTACCATAGGAGAGATAACAGGCAAACGTAGATCAAAATATCAATTCTTCTACATTCTCTAATTGTGTAGACTTCTTGTAAATGAACCTAAGTAATGCTGATTTTTAACAATAATTGAACTCTTGAGAGCAAATGCGAGAAATGTAACCGTTTGTCGCAAAAACATGAATTTTGGGGGTTAAATCCCCTCCAAATTACTTACACATGATCTAAGGTGTGACTTGAAATTGTAATAGGCTGGCAATATTAGTGGGAGGGGCATATGTAAGCCACTGCGGCAACCACACTCTGCAATTTTTTTAAATTGCGAATTTTCTAGTTTTTAACAATAATTGAACTCTTGAGAGTGAATTTTGACACTCTTGCCAATCATTGCTCTTGAATTGTGTCAATGTGTGCGTGTGTGTGTGTGTGTGTGCGTTACATGCGTGCGTGGGTGTTTGTTTGGGGCACGGGGATGTTTTTTTTTCTCTGCAGTTTTCTACAATGTACTCCACAGGTACGCATGGTGCTCAATAGTGTGGCAGTGTGAATTGTGAATGTGTATTGTGAGTTAATGTGTCATTCAAATCAAGTTTGGTTCATCCACGAACACCCGGACACATTTCTTGAATGATGAATTGACATCAACCGTTTCGATACGTATAGCTGTCTACTCGTCATGAGTAATTCATTTTGCGCCATGCGCTGATTACACATGACGAGCAGGCTCGTCATAAGGCGTTTAATATCGCTGTAACATTGCCTGGCTGTGTTTCATTCATTGAATTGCTCTGGTTGCTATTCATGGTTGCTATAGGGCCCCTATAGGGTTATAGGTTGGTTTGGATTAGATTAAATGAATGGAATTGAATTGATTTGAACTGAAAAGGTTACTTACTGGAACAAAATCTGTACACTATAGTATAGTATATACGCAGTGCTCAGTACGCTCTGAGACTTCACCAGTGTTATTTTTGGCAGCAAATTTAGTTTTAGCGGGTTATTGATGCCGTCGTAATGACTTTTTACACTTGCTGAAAATAGCTGATTGTAGATCAGCTATTTTCATCATCAATAACCCGCCAAAATACAGCTTGTAGATCTGCTATTTTCAGCAACCAAGTGTAAAATGACTTATCCACTCGTCCCTTCCTAACTAGTCTAGTTTTTTTTTGACAAAATTGTCAATATATTTAGTCTTAGTTTTAGTCATCATAGCTTAGTTTTCATTATAGTTTCCATTTAGTTTTCCTCAGTGAAAAAAGGTATAGTCGACGGATATTTTTCGTCTTAGTTTTAGTCGACGAAATCAACACTGGACTTGGCCTGACTTTATTGCTGCAGGCAGAGAAGTGCACATGAGCGGTCTCCCTCCATGCCCCCCCCCACCCCCCCAGCATCCTTTGTCCCCCTGTCAGTACCTTTATCCTCCCGTCCCAATCTCTCCATCTCAATGTCCTCCTGACTGTAGTTGGCTATCTGACTTGTTCCTGTTGCTGCTGAGGGTCAGGTGACACTAATGGGTGTGGTGAAAGCGTGTGTGTGTGCGTGCGTGCGTGCGTGCATGCATGCGAGAGAGAGAGAGAGAGAGAGCGTTTATGAAAGACTATACTATATGCTTGCTCACTGCATTATGCCCATAATCGTTAACTCATATAACTGCCCCAGTTCAATATTATTCAGAACTCAAACTTTACTATAAACTGAGCTGAACGAGTGTACAGGAGTGTCGTGAAAGCTCCCCACGATTGCATTTTCATTGTTCAATAAAGAACTGAGCGGTGCAACTATACTTTTATTTGTAGTTACTGTACTGTACTGTGCTCTGTATCCTGTATTGTAGTGTACTGTGCTCGCTATACTAGCTGTACTTTGATTATTTTTGGACAATATCTTGGAGAAATGATAGAGATAGTGTGTCGGGGTCCCCAGGGCGCATTCCCCCCTGCAGGGCTTTACTCTGTGCTGTACTCTACTGGCCACGTTAGGTGTTGCAGCTGTCCGTGCTCGTACGTACACACATAGGGACACACATAGCTGCGTCATGGAGCGGAGGCACCGCTCAAAAATAAACTAAACTACCTCCCCCCTGTCGGGTGAAAAGAAGCAGCTTGGACTCCTCATACATAGAAGGAAGCATGAGGTCAGCCCGCTGACCTCATGCCTCTAGCGCCCACGATTACATTAGATAATTGACACTGGGGTGAAAGAAATGGGTTGCAAAAAAATCGTGGGATAAAACAATTATTACAAAATTATTAAAATATATACAAATGTGAGTTAGGAAAATGTGAATAACATGTAGGCCTATAGAGTCATATATAGGCACAATAATGGTGCTGAGGTATTTACTGCCTATAGTCAAATATACTGTACATCAGGTGAATATACAGTCTTGTGCGTGCGTGCGTGTGTGCGTGCGCGCGGAGGGGTTTGTCCTATACTCGTAATTAAGCAGGGTGTAATTGAAGGCTAGAGACAGACCTGTTGAACAACACCGGCAGCACAGCCTGTCGACACACTCCAGGCCACCTCGGTGTGAAGCCACGGATTAATTAATTGGACTAATTAGCCGTGTAATTAATAGTAATGAAATGTATTGTACTAGAGCACCCGCTCAGAAGCAGGTCGTGATGCGTGGAACTGGAAACGGGAGTGAGGGAAAAAATTAGGCTTTTATCATCATCATCACCACTACATCACTTCAGAAACAATTTGACGAACGTCATTTCGTAACAGTGTTGATTTCGTCGACTAAAACAAGGACGAAAAATGTCCGTCGACTACCTTTTTTCACTGATTGAAAACAGAGAGAGAGAGAGAGAGAGAGAGAGAGAGATAGAGAGAGAGGTGGGACTGCAGGGAGGGGTCAGAACTAGAACGACAGAGGGAAAGGGACTGAGGTCGACAAGCTTTTGTTGACAGGTGTATTTATGCTGACCTGTTGCGCTCTCTCTCTCTCTCTCTCTCTCTCTCTCTCTTTCAATTCAATCGAATAAAGTGAGTGTGAAATAAAAACAAACTAAAATAAGAAATATAATGTACAATTAAAGATGCAATGAAGACCTACTAGTATACTGTATTAAGCGCTCTCATGGCTTTTTGAAAACTAGCTACTGTGTTTGTATTTGCAGAGTATACGCTGTGCCGATCGGGAAAGCTTCGAGTAACTTCATGTATTTTATTATTATTTAGTCTTTTGTTACTAGAGCCCGGTCCGGCCGAATCCGATATATCGGCCATTATTTGACTTTTTCGACAACATTGGTATTGGCTTTTAGACCATGCACTTTCAACCTTTGCATCACTATATGCTGGGCTATATGCTGGCAAAACATTTCAAAAGGAACATATCTACAAGCTCACAATGCAAAATATTGATAGTATGATACTATTTTTGCCAGATTTTTTTTCTTCCTTTATTTACCCAGGGTATTAGCTGAGCAAGTGCTCATTTTCAGCAACGCCCTGCACATAGAAACACACAGACAGACACACACATTAACACCTGTATGGGAGCTGACCAGTATACAACCACAGTCTTATACTGTTGGCCATTACGCAGCTCCACTGGAGCAGTTGGGGGTTCAGTGCCTTGCTCAAGGGCACTTCAGCGGTGTTGGGTGAGTGATGACCAATCACTAACCGACCCAGATCTTTCCTGCCCATCCGGGGCATCGAACTGGCAACCTTTCGGTAACAAGGGCGCTCCTCTAACCCTTAGGCCAGCAGACGTTCACCTGCAGAATTGGTAGGCTGGACCAGTGGGAGTCTGTGACCCCCAGGGGTCCTTGGGGTTCCGGGGGGCCCCCAGGTGACCCCCGGGGGTCCTTGGGGTTCCGGAGGGCAGGGGAACCCCAGGTGACCCCCAGGGGGCAGGGGGCCCCCGAGCTAAATGTGTTTAATTTAGGATGAAGTATTACCACTTCATCCATAATACGTTAGCTATTAAAAAATAGCAGATCTACCAGCTGATGTCACTTCGTGTCACACTGCTATACAGTAGATTGCATATCTGCTAGTTTTGATTCTTTTTTTTAACCATGAAAGTATTGGAACATTTTGAAAAAAGAAATGAATTGTTTAAACACAAATCTTCTCTATGGGGGTCCCTAGCACAAAACATTTTCAGATAGGGGTCCACGGCCAAAACAAATACATATCAATCTGACATGAAAGGTTTTGAGAGAAACTATAGCGCTAGAAAACATGGTGACGGATCTGGTCCACACATCACGTTTAGAACACATCGGCCGGCCCTATAGTGTCTCTTTGACCGTCCTAGGTTTATTGTGTTGACTGGTAATGAGAGCTGCCTGCCTCGCTATGGCATCACGTATTTGTTTTGGCTTCGGAGTTGGGCGTGCGGCTGTGTGTGTGTATATACGTGCATGTGTGCTTTCTCAAGGCTGCCTTATTTGAGCCGGGAGGCAAGTCAAATTGTGTGTGTGTGTGCGCGTGTGCATGCGTGTGCGTGCGCACGCACGGGTAAATAGGATCTAACGCAAACACAGGCGTTCGTTTCTCTCCCAGGTGGGACTGGATGAATAAATGGGCCGACAGTGATAGTGACAGGCCGGCCTTTGTGTGTCTGTTTGTGTCTGTCTGTGCGTGCGCGCACGACGCACGCATCGTATACGCGTGTGTCTACATGTGCGTGAGTCTGTCTGTGCTGTGTGTGTGTGTGTGTGTGTGTGTGTGTGTGTGTGTGTGTGTGTGAGTGCTGAACTGGAGTGTGCCAGCCTCTTCTCACAACAGCGTTATACACCCAGACAAACCGCTGAAGCAGTGGTTTTCAACCTTTTTCACACCAAGGTCCATTAATTATTCAGCATTTCAGATTAAAATAGCGTGCATTTTGCATCCCAAAACGCAGTTTATATTTAACAGTTTGACGGCCGCTAATTGTTTAATCCAGGGTTCCACCGCGCGTAAAACGCTATGTTTAATGTGTTTAATTCGCCGTTTTAAAATAATTAAAAAGAAACTGCGGATTTATCCGGGACCTGATGACGAGGCCGTCATGTTCTGATGACGAAACCGGAAATCAACCCATGCGCTGGGCTGCTAGGGCTTCTGGGAAATTGAGGCCAATGCAAGTGAACGAAGGGGGAATAAAACAACGACCTCTGCATCCACGGGATGCACTACTACTGTTTTTTATTCTAGTTAATTTTGCTATAGCTTTAGTTATAATAATCATTTATTCTGTTTTCTACATGAATATATAACCACATTATAACCATATAAAATGAAATGGGAGTTAAATGCTGCAATTTGTAAAAAGTTGTGCAAAATATGACCCCTGGGACTCTACAAGACCATCCCTGCATCCCGGGACTCATTTACATTGAAAACCTATTTACATCACTGTCATTGGATAAGATTTTGTCCACAATTCCATGCTGTATTTATATTGGTACAAACCGTACAACAGGCAAACGTTAACAGTAATGTTTTAACAATAATTAAAATCTCAAGAGAGTATAAAAGATCTATACGGGTCCATTTGGTTACACCTCCTCAAGGACCACCAGTGGTCCCCGACTCCCCGGACAGAGCATATGACAATAATGCAGGGACGGGTGATCGTTTGTTTATCACATATGTGTGTGTGGATATAGCCTTGTTTATTCACAAAGGCTACAAGGAAATAGCATTTGTTAATTCCACATGAATTTTATCCGCTATAGATCTGCATGTTTTTACTCTGTACTCTTAGGTAACCCATGGTGTCGGCATGCAAAGTCTTTCCAGTACAATTGCAAACTGGTCAAAATGATTTAGTCTATACCAACCAGTGGTGGAAAGTAACAAGTACTTTTACTTAAGTTACTGTATACTTAAGTACAATTTTGAGGTATTTGTACTTGAGTATTTCCAACTTCCAGTACTTTTATTTCTACTCCATTACATCTCAGAGCCAAAACTTGTACTTTTACTTCACTACAATCATTTGAAAACTAGTTACTTTGGCGATTTTAATTTTGATTAGAAAACATACATTCAACCCTATACATTTTGGCCATTTGAAAATAGCAGATCTACAAGCTCACAATGTGACTGCAATGCAAATGCAAATGCGACAAAATCTATTGAAAATAGCAGATCTACAAGCTCGCAATGCGATGCATTGTGAGCTTGTAGATCTGCTATTTTCAATAGATTTTGTACATATTTTGAACTTGTGAAATGGGACATTCTGCACAATGAGTAGAACACATTGTCCACCTGAACTGGCACACAAAGTGGTGCGCTCCATCGGAAACAAATATGGAATAATAATAGATATCTGTGCAGTTATTAAAAATATAATTTAATGCACGCACGCACGCACGTAACACGCGTGTTACTCTACAGTAACACACACACACAGTATGGTGTCAGTTTGAGAAGCGCCGATGGTTCAGCGGATACCGACGGTACCATTCACTGGTGACACGTACAGTATATGTGCACTGGCGACAGACGGGTACAAATGTACAGTTGATGTTTTGAAAGGGCAAACAGGGACAGGGCCAGAGAGAGAGAGACAGAGAGGTATATGCGCGAGAGAGAGAGAGAGGTAGATAAATGGATGGAGAGACAGAGAAACACCTACTGTGCAAACAAAAGCCCAACCCACCAGTAAGCTAGAGATGCTGCGATAGCGTCTCTCTCTCTCTCTCTCTCTCCCCCTCTCTCTAAAAAGCGAGGGGATAAAGGGGCCCTTTCTATTTTCCCACATGCCAGTCCGCTCCCAGTGGCCTCTCTGTTGATACAGCCACCACAATAGAGGGCTAAAGCCATCCCAGTGGCCCCCATTATCTGGCTAACCATTGCGCGTGCGCACGTGTTTGTGTGTGCGTGCGTGTGTGTGTGTGGGTGTGTGCGTGTGTTTGGGGCAGGCATTACACGGGGCAGCATGCACGATCGGCCTGCTGATTGATCGTAAGCCCACCCGACCCACGTGAATATTAGGCCAGTGCGGCTCTATATCGGACCGCACCACCCCTGCTTCCCATACGCACGTTGTTCAGGCTCTATATCGGACCGCACCACCCCTGCTTCCCCTACTATACACACGTTGTTCAGGCTCTATATCGGACCGCACCACCCCTGCTTCCCCTACTATACACACGTTGTTCAGGCTCTATATCGGACCGCACCACCCCTGCATCCCCTACTATACACACGTTGTTCAGGCTCTATATCGGACCGCACCACCCCTGCTTCCCCTACTATACACACGTTGTTCAGGCTCTATATCGGACCGCACCACCCCTGCTTCCCCTACTATACACACGTTGTTCAGGCTCTATATCGGACCGCACCACCCCTGCATCCCCTACTATACACACGTTGTTCAGGCTCTATATCGGACCGCACCACCCCTGCATCCCCTACTATACACACGTTGTTCAGGCTCTATATCGGACCGCACCACCCCTGCTTCCCCTACTATACACACGTTGTTCAGGCTCTATGTCGGACCGCACCACCCCTGCATCCCCTACTATACACACGTTGTTCAGGCTCTATGTCGGACCGCACCACCCCTGCATCCCCTACTATACACACGTTGTTCAGGCTCTATGTCGGACCGCACCACCCCTGCATCCCCTACTATACACACGTTGTTCAGGCTCTATGTCGGACCGCACCACCCCTGCATCCCCTACTATACACACGTTGTTCAGGCTCTATGTCGGACCGCACCACCCCTGCTTCCCCTACTATACGCACGTTGTCCAGCCTCACTCACTCTGACCACACTTTGGAAGTAATGATCCAAAAGGGGAACATCACAATTGTTTTTGTTTTGTCTTTTAACACATTGTGTTAAAAGACAAAGACAGTGTGTCTTTTAACACTCTCTCTCTCTCTCTCTCTTTCTCTGATCACCCCCCCCATGCGGTTCTGAAACCCCAGGGTCCATTCACGTCCGTTATACTGACAAATTAAATCAAACGCTGCACGGTTCGGAGAGGGAAGGGGAGAGGAAGAGGGCTGCAGTGCCTGATGTCGGGAAGGGACCAGGAGAGAGACAGAGAGAGAGAGAGAGAGAGAGAGAGAGAGAGAGAGAGAGAGACTGCCCCCCACTGTGAGAGCCAAGTGGTCGGGAGGAGCAACAGGCCGGTGGGAAATGAATGGAGGCTTGAGAGGCATGGGCATGATCTTCTGGCATGGTCTCCGTGATGGTCTCAGACACATGGGAGGGATAGAAAGATGGAGAGGAAGGGCAGACAGTGCATGGTGGGTGTCAAGGTGGAGGTCGCCTCAGGTGAGCAGCACATGACTTTAGAGTGTTGTAGCCTATACTGTGTCCTGAATATTGTACACTATGGGGTTGTCCCGATCCCATCACGGCATTTTCAAATGATCGGAATCAGATCGGGAGCCAAAAAAACGTGATTGGGACATCCCTAGTGTCAATATTACATCCATATCATGATATTAGACTGGAAATTGTCGGTATTGACAGTATCGGCAGCTACTCAAATGATCGGAATCGGATCGGGATAAAAAGAACGTGATCGGGACATCCCCAATGCATGCCCATCTCTACTCGTCTGTCTGGGATGGATGAGTGTATGGAAAACCACAGACATAGCCATATTCTTTTCAATGGGCCTCAGGTCTGATTTCTAAATGGGTTAAGCACGGGGGAAAGCTGCTGAAGGAAGGAACGGTCGACCCCTCACGGAATCCAAAAAACTCTCATGAATCAGTAAACCAACAGAGGGCTAGAAACGCCAGTATGAGGAAAAGGACAAGAAAGGAGGCGAGGGAGGGAGGCGGGGGGGAGTTGAACGAGGTGAAAGTGAAATGTTGTGGGGAGGGAAAAAGGCAACGGAAGGTTGTGTGGGATTGGTGTGTGTGTGTGTGTGTGTGTGTGTGTGTGTGGTTGGGGGGGGTGGGCGGTGGAGAAGAAAAGGTTGGCCGAGGGAGAAGAAGGGAAGAAAGGAGGCAGGAAGAGACGGAAGAAAAGGGCAGGTGTGGTGGAGGGGGCTCTTCTAGGTCTTTGAAAGCAGTGCAGGTCCTGGCTGGACGCTTGACCTCGTTTAGGGAGAGAGAGAGAGAGAGAAAGAGAGAGAAAATCTCCATCCTGCCCTTCAGCAAGCAGTACTCGAAACCCCACCCCCCACCCATGCAACCCCTGCAATCAAACAGAGAGAAAGACCCTTATTTGGGGGGAGAGACACAGAGAGAGAGAGAGAGAGAGAGAGAGAGAATTCCTCCTTTTAGGGCCCCCCCCCAGCAATTTCCACCTGCTGAGAGGGCCTGATATCAAAACTTCCACCTCGGCAGGACGGATTGAAATGTCACCGAGAGGAAAAGGAGGCGAGAGTGTCATTCATGTTTATTCATGACTGTATATATTCTCTTTTACTTTCTCGTAGCCAGGAGATGCTTCCAGAAGGAACCACTGACTGCACGAATGCCCTCTGTCAGCTCAGGGCCTGACTTGATAGTCTGCGTCAATTCTGTTTTATAAATGCCGTAGATAAAATTAAGTTCATAATACAAAAAATATTTATCCTACCCACACTGTGCAAATATATCAAGTATTACAGCACTCTCCCATCATAAGGTCTTCCCCGTTCCCCCCAGTAGTTGGTTATCTGTTATTGAGTGCTTTGATTGACAGTGGAACAAAGGAGAATTTATATATTACAGTATGGTGATGATCTGTACCATCTGCCAGACGGCATCAACTCATATTCTTTATGGAGGATATGGTTCGGGTCTCGGGTAATTTTGAGGCCCTGCTTCCTCACTGTACTCTCAAATATCTCTTGAAGAGATATTTTAGGGGGAAAAAAGTTAATTTTCTTTTCTTTTTTTTGCAACTGAAAGGGGAAATTAAGAGTTTATATAGTATAGTACATGCATAAACTTTCCTTAATGATTATATCTGGTTTCAGTATTCATTTATGATATATTTTCTCTATTATTAAGGTTATTTTTTCAGTCAGTTTGTATTGGGGTGGGGAGAGGGGACGGGGCGGGGGTCTCGAGACATGGCCAAAACATTTCCGGGGGTCCCCAGCCCAAAGAACGTTGAGAACCCCTGTGTTAGGACACAGGGGTTCCAAAGCGTCCTCCAAAGCCAATGTGAGGGAAGCACTGTAGAGTCCTAATAGAGTGTGTTTCTGTGTGGCTGGCGTGTCACAAGACATTAGCTGTGTTGATTGGACACAGTTCAACAGGATTAGCCCTGTTTGGCCACTCACAGCAAACGGGGTCACATGCACATGTGTGCACGCATGCGCGCACACTCTCTCTCTCTCTCTCTCTCTCTCTCTCTCACACACACACACACACACACACACACACACACGCGCACACACACACTCACTCCTAGTCAAACATTCTAAACCTCTCTTTTTGACCGTCAGCTGTTTTGTTTTCTGTTGTGCAAGGTGGCAGAATATCTTGTGTGCATGTGAGACCGCACGTGCCACCACGTGCGCATGTGTGGTGGTGGAGAAATGTGTAGTTTCACAGTTTAAATCTCTTTGTTATGGATTTACCATCCATAACTTTTAAAACTAGAAAATGAGGTGGAAAAATGTGCCCGATGTCACCCTTTCTCTTAATTTAGTTACATTTGAATTTAGGTGCTTGGGTTTAACTCATTTCGACCTGAGGACGATTCTACAAATCATCTGTAATTGGCTGCTGAGGTCCCCCATTTGAAAATATATTGTTCCAGACACCCCCAGAAGCAAAGATTTGAGTTAAAAACGTTGGCTCTGAAATAATATATATTCAAAGATTTGCACTACATTTTCACGATTTTTTTTACAAATATAGATGTAAATTGAGAAATACAAACAGAGTAACAAAAACTAAAACACACACAACAAAACACAAATTCCAAATCAAGACAACCAAAGAACATTAAAACAAAATATATATTTTATATATATATATATATATATATATATATAACAAAAAAAACTCCAATATAGTCAATATACAAAGCAGTTCATGGTCAAACATCATCCAGACAAGACAGGTTGGCTAGTAAGGCGACAGCTATCCAGGTTCAATCGGGGGCACGAGTTTAAGACGGCCAACATGAGATAGAAAAGGCTGCCATGCTTTACTGAATTTGGAGATTGAGCCACGCAATGTGTGTGCAATTCTTTCCAATTTAAAAAAAATAGCACACCTATAGCTCGTAGCGCGGCACTCGGTGCCGCGCTATGAGCTTGTAGATCTGCTATTTTTCAATAGCTACAGCATAACATAAAGCTTAAAACACCAAAAGGGGTTCCCGCCCAAAATAGGTTAAGGATTTAGAAGCAGCATTTGTTTCTACTATCTGTGTAAGCAGGGTTGACTTTGGCTCCGTGTCACACTGTGTCACAGCTGACTATAGCTCATTCACGAGGCCTATTCAGAGATGATGTTCTGGAGATTATTAGATTCCAGTAAGTGTTCCTGAATACATGGCTTTTGTCTGGCCAATTCAGTCCAGGTAAAAGAACGTACCCTCATTTTAAAGGAAGCACGAGTTGTATTAATACAAGATTGGTTCATACATTGGTATGTACGGGGTGTGTGTGTGTGTGTGACACACACACACACACACACACACACACACACACAGTGTCCGACAGGCATTAGTCCGACAACAGCGTCACTCCCGACATGCGCGGCCGGTTAAAACTAACCCGTGGCTTCCTGTGAGGTTTGTTTTAGCGTTGGGTTTTGGTTATGGTGTCGGACTCATGACTGTGGAACTGTTAGTACTTTGTCAGACCAATGCATGCACCCGTGTGTGTGTGTGTGTGTGCGTGCGTGCGTTTCGTGTGTGTGTGCCTGCATGTGCGTTTGGGACTGGGGGGGGGGGGGGGGTGTTTACATTGTTCAGACAAGCTGTAATGATGAGTTTCTTGATCTACTCGTGCATGAGTGTGCATGTTTGTGCATTGGGCAAGCGTGATGTTTGAATCTCAGAGGGGCTATCATTGCTCGTAATCCTTTTCATAGTCCGTTAATCCATTGTCGCTGGGGTCAGTCCCCCACACACACACACACACACACACTCCCCACTCCCCCAGCATTCTCTCCTCTCTTTCTCCCTGCCTCTGCTCTCTTCTCTTTCCTCTAATCCCTTGACATTTCCTCGTTACAACATCATGATTTTTACCCTCACTACCAACAATGTAATGTCAATGTCTCGAACATTGCTGGTTGGTTTTTCATGTGCACCTTCATACCCTATTGTTCTTTTTATGTCTGCTATATGCTCTGTGAGCAACACAGACAAGGTACTGTATGAATTACCTCTAAGTGGGGCTTCTATAGTGTAACTTTGGCATAGTTAGACATTTTTTAAGTTGTTTTTTTATCAAAAGCCCCAAGCTATTGACTACTTCAAGGCGCTTTTCAGTTTCCCTTGCTCATCTTCTGCTCCTCCTCATCTCTCAAGCTGCGTTCACACGGGCAGGTGCAAGATACAGTCTACCATTAATTTTCAATGGAAGCCAGCGACATGAATGCAAAGATACATGCAACGTTTGTAGCTGCTGCAAAAGATACAAAGCTACAAAAAAAGATGAGCTGGTTTCATCTTCAGCTACAAAGATGCAAAGCGACAAACGCACTGTGTAGCTTTGCGTCTTTGTATCTTGTGCATCTGCCCGTGTGAGCGCAGCATCATACGTGTGAGTTGAGCTTTAAGTTGAATGCGAGGGCTTATATAAGCCAAGAAATCAAATAAAAAGACCATTTCTATGCATGGCAATAGAGCACCGAAGTCTGACGTCAATATCGGTAGAGGGCGCAAATCCACGGATTCATGTACTTTTTTTTGCATTGTAATCCCCATAGGGGGATTTTAGATCGCCTTGTTTGAAAAATAAACATGTCATCCAGGCCGCTTCACTCATATGGATATGAAGAATCAACTGACTGAGAGAAAATGCTATAGTTAGTTACTGAATTAGTTAAATTTTCGCTAGAAACAGACTGTATCATATACTGTATGAGTGACTGACTGTCACAAACGATACAGAGACACCTCCCTGACAATAACGCAGAGACAGCTTGTTTATTTTTGGACCACAATGCTTATATGAAACGATTTTAAGATGACCCAATGTTATTCTCCATAGGGAAGTTACTTCCGTGAACCAGGCAAGACCAGGTGATGAGCGAGTGACGCCAGGACTTCGGCGCTCTATGATGCAAGGTAATCAACAAACTATATATAAAAAAACTGGTCAAACATCTGCCAAATTGTCAAATAATATAATAAGGATTGTGATAATAGCAGGTGTTACAAGCCCCCAATATTTATCTCGCTTCACAATATTTATCTGTTGAACCGAGTCAAACTGAATGGAATGCCCCACCGTCCAGATATGCCTTCCCTCAATATGTGCCTCTCTCTAGCTGTCTATCCCTCCCTCCACTCTCTCACCTGTATTCTCTCTATAATGCACTGGGCGTGTGGCCTTGAATCCCCATCCACAAGCACATTATAGTCCCTATATACAACAGGGTTCTACACAGAAACGTATACACATGCAGATGTGCGTAGACAGACACACTTGGACTCCTCTTGCAGTGAAGAAAGTATGAGGTCAGTCCGTTGCACTCCCCAGGTTGGCAGAGGGAGTGTAGAGCCCAGGATTTCATTGGATAATTGATAAAACTAAAACATTACAAAAAGATCTAATCGCCTGGCTACTGTGGAACTAGATGTGAATGGGTGAATGTAATGTTCATTGTAAAGCACTGTGGATAAAAGCACATGCATAATGCATAACAATTAGATAGATTTTAAGTTAATCTTTATTCACTTTGTGTCCTACATCTCTTCGCTTATTTTAAGCTAGTTCCAAACCATTACTGACCAAAGTAACGACTAGTGATGCAGCTGCTAATTATTAAAGTACTCTGCGAGAGAGCTGGCTTCTAAAATAATGAAGCTGTGGGGCTTGCTGGATCAAATCAGGAATTTCCGTTCACTTAAAGTTTTTTTCTTTGCATCCAGTGAAACGTGTGTGTGCTTGCGTGTGCGACTGTGCGTGCGTGTGTGTGAGGGGGGGGGGGGGGGGTGAAAAGCACTAGCGCCGTACATTGTCAGGCATTGCAGCTTTGTGGAGCAGGTGTAAATGAAGAAAGGGCAGCCTGGAGCCCTGGCTGTCTGGATAACAGCACACACACACACACACACACACACACACACACACAGTCACACACAGTCACACACTCAGTCACACACACACACACACACACACACACACACACACACACACACACACACAAAACACATTAGCAATAGCAAGGATACGTCTCCAGGTATTTTGATTATTGTTACAAAACATACATTTACCACTTCAGCCCTATACATTTTGACCATGCATTTGAAAATAGCCCATCTACATACAAGCTCACAACGCTTTTTATGCATTTTGAAATCTTGAAATGGGACATTCTGCATAATTGGTACTTTTACTTTTGGTACTGTAAGTAGGCCTACATTTGTAATTGTATTCCCATACTTTTGTATTTTGAATTCCGGACTTTTACTTGCAACGGAGTAGTTCTACATTGCAGTAGGGTATTTATACTTTTTCTTAATTAAAATGTGCGTGCGTGCACGTGGGGTGCACTGTCGAGGCATTGAGTCCCAGTGGAGCTGACAGTTTGCTGTGACAGAGAGCTTTAAACAAACCCACTAGCTCAACCTCCACTGCAGAAATATTCCTTTGATTTTATTAGGCCTCTGTGTGTGTGTGTGTGTGCATGCAAAAAACCTCTTTGATGCTCGGTCTACCTCAGTGTGTGTGTGTGTGTGTGTGTGTATTTAAAGGAAAGGGATGATACAGATTTCCACTTCATTAGACCAGTAGTAGCTATAGCATGTCAGGCTAGAGCCTATATGTGGCATGCGCCTGGACCGCTATA
>NC_137885.1:15073305-15083305 GCF_963924005.1 Protomyctophum bolini | reverse complement strand
TGGGCCTGTATATAAACAACCCGTTTACAGAGCAGTGTTAAATGATGATGACGATAATAATAATAATAATATTTTGTATTTAAAAAAAATTAAGAATTCAGGTGAGGTTCAAACCATGCAAGATGTACCGGTTTACCTCTATATATTCCATTTGGGAATTGGACAAGTGCTGATGCCAATAAACAGGCTATTCAAATTGGGTTAGCCATAATATGTGATTTATCTAAAGGCTCATTGATTCAATAGAAAAATAGTCGAGTTCAGCCGTTGAGCTAAAACCATATTTCCAAATGCGTAATTGTGGAAACGAACAACCAATTATAATTATAATATATACTGTAGGCTGGTATACACAAACAACTGCTATTTATTCATTTGGACAATTTTTTTGACCAAGCCAATGGCGCATTATTTCCGACTTTTTAATATTCCTGTATAGTTCTAATCCTATACCGGTCATACAGTATATGTCTAATCTTTTATTTTTTTTATTGTGTTTCCAAAATGTATTAAATTTAATATGCATGCAGTCGGCTTTCCCATATAGCATGCCATTATTGAGCCTGCAGTTTGCAATCAACAACTTCTAAAAGCGAGATTTGACTTGTATTAACACGGAGGTCACTATAACCTATATCTCAATACTGCATGCATGCAGCCAGGTCATTTGCTAATTGCTAACCTACATTTTTAATTTTATTTTCATAATATCCACAATAAAAAAACATGCATAGGCCTATAGGATATAACTTTTTTCCTCCCCAATGAAAGAACGACTGATGTGTTGAGTAAAGTTACGTGTGGACAACTAATTAAATACCCTCGATTTTCTCTAATAACTTTTATTAGGGGAACACTTGTTAATTGAGATGTCTTAAAATGGTTAAAACTCTGCCCACCGCATGCGTCGTATACGCCCTTGGGGGAGTATAGTCGACCATGGGAATTCAAGCAGACGAGTGGATAATAAGAGGTTGTTTAGCCTTATTTTAAGAGGTGTATTTTGTCACGGTTGCCTGCAGCGCTTGGGGATCGCGACCCGCCTTATCTTGATCATTCTCAAACTTGGAAGTTTAATCCAGCAACATGAGGAGTGTCCGGTGGTCATTGAATTACATTCTTACATTCTCCTCAAGTGTCTGTCATGACTGTCTGGGCCCCACATGGCATCACATGCGCCGTATTATATCTCTCTTCAAATCCCCATGTCGGACCATGTTAAACACCCAGACAAATCCCACACCCAATCCCTGACCCCGGACAATTAAGGACGTCAACTGACAACCGCGAATACAGCAGCAGCACCTTCCATCAGGCCTATTATAGGATATGGCGTCGGTGCGCGGCTGTTAAATGATTTATAGCCTGTAAATTAATTTGAGGGCTGAATTGCGGGCTCAAGCATGCATCCAAGGGACATTTTGATGTGAAGTGAATGAACGGAGAGAATTAGAAGAAGAGAGAGAGGTGTTCAAGGAGAATATATATAGGGATTAGACATGCAGACATGGGTGCTAAAGAGCCAGTATATGCAAACTAAGCGAAGGTCAGTTTATTGGAGGCGAGACAGAAACTAGACACACTTGTCTTGTGTCTGAGGAGTAGGTACTCTGGACTTAAAAAAAAAAAAAAGTAACGTGCGCTATATCGAAACTCATATTGTGCGCGCGTGCGTGTAAGCTATTTTGCATAATGGGCATATAGATCACCTGTGCACGCAAACCAGAGAGGGGGGGGGGCTTTCAGGAGTATAGACTATTATGTCAGAGATCATTTATTTAACCGCCTCTGAAGGTGCAAGACAATTAACTATAGGAAAGTTACTTTCATAAAGCATAACACCATAACTGTATATATAATATAGTATTATTAGTCCAAGTTACAGTTACAGGCCTCTGAGGCCTGTAATTTGGACTAATAAGTAGCCCTGCATCAATTTGTGTCAGGTTTCAACATGTGGTGATGCAGCTGTAGGCCTCCATGCCCTAAATATAATAGGCTAGACGAGAGTAAATAGGCTGTATTGTACACTAATGAGCCTGTCGAACTTGAATTCTTATTTGTTTTGTTCGGTGCAAAAATCCATAGCATTTACAGGAAGCTGTAGCCAAAGGCAGAGCATTAACCATATTGGATGTGTTATGATTTTATTTACAGGCACATTATAGTCTATTCATGATGCTGGGGCTTATAGATGCCTTATTAAATTGATGTGATTTCCAGATTTGATGGGGTGATGATTTGACTTAACCTTGTAACACAAACGTTTCCATATTTCAGATTTATTTTCATTTAGCATTTGATTACAGGTTAACATCAAGCAATTCATTTAGACTTTGGACTTTAACGCATTAGGCCTACAGTAACACCACAATCTTGTGACCTTGATTGTTAATCTATTTCATGATTTAGGCTTGTGAACAATAGTGCAATACAGTATATATAGGCTACTCTCTCTATACTCTCTATATGGAATAGGCCAAAACTCTTGCAACGTAAGTTTTGTTTAAAGTGCATTCTGCTGGCAGTGCATGCCTGGAACACCAGTGGCCCATGTACTGCAACTCAACATTTTCCCATGCACCAAAGAATGTGTGCCTGCCTGCATGCATGGAGTGTACATATACATACATATACATACTACACACATACATACATACATACATATACCTACACATACATACATTTCAGAAGTTTTAGCAGTTTTTAAGGACCCACTTTTAGGCCAGTGCACCAGAGCAAACTCTTGCCTTTTTTTTTAAACCCTACCCATTTTAACCAAATACATACATACATACATACATACATACATACATACATACACACACACACACACATACATACACACACACACACACACACACGCACACGCACACGCACACGCACACGCACACACACACACACACACACACACACACACACACACACACAGGGGGCCTATATAAACCGTCAAAGTCACGTGATAAGTCTGAGACCCCTGTGGTCCTGGAAGCATTTTGCCCATGCAGCCACAGATCAATTAAGGGAGCATGGTTTTATAATGGTTTCATGTACTGTAAATGCTTGGTCTGAAATTGACAGGAGATTATATTGCATAAATAACTTATATTTGCGTAGAAAACTGAGAAAAAAATCTAATGGTGCAAAATTAATACAATCCCTATTGTATACATTTCAAGGCGCTTTGTCATAAGGCTCCAATTTGCTGAGAGGATAATATAGGCATGGTGGGTTAATGGTGATAGAAAGAGCAAGTATAGTGTAGCGTTGGTGGCGTAGTATTTTTGTACATAATTATCACTGATCCGATGACCATATAGCGGCTTTTTATACATTTAAAAATTCACAAAACTTTTAAAATAATTAAATGAATGGTGATTCAACCCGTAATGTCCCAACACCTCCGGCACATGGCCGGTGTTCCAACAAGCACAGGCCTATTTTCATGTATGGGAAGCCGACAGCCAGGGGATATACTGTATATAGCATCCTCTGTCTCTGCACTATAGTGACTCCAATGATAAAGGCATACCTGTTCAAATTGTCTGTATTTGTATAGCGTGCAGACGCATTTAACCAACGCACTTTTACAATATGCGCCCCCATTTGCACACATTCACACGTTTGTCAGTGGAATCCATGGAAAGAACCAAAGGTAAAGGTAATGGAGCATGCACATCCACTGGTCCAGGTGCTGGACGAATGGCAGCACAAGAGAAAGTATAATAGAGTCCGCAAAACACTGGTAAGGAATAACTCAGCTCCACTGGTTTATTAATTCAACGTTGAATTAATAAACCTGTGATCTAAACGTTGAAACCACAGTGGGGCTGAGTTATTCCTTACCAGTGTTGTGGACTCTATTTCTTTCTCAAGAACCATGATGCACCCTCGGAACAGATGGGAATTCAGTATCTTGCCCGAGTTAGGAAACCTCGACACGAAGCCAGGATGAGCCACGATCGACCCGAGAAACCGTCAGTGGTTCCCTGCAGACATGGCGGCTCTATGCCTCCTGAGCTGCTGCCCAGCAGGAAGCAATATTGGCAGCGATATAGTGTTCTATTATGCCCTCCTGGTGAAACTCCTCAATCTCGGGTGAAAAGAGGCTGGCAACTGTGTATTGGGCCCCCATCTGTCTACACTCTACAGTCTACACCCTCCCCAGACCAAACCATATAGCAGTAAGGGAAAAGAAAAATAACTGTGGATCACATAGATAAATGGTAAATGATGCATTTGTATAGCGCCTTTATCCAAGGCACTTTACATAGATTGTGCATTACATTCACCGATTCACATACTGTACACCAATGCCGGAGGAAACCTGCATACAAGGCACTAACCTGCATGCACATCGGGAGCAATTTCGGGTTCAGTGTCTTTTGCTCAGGGACACTTCGACACTAACTCTGGGGGAGCCCGGGTTTGAACTGGCAACCTTGTGGTTCCCATCCGGCCACTCTACACCTGAGCCACCGCCGCCCCAAAGTATATGTATATTCAGGCCAGTAGAACACTAGGGATTCTATTGTCGTCCATGCTAAACCCCTTATACTGTACCTAATCTACTTTTTTACTATTTTGAAAAACATTTTGAATAATTAAAATCTCCAATCTACATCGACACATTGTGAGCTTGTAGATTGGCTATTTTAACTATTCAAAAATGTTTTTCAAAATCGTACAAAAAAAAAGGCAAAGTAGTTTAGGGATAAGGTTAGAATGGACGAAAATAGAGCCCTATAAAGTGGAAGCTGAAACTTACACATTGAAATGACAATTTGAACTTCATGGCGCTGCGCATGTGGCCACTGCAGATGGATGTGAGTTTGTGCTGTTGTTTTTGGCCCGAAGATCGGCAAGGATTGTGGGTCTTGTAGTAAAATATCATGGAAACGAATGAACTGAATATCGCAATATAAAACACATTAAGTTCAAACATTAACCTTTATTGGTTGTAACAGTAAAATAGTGACATAGCTGTTGATGATTAAACTACACAATATGGTTTGGCTGTACTTATAGTATGATTTTCAATGGACAGGTACAGGGGAAAACCACAGTGGCCCAGGTCTAATTTAATACATAAATAGTTTTAAACATGCATTTTTACGAGGATTACCTTGTGGTAAGCTTACTAGGGCTAATAGAGATATTCCTTATAGCATTCTTTAGGGTAGGAGTACCATGTATTCGCCCCACCCCCGTCTCTCTTGTGCTCTTGGTGTCCTAAACGTGGATAATTGCTGTGAGTTTATCACGCCTCCGCATATTTTTCCCTCTCTTCTCCTAAAAAACCTCACCTCCGTCGTTGGACCCGGTTCTGTCACAGGAGATTACGGGGACCGATTGCAAAAGACCAGAATGTGGCGCGGGGAGATTAGCTGGGCGCAATAGAAATAGCAACGGGGCCAATGAATTCCTAGCGAGGGGCCTTATCGTGCAATTACACGTTGACACGTTTAACCATTTTTCAGCCTGTTAATCCGAGGCCCCCCTCTTCTCTTTCCCTTTCCAAAAGCAAATCTATTTGTGCTGAGTGTGCCTCTCTCTCTCTCTCTCTCTACACATGCTCTGCAATTCTCTCTCTCCTTCGGTGAGAAACAAGAAACTGTTTTTTAGGCACGGGCAGAAACTTTGCAAAGCAACAGCCGAACACATTTATGAAGTTTACTCACTGCATTGTTTTAGTGATGGTATAAATCCAGAGTATATGACATGTTGTTGGAGATGATGCAGGCACCAGACTGTCTGTCTGTAGAATGCTTACACACCAAATTACAACTAGAGCCCAAACGAAGCAGGACTTCTATGTGGACAAGTCAAGAATTGTGGGGAAAATGAAATGTTTCCAACTCTATGATATGTTGATTGTTTTCCAAAGTCAGGGGAGAAGCTTCACATGGGTCAGACAGACCATATACGACCTCAGTTTGCTTTTTCTCACCCGAGTTCAGATATTACAGTATATAATACACAATAACTCAAATAATCTATAATGACCCACATTTATTTTATTTTTTCCAAAGATGCACTATGAAAAGTTCTGTACGGAATTGCAGAGTAAACTGGCACTGCAAGTAACTATGGGCATTCCAGCACATGTATACATTTGTAGGGGTGTGTGTGTGTGTGTGTGTGTGTGTGTGTGTGTGTGTGTGTGCGTGTGCGCACGCTCGCTCAAAGTTTCAGTCACTCGTCCATGCGCTTATGGGCAACACACAATGATGATTACAAGCTTCAGCGAATTCCTGAAACAGACGGGAGGCTCCGCAGCTGCACCGTAGCCTGCATGCGAGCCACGGGGTCCAGCACGGGCCAATTCACTGGAAACACAGTGCACGCACGCACGCATGCATGCGCACACACAAACGCACACGCACACAAATGAAAAGCTGGGTGGTTGTGGTTGTTGAACTATATGTTCAATTGTTTCTAAGAAGACAGAGCAAATAAAGTTATGATAAAGCACAAAGAAGTCTGTATTATACAAAATATAAATGCAATGACGAGAATCATGGAAGAGCTAGAGAAGTGTTGAATTACTAAAGCATTATTCATATTCTGGATTGTTGGTGGTGAGGTGACCACCGAACTACAACATGACGTCACAAGCCGCGGCGAAGAGCAAACCACCGCCACCGCCCCAGCCCTTCTCTCTGTTTTTACTCACCACCACTCAACGTTATTTCAGCTCCGGTGGTCACCTCACCACTGGAGCGGTGGTCACCCCACCACCGAAAATACAGACTATGAATGAGCCTTAACTAAATCTGTCAGATAGATTTGTGTGTCTCCTTGCGAATGGATTGTTTGTAGGTATACTAATAAAGGTTGGTTCATTGTAGGTAATAACTCTCAGTTTTACCACGTCTCAGAGTTGAATTCCAAAAAGATACCCTCCTGACATAAGATGGTGCCCCTTGGGATAAAGCCTTTTAGATGTTACCTCACCTCTGACACATATGATTTGCCTTAAGTTACAATACTGTGTAGTTATCTGCATTCAGAAATCTTCGTGAACATGTCATTGTTCACTAGTCGGACCGATTACTAACCCTATCCCTAACCCTAACTGCACGCGGCAGCCACACGGTGACTCTTAACCACGTAGTCTTCAGGCTATAACGGGATGTTAAAATCTTTACCTTCTTCCAGGCGAAGCACATTTGCAACATTATTTGTTTGCATTCGCACGTACGCCTTTCCCTTTTCCATGTCACACTCCAGGGATCAAAAAGACAGCATGATGTGTATAGTTCCGTCATGGGTTCTCAATTCAATTAGAGGCTTTTATATCAATCAATTAGGGAGTACCCCCTGGATCTCCCCAGGGGCCTTTAATCATCGCAGACCGTCTGCTCTGACAGCCACCGGGGACACGGGAGGGACCTCTAGCAGAAGGAGCCAAGGCAGCTTGAGCACACGCAGAGCAGTTGGGAATTTGTATAAACATTTGACGTGTTTAGCTCCTGATTACATTTCTTTTTTTAATGAGTTTATTGGCATTTTTATTTTAAATTAAATATAATGTCTTTAAGTTTTCAAGGATGGGAGTGGGGTACACAGGGTAAAAGAAATACCTAACAATTTCAGAACTGGTTTATTTGGAATTGAAAAACGGATTCATTTTCTCAACGGTTGTGTTTTTATCGGTAGCCATTTTCCCCCTCCGTTTTGTTTATAGTCTCCTGTTCTCTTGAATACATTTAATTTGGAATTAAATGTATAATATTTGTACCCTAAAGCAGTGCTGATTGATGACACCAAAGGGGTTATGAACACGGTTGTGGGGGAAAGTTGTGGGATCTTGTGTAAGAACATAGGGATCTTATCTGGTGCGGTTTCATTATTAATTTAGCAATTCTTAATTATCTTGTTTTTGGTGGACTCCGATGTGTATTGGGGAGCTGTTTGGAGTTCTGGGGCCAATGCCAATGTATCCCACTGGAGCCAGTCAGTCATGTCTTTGAGGGCCCCTGTTGGCCCATGCAGGCCCAGGGACCCAAGGATTCTTTGTATTCTCACTCAATTCAGTTGTTTCGCTATTAAAGCATAAAGTAATTCGTTGGTTAGACCATGGACCCCCCATTTGATAGAATCTTTATCTTTGCCTCCGATTCTAAACTTTAAAATCCTTAGTGTTAATGTAACTCTGAATGTACAAATGACGGAGCACTCTTTCAGTCACAGACCCACAAGGGTCTATATTTATATATATATATATATATATATATATATATATATACATATACATATATATATATATAACGCAGTCGAGGACCCATATATAACCTTAACGTACAGTATATGCTTATCGTTTAGCTCTACCAAATCTAACTCCAATCTGAAACTTAAACATACAGTAACCACCAACCTTCCAAACGAACCTTGAGAAATAAGAGGCCGATATGGATTTTCCTGCATGCAAGTGCAAGAGCGCACGGCCACGTGCACTTGTGCACACCCATGCACAGTCCTTCATGTTGGCTGCACAGGAATCTGTTCTCCCCGGGCAACCGTCATGCTGGATTGTCTATCTCTCATTTCCCCGCAGCTCGCCCCCCTCCACTCTGGGCCCATTAGGGGACAAAAGCAAGGGTCCCATGGGTCCCATGCTGCCAGTCAATCAGCCTTGAACGAGGACTCTATGCAAATGAGAGAGAGAGAGAGAGGGAGAGAGAGAGAGAACAGAGACACAATTGTTTGGAACATTTCACTGAGCCACGCAGCTGCAACTCAACTGCTCTTGTCCATGATGACATTTAGGTGACGCTGCCCCTTCCTTCCTAACTCCAAATATCATATTTAACTCCTCCCAGTAACTCCTTTGCTTTTCAAATCTGTCCTCATGGTGGCAACAGCCTCATCACGTTTTGGCCTATATATAACTCTTGAACTAGGTTGTACGATCAACACCTTTTCCCCTTCTCTGGATTCCTTGGATCACGACTCAATTTATAGGCCCTTTTTGTGCCATATTCTTGTTTTCGGCCATAGTGCATATTCATCACAAACACATGTTTTGCTACTGGAATCGGCACAAGTCATCTCTGGGACCATGCGATCGTGTTGCACAAGTCAGAATATTCAGATCCCATTCCAATTGGCTAAGACTGTCTTCAAACAGGCCCTGGATAGGCTTTTTCTATAGTTTATTGTATTATTTGGTTGTTCATTTGATTGGCTGGTACTGTTTTATGTGGCTGTATGCACTTCTGGATATGTGTTTGGGTTTGGAAGTATCAAGAAACATTGGCAACAACCATAGCATGGCTCAAGAACCTTACGCACGCACACGCGCGCACACACACACACACACACACACACACACACACACACACACACACACACACACACACACACACACACACACACACACACACACACACACACTGAAGGGTAATGGTTGGCACGTACAGTACACACTCACTGAGGAGCTGTCCAAGTACTGAAATGTTCTCTATCGCAGTGGTTCACAAACATTTCAGCTAATTTATGGAATTTCATAGATTTTTCTTTCCTTTCTTCATGACATTACTGCAGGGGAGGAAAAAAATCATTGGATTTCGTTATTAGCTCATGAAAAGTTTTAGCTTTTTTGGGAATGTTTTTTTGAAAATGTTTTGAAATAATAATAATCAGGAAACAGAAACTATAAGTGGACCCATTAGCAATGTGACCCAGTGTTTGGGAAATGGTGCTCTAAAAAGGGTAGTGGGTCAGAAGTCGTAAGGCTGTAGCGCTATACTTTACTGTAAGCAATGCAATGTTCTTCATACAGATACATGTTGAAGGTTTGTTAGAATTACCACCTACCTCAGCTAAATGATGGAGAGTTGGTATAACCAAATGGACCCTTATAGATCTTTAACTATTGAGAGCGTCAAATGAAACCAAATGGGGGGAGAAATGACTGGTAGAAACTAGAAGGTAGAAAGAGAGAGTGAGAGAGAGAGAGAGAAGGCGGCATTTATCCTAATTACATGAACTTTGG
>NC_137885.1:15003305-15070805 GCF_963924005.1 Protomyctophum bolini | reverse complement strand
TGGTGCTCGTTTGAACCACGGCTAGAAGGCTGTTTCAACCAATCAGATTGCTTCCTCGAAACGACCTGTTATAATAGTATAATAGTCAATAACCAGCCGACCAAGACTATATGTTGGCGGAATACGTATACTTCATAACTTCCTAAACGTGCATGCTCTGAAACTGCAAACCGCACTAGAACCCTGCAGGCAGGTATAGACACATCCCAACAACAACCCACCATACTGTAAACCTACTGTAAACCTGGACCAGAACCCTGCAGGCAGGTATAGACACATCCCAACAACAACCCACCATACTGTAAACCTACTGTAAACCTGGACCAGAACCCTGCAGGCAGGTATAGACACATCCCAACAACAACCCACCATACTGTAAACCTACTGTAAACCTGGACCAGAACCCTGCAGGCAGGTATAGACACATCCCAACAACAACCCACCATACTGTAAACCTACTGTAAACCGCACCAGAACCCTGCAGGCAGGTATAGACACATCCCAACAACAACCCACCATACTGTAAACCTGGTCGCCAAAGAAAAACATTGCGTTTGTACAGATATATTGTGCTATCGATATGCAAGCTGCAAATCATCATACCCGGAAGTTATGCGGGAATGCCTACTGAGTAGCAATAAAGTACTTTCTGGCCTTGACAGCCCCATACGTCCAAACAGAAAAGCCGTTAAATTCAAACTCGATTTGCCACTCATTTCATGCATGGCCATATACCTTCTATATAGTCTAGTCATGTAGCAACATCCCTAGCAGTAAACTTCACCCTCCCACTGCATTGTTTGTTTCCACGCAAACTTTTTGAAGCCGAGACAAGTTGGGTCTTTTTTTCTTCTTCCACGCATCTGGAGAACAGAAGTGACAGAGAGAGAGAGAGAAAGAGGTGGGGGGAGAGAGAGAGAGAGAGAGAGAGAGAGAGAGATGGCGCGGGGACATGTCAGGATGAGAGAAGAAGACTGGGAACAGCAGTGGGGAACACAACGGGGGCAGCCATCCTTTAAACGGCAGGGAGTTATCGCCTGACGACAGGGCCCGCATTCAGACGCTCTAAAAAGCACATGTGAAGATGTATTAGTGCTCCCTGGTATCCACGCACTGCCAACAAGAGGGCCGCGCGCCCAGCCCTGGGTGTATGCACGCACGCACGCACGCGCGTGTGTGTGTGTGTGCTCATGCGTGTAGGCACTGCATCTGTATATTATGTTTTGTTTTGCATGTGTGTCTCTGTTTGCATCCATCTTCGCGGGCATGCATGTCTGTATGCCACTTTCATTTTTGTGTGTGTGTCCGTGTGTGTGTGTGTGTTGTGCAGAGCAGGATGTGGCAAATATACGTGATTTTCTTTTTTTTTATAGCTTCCTCCAAATTCCCTTAGCGAGCGTTGCTAAGGTGCTTTAGGCATGGGATTAGCCCGGGGGCTGGCAGAATGTATCATACATTCTGTAAGACAGAGAGACAGAGCGTGTGTGTGTGTGTGTGTGTGTGTGTGTGTGTGTGTGTGTGTGTGCGTGTGCATGTGCATGTGCATGTGCGTGTGTGTGTGTGTGTGTGTGTGTGTGTGTGTGTGTGTGTGTGTGTTGTGTGCATGTGCGCGTTTGCGTCTGTGCATGCAGACAGAGTGAGGTTTGAAGAAAGGAAGTAGTGAAGGAAAGGAGAGAGAATGAAAAAGGGTAGAAGCGGACGGCTCAACGAGAAGAAAGTGGACGGACAAAGAAAAGCAGAAGACAGGTTGTGTAAACACGCTGAGACAAAAGAGCACGGTAATAATTAACTCTGTGGGTTGGCGGGCGGGCGGGCGGGCAGCGGGGGAAAGTAATTTACTGTACTTACCCCATTTATACCTGAGGACGATTCTACAAACGTCTTCTAAATCATGACAGTTTTCTGAAAAACTCCTATGTTTCTATGCCATTGGTTCTCAACCCTTTTCATGTCAATGACCCCCAGAATGATATGTAATTGGCCGCCGAGCCCCCCATCTGAAAATATGTTGTTCCCCTGGGACCCCCTCCCAGAAGCAAAGATTTGAGTTAAAAAAGTTGTCTGAAAGAATTGATTTTGCGCCACATTTTAATTATTTTTCAAAAATAACTCGTAGCGCGGCACCGATCTGCTATTATTACTAGATCTTACTATTCAATAGCTGAAGTATAACATAATGCTTAAAACCGTCCTGAATGGGTTCTGTACGTGAGTACATTTTTGAGGTATTTGCACTTTACTTGAGTAGGTCAAATGTTGTGTACTCTTACTTCTACTACACTACATTTCAGAGGCAAATATTGTACTTTTACTCCTCTACAATTATTTGAAAACTTTAGTTACTAGTTAGCCTACTTTGTGGGTAGTATTACAAAACATTTTGCTCACACTGTCGCATCACGACGCATTGTGAGCTTGTAGATTGCCTATTTTCAAATGATTTCTCATACATGAACTGGGGACATTCTGCAATTTGGATGCTTTTGTACTTGAGATTGAGTACATTCTGAATTCTGGACTTCGACTTGTAACAGAGTGCATTTTACATTGCAGTATTGATACTTAAGTAAACCATTTGAGTAGTTCTTCCACCACTGGTGGCAGGGGGTGACAGGGAGAATATGGATGGATGGAACTGAAAGATGAAGTGAGAAGTCTTTTTCCTTGTCTCTTGCGAACCGTTGCATCAGCTTGTGCTAAACGAAGGCAACCAGCGGAATTAATTGTAGGAAAAAGAAACGAGTTTTGAAGACATCAAATTATTCCCCTCTTCGCCCCCACTCTATATTTGTGATGTTTTCATTCCCTGGCCATATTACTGTCTAGTCGGGCAGCCTGTGGGTGCAAACGGCTGAAATGGAACGGATGGATTATAGAATTATAAGATGCTCCTCAAACTTAACAGACTGTGATATGTTATTTGTGTGGATGGAAACAAACACTGCTACAAATATCCGACAAAATAAACACCTTTAACTTGGATGCTAGTAATCCTATGTTGTGACTAGTGTGTTCACTGACATATTCAACCTCTCCTGGCATAGACTTTCATGCTTGAGTGCATGTGGTCGCATGCAGGCGTGTGCTTTTCTGTATAGAGAGTGTGTGTGTGTGTGTGTGTGTGTGTGTGTGTGTGTGTGTGTGTGTGTGTGTGAAGCAGGTCGGGGGATAAGGCTAAGTCCTGTGTGATAGTGTGCGGTGCCATGCGTTAGATCTCCTGTTACTCTCTCCTCCTTTGCAACCTGACCCGCCTGTGTTTGGGCTACTTGACACAATGAACCTACCTGACACAGACTGATTTCTCTCTCTCTCTCTCTCTTTCTCTCCCTGTGTGTGTGTGTGTGTGTGTTCCCTCGCTTCCTAATTCTGTTCAGTTCGGCCTCATTCACACATGAGTCACAGCTGTCTCCTCTGTGTGTCCGGTCTCTTCTGTGTGTCGCACGTTGTTTGATGACACAATGCAACTTTGTTGCATGGGGGGGGGGGGGGGGGGCAGAAGACAAATCATGCAACAGGTCAGTACAGTACAGTACAGCACCACTCACTTCAGACGAGTCAGATTTTTCCATCCCTCTGCGTCCCTTCTCTCTCTCCCTCTTCTCTCTTATCACTCTCTCTCTCTTTCTTGAACCATCTGTCTCTTTTGTTTTGAGTGTCTGTGCGTGCGTGCGTGCCTGTGTGCGTGCGTGCGTGCGTGCGACTTGTGAGCGTTCACGTTTTGTGTTACTTTGCAAAGTAAAGTGAAAAAGACGAAACGAAAGGCCAGCGTGGCTTCGTTCATAAGTGTCCGTCCAGGTCCTTCCACCTCCACCCGTTTACTGTTACCATGATCTCATTATGGGCCTATGAAAGGGGACAAGTAATGCAATCTGGCACAGTGTGGCGAGGCCTGTGTGCGTGTGTGCACGTGTGCGTGCGTGTGTGTGTGTATGTGCGCGTGTGTGTGTGCGTGCGTGTGTTGATTACCCTGAACAGCAGTCAACAGGGTCTCCATTTCATCCACTTATCTGCTCTAGAAGTAATCATCTGATCAGTCTCTCTCACACACACACACACACACACACACACACACACACACACACACACACGTACAACAACAACAACTATACTCCAGGTAGAGTGCATGGACTACATGTATACGTTGTTACTCGTGTAACTTCATATGTAAAGTAGTATACCCGGTATACTGTATATAGCCTACCTTTTTCCTACTTAATTCCACCTTCGTTTCAATGTTGTCCATATAGTTATTCAGCAGTTTCCAAATTTGCCTGAACATTTTGTGTCGGTAAAACATGTCAAATATGCAATAACCATTGTATACCCGTCAGTCTGCATGCTGTGTCCCTTTTATGCCCATTCATGGAGATTTGATGGTCTGTCTGGGTCTCTTTCATAACCATATATGGAGTTCTGTGTCAAGGCATGCCCAATTATGGAATTTAGGCCATGCCGTCTTTAGGCCAGGAGGTTTTCAACCCTTTTCATGTCAAGGCCCATTATTTATTTGTCATCCGATTTACCATTAGGAGAGATAACAGGCAAACGTTGACCAAAATAACTATTATTCTACTTTCTCTAATCGTATACATGGACCTGCAAGGGTCCATTTGGTTTCATCTTACGAGTTTTAAGAGTTGAACATCGTCCATTTGGTTACCAACTCTCCATCATTCAGATGCATGGGGACAAACTGGAACCCTCTCAAGGACCACTGGTGGTCCCCGGACCACTGGTTGAAAACCATGGTCTTCTAGGCCATCAGTGTACCCCAAAGCCTAACGTGCAGTTCTATCGATATCTTTTGGAGATCAGCTGATCCGATCAACTTCCCACTACAGTATACGCAGGCAGAGTTTGAAGTTGTTCTGTCCATCCATAGCGGTCAGATTGGCTGTGCTGGACAACCGGTCCGGAACCTTTATTTAATCAGTAAAAGCACATTGAGACTGCGTCTCTTTTACAAGTGGGAACTGGCAAAATGCCAGTCTCATATGACTACATATGGGCCATTCTACTGAATTGGTTCAAATTCGGAGTTGGAAATTGTGTGAAATTTGTATGCTATTTTGGAAAAACTTTTATTCATGTTGGAATAATGATACGTATTTTCCCCCTGTACAGACATTTTTTAAGAATTTATGTACAGTAGGTGGTTCCACAATTAAATACATTTAAATTGATATGTTAACAATTTTCTTTATGTTGAATTATTGAGAGTATTCAAAATATAAACGCAATAACCTTTGTAAAATGTATAAAGTTGATTATATTGATTTCAGCATTATTCGTAGTTGACAAACAACCAGTGTTTCGGTAGTGACTGCACTGTTTCGGTAGTGACCACAATGCGGTGCCATAGTCACTTAACTATTTTGCTAAATATTAACTCATAAAATGCTTTACATTTGCTCAAGCTACTACTAAACTACTAGAATTAAACATTAAAAAGCACACTAGGTCGGTTCGTCATGTTCTAGACAACCTTCTATGGGACCGTATACTCAACTCTAGGCACAGTACTCCCTCGGGTCGTCTGCAGTGCAGAGGGTATGCCACGTGTGTGACATCTGAGTGGCAAAAAAAACCCTACTTAGGTAGTCTTTCCACAATTATGAAATTATGACCGATATCCGATCTCCGATTATTTGCAGTGTTTTTGATTGATTGATTGATTGAAATCTTTATTAACAGTTTGCAGAATTACAGTACATTTCAAGCACAAACTCAATACAAAGACTGTTAACTGTGAGTGGACGACCCAATTAAGCCTTACACTTGTTTACAACAGGGTCCACATTGTTCAATTCATCAAAACATTTAGAGACAAACAAATAGACACTTCTATGTAGTTAAAGAACAGAACAGGAATTCATCATATAGGAAGCGAAAAGGGAAAAAATATATATATACAGTGAGGGGAACAGGGGGATAAAAGAAAACGAAAGACAGAGTGTAGGGCGCCTGCACACAACACCATGCGTTGATGCCATGTGTGCATATGTGCAGGCACCCAACACCACGTCCATACAAAAACATAGTACAATCCAGATAAAAATTCAGCTTTTACAGAGGCCAGTTTCGAATTGCAGCCATCCGTAGGTGCCCTTTGAGAGCAGTTTTGAAGGAGCCTAGGGATTCACATGTCTTAATGACTGTTGGTAGGGCGTTCCACATTTTGGTCGCATAGGAGCGAAAATAATTTAGTCCCTTGTTTGTGCCGAATCTGGGTTGTACATGGTTTGTTGCACTCCCTCTGGTGTTGTGGGTGTGGACTTCGTTTACATTAAGGAAGTATTTAGACAGGTACATGGGTATCTTGGTGGTGTATCGAATCTTGTGGACCAGACCCATTGCAAGATGCTGTACTCTGTCGTCGACCCTAAGCCATCCCAGCCTGTCAAAGTGGGCAGGGGTCATATCTACCGATACCAATTCTGACCATTCCGATACCGATATGGCATTTTTATGGCCGATATGGCCAATTCCGATTATGCTAACGATTAATCGTGCATCCCTATACTTCTTTCCCCGCCTGGCTTTGCCCTGGGTTGGCTCCCATAGAGTAAATTTACTTGTCTCAAGTTCTGGGTGCCTGACGTAGTGCCTTGCCAGCCTCATCCTTCTCTCTCAGACTACTGGTCAATCACATAGTATATTTATGTTAATCACCACCTAAAAACACCCTAAAAATGAGCCAAACACATCCTGGCAGTATATTTGAAAAGAATCTAGTTGACCAATCCATGGGTGAGCATTTATTTGTCATTCTCTGCACTTTGTTCCCATTAGTGTGCGTGTGTGTGCGTGTGCACGCGTGTGTGTCAACCGTCATTTTGACCTCTTTCACCACAGACCCCACACATGCACTCTCCGCCCTCCCTCTGCATTCAGCCTCTCCCAGTCTGCAGCGGGTGGCTAAAGGGTTAGCATTTTACTGTATTCATTTAGGATGGGTGACCCCCACCTGCCTGGACTGCAAATAACCAGAGGCTGTGAACTAAAGGCTCCCATGGGGCCGTGCACAATAGCACGCCTGCAGGGCACAGTTTCTACACACAAACTCTGGCCTCCCCGTGGACCTGCAAAGTGCACTCTCTCTCTCTCTCTCTGCGCACTGTCGGGTAGAATCCACCTAAAATGTTCATTTTTCAGGAAATGAAATATACTGTATATATATTTTTTTTTTTTTGGAATGAAGAAAACCTTTTATATATATATATATATATATATATATATATATTATTTTTTTAATGCTGCCTCATCAAAGTTCGTGTTGTGACCTTATATATTTACTTGCAAGAGAGGGGGAGAGGTGGTGGAGTTATAGCTGCTTTAGCAGACAGTTTGAGAGTCTAATGGACTTGTTTTTGTCCAAAGTGCTTTGTATAGTTTTCATTGGTTCAACACTTTCCTGGGGTCTTATGTGGGTAATATATGAAATATCTAAAAACATATTACCCACGTAAAAACCCCAGGAAAGTTTTTCTTGTCTCCCAAACATAATAAAATTAAGATCCGGGGAGGAATCAGGCCGGGGAGCTGTAATGGGAGCCTCACAGCAGGGGGTCTGCTCGCTGTCAGCAAGAGGAGGAGAGAGAGAGACACACCGTGCGGAGGTGGACAGAGAAAATAAGGAGTAGAAAGGGAAGGGATGAACGAGAGATTATAGAAGAGAGGAACGGTGGAGAGTGAGAACACAATTATTAGGGCCATGGAGGCATAGAAGTGTGTGTGAGTCTGTGAGAGAGTTGCTCTGAAAAATGGCAAATTTTATTCAGAGAAAGAAATGGGGACAGTAAAATAGGAGAGAGGAGAGGAGATGAGGGAAGGAGACTGCATGGTGAGGAGGATGAGAGGGAGAGGTTCATGTTGTCTAATCCGTTTTAGGACTGAGGCCGATTCTTACAAAAAAAGGATTTTAAATCCTAAACGTTTTTTGAAAAACCTATAGATGTGCGCCACATTTTCAGATCTACGAGCTACGTCCTGAATGGTTGGGACGATACAATACGATATCTGTGGCGATATTATAGGCCCTCGATAATGATTTAATTTCATCAACGATATATCACAATATCTGTAACTGAAAATGACAAAAAGACAATTTTTCTACAATAATGACATGCCCAAAGTAGCATAGCCTCAAGTCTATATGAATTTGATTTGGAATTGAAATTGACCTTTTTTTATTATTCACAATTGCTGTTTTGATTTATTTTGTTTAATGCTGTCCTGTAAACCTGTACAATTGACCCACCAATTCTCCATCCCTCATACATCATAGGTATACGTCATAGACAACTGGCATCACCATTCTGGACGTGAACACCTTTTGGTGTTTTAATTTTTTCAAGCTTGATCTGCTATTTTTGAAAACTCGTGAAAACGTGGCGCAAATCTTTTAATATATACCTGTATATTCTTTCAGAGCGAACGTTTTAAACTCAAATCTTTGTTTCATGGGGGGGTCCCTGGAACTACATATGTTCCGATGGGAGTCCACGGCCAAATACAGATAATTCTGGGGGGACTTGACATGAAAAAGGTTGAGCAGGTTTTTCAGAAAACTGTCAGAATTTAGAATAATTATTTTTAGAATCGGCCTCAGGCCTAACTGGCCACATGAATTTGGAGATCTGCATGAAACCCACGGCGTTTTTAGCCCATGTCATATGAAGCAGTCACTGCGCTCAGATACATGGCACTGTCGCAAAACAAAACACACTAGCTGTTTACTGTCATCTGCAGCGCTTTCAGCGCTTGGACGTGGTCGCCTGCATGCTCAGCCGACACGTTGGTGATTTGTTTCACCAGGAGTGCATTTTGGCATTGTTTGTTTTTCCACGTTATAGTTGATTTGTGTACGGACAGATGCTCTCTCAAGACAATGTGTCTGATGTGTGGATTGCTCATTTTGGCCTGCAAGTGTCACGTGCTCGCACGCCCGACTGTTTTCCCCCAAAAACACTGTTGATTGGAAGCTTTCGTACAGTGACACTAATGTATGCTGCTCCTTTGAAGATAGCTGAGAGAGAGAGAGAGAGAGAGAGAGAGAGAGAGGGACAGGGAGAGGGAGAGAGAGAGAGAGAGAGAGAGAGAGAGAGACAGGGAGAGGGAGAGAGAGAGAGAGAGAGGGGCAGGTAGGGGCCCGGGGGTTCATTTTTCCAGTATTAATAAGACTGAGTTGAATAAGAAGCTCATATATTGTCTTACTATTGTCTTCTTTCTCAGGTCATCGTGTTCCCTCCCTCTGTTCTCAGGTCTGCTGGCATTGGAGGTAGCCTACTTCCAGAGTGTACATGCACGCACGCGCACGCAGGTTTTCATCAGTTATGTGGTTAAAGTGAAATGTCTGAGGTTTCTTTGAGGTCTGCAGCAGGTGATTTATGACCTGGGAAAAAGGCGTGCGTGCGTGCGTGTGTGCGTGTGTGCGTGCGTGTGTGTGTGCGCGTGCATGCGTGTGCATGTGTGCTTGCACTGACTGTATGTGCTCATGGGCCCTGTATACATGCACGTGGACAGATTATGACACACATGCGTATGCACACTTTTGTCCCTAGCGGGGTCCTTTTGTTGGCAGCGCAAGTGCGCAAGAGAGCTAAACAGCTTTAATTACGTCCATATCTGATGTCACATTCAATAGGGCTTTCTTTCGCACTTTCTATTATTCCCTTAATTATAAAGAGAAGAAAAATGAAGTAATTCATCCCTTTGGGGACGGCGGTGTGGTGTGGCCGCGCGACCCGCTGACCTGTCCACGAGCGCGACACCTTACCTGTTCGGGCCATTGTGAAGCCACTTCCAAATATGATTGTCTGCAAAAAACACGTCTTAATGCTGATAATTAATGTGGTCAGGCCGCCCCGTGACGGCAACGAGCCGCAGCGCTAAAACATTTTGCCGAGTCGAGTCCCGTGGGCGTAAAAGTAACTAGGTGCATTTACTCAAGTAGGCTACTGTACTTGAGTGACATTTTGAGGTACTTCTACTTTACTAGCAGTATTTCCAATTCTTTATACTTCTGCGTGCTCCACTACATCTCGGATTTGTATCCTTTCCTCCACTACATTTATTTGCAAACTTTATTCACCAGTTCAACATTATAGATTTGGATTATTATTACAAAACATAAATAATGTCTTCATTTCGGCCGTTTGAAAATAGGCAATCTACAAGCTCACAAGCTTGTGTAGCTGAAAACATCAAACGGGACACTCTGCATAATGAAAGCACTTTTACTTTTGGTACTTTAAGGACATTTTGATGCCAATGCTTTTACTCAAGTACTAGTAGGCCTACATTCTGAATTTTGTACTTGACAGAGTATTTCTATAGTGCAGTATTGATACTTTTACTTGTGAGTACTTTTTCCACCCCTGGTTATAAGTCCATTCTTAGAGTCCTCATTTTCTTTTGTGTCGACTAGCTTTCATGTGGCCATTCAGAGCCCAGGTTAGCCTGGGGTTGACTTCTTTATTTCCCCTGGTTTCACTTTACTTATACAGCATATCGCTCATATGGGCAACTGGCGGCCCGGGGGCCACATGAGGCCCCCTACCTTCAGTTAATGCGGCCCGGGGGCCACATGCGGCCCCCTACCTTCAGTTAATGCGGCCCGGGGGCCACATGCGGCCCCCTACCTTCAGTTAATGCGGCCCGGGGGCCACATGCGGCCCCCTACCTTCAGTTAATGCGGCCCGGGGGCCACATGCGGCCCCCTACCTTCAGTTAATGCGGCCCGGGGGCCACATGCGGCCCCCTACCTTCAGTTAATGCGGCCCGGGGGCCACATGCGGCCCCCTACCTTCAGTTAATGCGGCCCGGGGGCCACATGCGGCCCCCTACCTTCAGTTAATGCGGCCCGGGGGCCACATGCGGCCCCCTACCTTCAGTTAATGCGGCCCGGGGGCCACATGCGGCCCCCTACCTTCAGTTAATGCGGCCCGGGGGCCACATGCGGCCCCCTACCTTCAGTTAATGCGGCCCGGGGGCCACATGCGGCCCCCTACCTTCAGTTAATGCGGCCCGCAGCTTAATCCTGATATATTATTGATTGATTGACATGACTCGCTTTAATTACCGGTAGCTAAATGACGAGTATTATTATGTTTTTGTCTTTTTAATGTCCAATGTATTTGCATTCAAGTTCATAAAGTTAACATAAGCAGAACTATTTGAAATTATATAAAACAATTACTTTTCAGGATTCCAATAAAAAAATAGCTAAAAATAATACAGGATTTAGAAAGAAATAGCCGATCTGCAAGCTCAAAATGCGTCGCAGTGCGACGCATTTTGAGTTTGTAGATCTGCAACGTGGAGTGAGTGTGGAAATATAGTGGTCCTCTCCATCGTCAAAGTTGCCCACCCCTGATATAGCTTATAGTTTAGTTATAGTTAGTATAGTTTTAGTATTTAAAAACAATTGCGCAAAAAGTCAGTTTTCTGCTCAAACTTTGAGACCCCGATCTCAAAACATACAATAGCAAGGATTTGCATAAAATCTTTTAGCGTTAAAATATAAATATTGAAAGATTTTTCAAAAATGAGACAAGTCTGAAGTGAGTGTACTGTACTCGTGCTGTATAGTACTGTATGGCCTACTGTACTGTACTGTACTGTACTGTACTGTACTGTACTGTACTGTACTGTACTGTACTGTACTGTACTGTACTGTACTGCTATGGACTATGTTCAAGTCAAGATTGATTGACATTTTTATTCACAGAAACTACTCTGAGGTAAAAACCAGTAAAAGCATAAGACTACATCAGGGTTCTCCATTTTCATTTCATTTTTGTATGAATTATTCTGCTCGGAATTATCTAATTCTGAGCCTACTATAACCAATCCATCCATCCATACAAACACACGTCTGCTTCTGCCTCAGAAGTGTATCAACTATCAAGCTTGTGTAGGCATATAAATTGATGCGTAATGCTTTGCAAATGTATTGTTTCTAGGCTATAATTAGCTGCGGCTGTGTAAATAAAGTAAAGTTTTTATTTCGTTAACTCCCATTTTATTTTAAAGGAAATTAAAAACATAGGCTAATAGTCTACGCCTCTACCTGTCCTGTCCACTATTAATTTAAATATAGTGTCACTGTTGTTCCAGCCACACACAGACACAAGAATAGAGAGGTCATTTCACTAGTTAAACCCAGAGAGTATAGCAGACATGTCAATGGTCATGGTAATCAAAAAAGTTATTTATTTATTTCATTATGAAGACGCTAAAATAGTGCAATCCCAAGGGGCTTTTAACATGGGATCTAATGGGATGACGTAGGGGAGATACTATCGATGACACGCTGTTTTGGCTCGGCCCGCTCCGACGCGGTGGGAGGGAATTTTCATAGCAGTGGCCACTAGCCCGCCCCGACTTCACACAGCATTGAACAGGCTGTATAGAAAATTATAGTTGCATTTTCGAATAGTATCACAACTTTGTCATAATTAAACTCAGACAAAGTAGATGCCAGCGTGATACTCTGCCTTTAAGTACAATTTTGAGGTATTTGTACCTTACTTGAGTATTTCCAACTTCCAGTAGGCCTACTTTTACTTCTACTCCACCACATCTCAGAGCCACCATTTGTACTTTTACTTCACTACAATTATTTGAAAACTTTAGTTACTAGTTACTTTGGAGATTTCAATTTTGATTAGAAAACATACATTAATCACTTCAACCCTATACATTTTGGCCATTTGAAAATAGCTGATCTGCTATTTTCAATAGACTTTGTACACATTTTGAACTTGTGAAGTGGGACATTGTGCAATATGAGTACTTTTACGGCGGTGGTTCAGGGGTATAGTATAGAGTGCCTGGATGGTAACCGCATGGTTGCCAGTTAAAAACCGGGCTCCCCCAGAGTTACTGTCGAAGTGTCCTTGAGCAAGACACTGAACCCCTAATTGCTCCGATGTGCTAGTTGGTGCCTTGCATGGTTTCCGCTGCCATCAGTGTATGAATGTGTGTGTGAATGGGTGAATGTAATGCACAATCTATATGTAAAGAGCCTTGGATAAAGGCGCTATATAAATGCACCATTTACCATTTAGTACTTTAAGTACATTTTGATGCCGATACTTTTGCACTTTTACTCAAGTACATTTTCAATTCCATACTTTTACTTGTAACGGAGTAGTTCTAAATTGCAGTATTGGTACTTTTACTTAAGTAAAACAATTGAGTACTGGTTCCAAGGGGGTCTTTGGCTAACGCATTGTGGGTTAACACCATTGTATGGCAACACCCTTGTCGAGATGTAGACAAAATCATGTAATTTCACAAATACATTTCAAAGGGGCATCTGCGGCCTAAATCATATACATTTGGGGTTTCATATCAATGTGGGGAAGTCTCATTCAAAATACAAGATCTCTTTTACGAGGGATCCCTTTATAAGCTGTTCATGGGAGCAGCAGGACAAAAACAACCTGCTAAAATAAATGTGCATAAAACAGAAACACTGAATGTTAATACTTTCAGCGCCATTGCTGTTGATTAATGCCAATTGAAGCCTAATTTTGATACTAAAGCTTGGAAAAAATGCTGGTGTGAATTAGATCCTACTTTTTCATTAAATGCTAGCGCTGAAAGGGTTCATATGTGTCGTCCTTGTGATGTGAGTCGCACGATACTGTACCTATACAGCCCTTAATGTACTTCTGCATCTCTTATTTATCAGTGCTTCAAAACAGATTAAATGCATCCTTTGATTGAGGCCACAGATAACAGGAGTAGTTCATATAATAATCATAGTGGTTTTGTCAATACATTTGCATGCTGGAGCCGTGCCAGTATATGGCACAGGAAGTGCTTGTTTATAGTCTTACGTTGGAACCCTGAACTACTGTATAGTGTTTATACTCCAGTTTTGTTATGCACGCACGCACGCACACACACACACACACATACACACACACATACACACAGACACCTGTTCAGGTATTCCAGTGTTCCATACCTGGCCTTGGACCGGGGCCAAGAGCTGTCAGTCATCTGTAAGCCAATCCCACGAGCTACTGAGAAGCTTGGGATCATATTCGTGTGTGTGTGTGTGTGTGTGTGTGTGTGTGTGTGTGTGTGTGTGTGTGTGTGTGTGTGTGTGTGTGTGTGTGTGTGTGTGTGTGTGTGTGTGTGTGTGTGTGTGTGTGTGTGTGTGTGTGTGTGTGTGTGTGTGTGTGTGTGTGTGTGTGTGTGTGTGTGTGTGTGTGTGTGTGTGTGTGTGTGTGTGTGTGTGTGTGTGTGTGTGTGTGTGTGTGTGTGTGTGTGTGTGTGTGTGTGTGTGTGTGTGTGTGTGTGTGTGTGTGTGTGTGTGTGTGTGTGTGCGCGTGCGTGGCATTAAACCCTGACACTACTTAAAGCCTTGACTTCAAGGAGCTCGGGTTAACTGGAAGCCGATGGGCTGATAACTGTGTGTGTGTGTGTGTGTGTGCGCGCGTGCCAGTGCGCACGCGCAATCTTAATGAGAGCATGGGAACAGTTTGTGGACAGCACTAATCCCTTAACTACCATATGGAGAAAGCACCCATGCAACCACCACACACACAACGCAGTCAAGGGTATCATTCCTCAATTTAGGGATTTAAAGAATCAATTTAGTAAATGAGGTGTGTAGTATTGTCAGTTACACCGGGTCGAGGGTTGTATTTCCATTTGTACACATTGTGCCTGCACTTACGAGGCAATATGCATTATGTTGACTTTGTTCATATGCATTCTAGCTGTCTCCTGTGGACAGGTGGTGAGAACTAGCACTCGTTCTAACACACAGTAAGCAACCCATCTACAAATTGTACTTATTGTACTTATTGTGCAATGTGATTGTGATGTTCACATCAAATAAATATTTTAGAGCAAAAGGCCAATGCACACCCCAAAAGGCTGGTGACAGGTGCATAGTGCAATTGAGCACGTAATGAAAAGGGTATCTTTGAAAGACAAAGAAGAGGTCCCGCACACTGTCAGACACTTACGTTTCGGTCGCTTAGACCTTCATCAGGACAGACAATGTCTGACAATTGTCAGACATTGTCAGTGTGCGGGACCTCTTCTTTGTCTTTCAAAGATACCCTTTTCATATCAAATTAATAAACATATAGATTCAAAGACAGACAATCATCGTGATTGTCTTTCTGGCAGTGTTTGTCAACTACAACTATCACGAAAAATGTTTGTGGGCTATACCTTATACTGACAATACTGACAGACTAAAACAGACAGACTAAAACGTTAGGGAGGGACTAGTGAAGAAGAGATCCAGTAGAAGTAAAAGACAAGTCATTTTATGTTGGAAAAAGAAAGAAGAAAATAGCAGATCTAGTAATCTTAAATAAATAAATAGAGAATCTTTCACTTAACAGAAACTGCTCCTGTCGCAAGCTTGATGATGTCATATGTTCATGCGTGGTCCAGCCCTATGGAATATATGGAATGCACGCATTACACATATTTAAAATATCGCTTTGATGCTCATATTATCCCTAGGAAGTATTAAGTTGTTTTTTTATTAGCATATGCATTCCATACATTCCATAGGGCTAGACCACATGGACATATGACATCATCAACTTAATTGCGACAGGAGCAGTTCCTATTGAGTGAAAGATTCTTTATATATGAAAAATATATATATATTTAAGTATATTTTTTTAGTTATAGAGGGCAAGTATAATGTTTTAAGGCATATTTGTCTTATTAGCCAGGGATCCTTTTAAGTAAATGTACCTACATTTACTTAAAATGGTCCATGAAAACCACATGGACCATGCAGAGTCAGGAATTCAAGCTCAGAGGCAACTCTTGCAATTTTACTCCACTACTATTACTATTACTATTACAAAACACTTCAGCCCTATATTTATTTCGGCCATTTGAAAACAGCCGATCTATAAGCTCAAAATGTGCCGCAATGCGACGCAAGCTCTGCTGTTTTCAAAATATTTTATACATTTGAAAGGTTGTGAAACGGATACGGGTCATTCTGCATAATGAGTAGCCTACTTTCTTTCTTGTGGTACATTTTGATAGCAAGTTAGCAACACTTTTGTACTTTTACTCAAGTCAATTTTGAATTCCAGACTTTCACTTGTGAGACATTATTTTTACATTGCAGTATTGATACTTAAAAGAAATAATGTGAATACTCTTCCCACCACTGCTAAGGTGGAGCCATGTTGGGATGAAGTCTCAATATACAAAGCAACAGCAGGTGTAGGTCGTTAGCCTCACTCCTGCAACCGCTATAGGCCCGATGTGTCTCACAACTACCCTGTACTTGATCTTTTATTCTATCATTATAGAATATATGGAGTCCAATCAAGCGGCTTGGCGGGCAGCCAGCTGCATGTCCACAGGTTTTTAATTCCAACCAGACTCTATAGACCGCAGCTGTTGTCAGTAATTGTCGTGACACACTTGCTCCTTTGGTTGAAGCGGTGCTAATTCTTAAAACCAGCAGGGATGGTCTCCATGCTCTCCTCTACTTCTGCAGCCACCTGAGGTCATTTTCTCTTACAGTGAACTGTGCCATTTTATGGACACTTGTATGCGTATCCCTTGACAAGCCCCACTTCTTCATCACAGATGTAGTGGTGCATTATGTTGATCTGACTCGCCCCGAGCCAAAGCGCCAGCGCTCGCCCAGCAGTCTGCTGTCTGCCGTCACCCAGGCGACCTCGAGGTCGCTTCTTGACCTCAGGGCCTCTTACTGGCAATAATGATATGGAGTTAGCCGGTTTAAAGGATTTAGAACAGCAGTTGTAATAGACATTAGTTAGTAGTAGTACTTGCGCGCTCTGCTGGTGCACAAGTATAGGCCATGTATGGCCTACAGTACTTATGTACTATACTATATACTATAGCGTTAAGGTTTAGATTTTAAGATTATGCATCATTGACCATGAAGGCGCTTTAGTAGTTCCACAATTTTTGGTGGAGAGATTTGGTGTAGAGGAAAATGGGGCCGAGCAGCCTATAGACCCCTTGGGGACTCGGGTCAATGAAGTATACAATAGGGTATAAGTGACATTTGTTCTTTGTCCCCGGTGCTGAGTTTGTTCCCATGCTTTTAAACACGCCCACATGTGAGGATGTATTTCATTACATAAAATTCACATCATCTGACCTGAGAACAAGGCGGCAGAGGCGTTTTAATTAATTTATGTGGAAGCGGATAAACCAGGCCAAGGGTCCGAGTTGACAGATGAGTGTCAAATGATGCTCGGTATAGACACACGAAGCGCGTGGGGACGAGGGGGGGACGAGGGGGAGGAGCAAGAGGTCGCAAGAAGCAGCGAAGGCGAGAAAACGTAAAAAGAAAAGATAACAGTTCTACGGAGAGGTGCGTGCGTCAGGCTCCAGCGTCCCCTTACAGCGGCGCCTCGCTATTCACACACGGCGTTTGGAGGACTTCACAAAGTATAGTCAAGAGGCTCCATTAGCCACACATAGCTCGTGCTGCGGAGGTGTCCCAAGGTTGGACACAGAGGCTTGAGGAGACGGAGACAAAAGAGGATGGAGTGAAAGAGGATGGAGGCGAAAGCTCTGGCCGAGCGCTATATAATAGTGAAAGAGACATAATGATAACGGTTGAATACGGAACCTCAAGGTTCCTTGGAAACAGATCGATTCCACAGCCGACGGAGGCTATGAGATAAACACTATAGTGTGTGTGTGTGTGTGTGTGTGTGTGTGTGTGTGTGTGTGTGTGTGTGTGTGTGTGTGTGTGTGTGTGTGTGTGTGTGTGTGTGTGTGTGTGTGTGTGTGTGTGTGTGTGTGTGTGTGTGTGTGTTTGTGTGTGTGTGCTCGCGTCCTGTCTTTTCATATTACATTTCAGTATCGGAAAATGTCATTTGTCACTGTCACTTGTGCACAAATGCGTGTGGAAGGGAAGAAAGGAACGCGATTGAGGGATGGTTCAATATTGTGGGATCATTGTTGTTTTTATAAACTTGTAAATGTCAGGTTAATAAAAAATGTAAAACGTATATGAAGACCCAAACTTCAATGTTGTATAGAATGGCATTTGTTGGCCATTTTTCTCATTCATTTGTTTCTGTTGTGACACATCATCTTAAGATGAGCTAATGGGAGGGTGGGCCGGCCGGCGGAAAGGATCACGGCCATGTCACTCCTGCAGAAAGATAGCATGAAATCTCATTTCACATCTATGTCTGTCTATACACTGACACGAAACAAGACAGGAACGCCCCAAAACGTCACATCCGGGACATTTACCCTGGGCAGAATTTTCTATGGCTGCCAATGCAACTTTTTCCAATCCTTAATCACATACGGACAAACATCTATGCCGATAATATCTAACTTGCGGAGGTAACGTGCCTTGTCTACGGGCAACAGATCTTTCAACCTATGTCATTGCAAATACGTTTGATAATCGCTACTCTGCGCAATATTGTTTTGAAAATGCTGCAAATTGCATTGCAGTGAACGAGAGCAAATCACAACTTACCCTGGGGGTGGTGACTCCGCCCTGAATACGCGTTGTCGTGTCAGTGTATTGCAGCAACAGGAAACTGTCATCTTTCGGTGGTAGTAAGTATATCCTTGCCGAGCCATGAGGCCCATAGGGGCAGGAGCCTATCCCCTGTTTCTGTAGCGTGAGGCAGCTTCATGTACAAGTACACCCCCTGGACATGACGCTAGTATGTTGCAAACAGGGAGGCAATGGGTCCCCATTTTAGTCTTTGGTATGACTCTGCCAGGGATCGAGCTCCGACCTGCCAGTCTCAGGGCGGACACTCTTAAAGGCGTAGTGAAATGGAAATGGTGGACATTTTATTTTGAAGTTTCAGACGGTTTCAAGTTGAAACACCGCTATGAAGTTTCTGAACAAATCAGAGTGTCGCTTCAGGTGATGGGACGGTAGCTAGGGACGGTAGCTATGCTATACGCAGCGCATGGTGTGTGTTTGTTTACAAGTCAGATAGACGGCCATGCTGTACCAGTTTACTGTTATGTGGCTTATTTCTATACCCTATAAAGTTTTCAGATACACATTTTAGCGTGATGATTAAGTTGAAACCGAGTAAAATGGTAAATGGTAAATGGTGCATTTATATAGCGCCTTTATCCAAGGCGCTTTACATAGATTGTGCATTACATTCACCCATTCATACACCGATGGCAGCGGAAAACTAGCACATCGGGAGCAATTAGGGGTTCAGTGTCTTGCTGAAGGACACTTCGACAGTAACTCTGGGGGAGCCCGGGTTTGAACTGGCAACCTTGCGGTTCCCATCCAGGCACTCTACCCCTGAGCCACCGCCGCAGAGTAATACACTGTCTGGATGTTATCTTTTGATATAAAAACACACAAAAATGTGAATTTGCCCATTTTTTGTGTTTGTTAGGTATGCCCAATGCCCATATGATGACCACGGATATGGTCTAAAAGTGTTTTCATTTCACTACACCTTTAACCACAAGGCCACTGAGCTGGTATCTTTCTGTAGTGCCACACACTTATGTGAGGGTTGGCTCTGGAAACTCTGGGAAGCTATAGTGGCTCTGTACATTAACCACATTCAATTCAATTAAACGTTTGTATAGTGCTGAATCACAACAAGTTGTTTCAAGACCCTGTACGTACAATAGCAACCATCTGGTGAAAATGGCCATGGGCATCACATTGTAACACATTGTGAGCTTGTAGATCTATTTTTGCCAATGTGATTTAGTTTATATATATATAGAGAAAAGGCTCGGAACCAATTGTAGACCCCCAGGGGACTCACTCCGGTATATTTGGGGTTCAAGTGGTTAAAGTCAGGTTTGTAATTCTCAAAGAGGCAACTAAGTGGTCATCTGCCACGTGTGAACGGTTTGATCCTGACTGCCGTGTATACGTGCTGATCATGTCCATCATTACCTAGAAAGAGATAAATAGAATACCATGGGATCCGCCACAGGACACAATACACAACCAAAATAATGTAATGCTATGTAAGGTCGAGGAAAAGCCAAATCCACTGTGTGACATCCAAATGTATCCTATACAGCTTGGACTGCTTAAGAAGGTCTGAAAGCAATGCCTCCTTGAATATATCGCCATCCTGAAATGATTTGTTGCGTTTGGTGAGAACGTGGCACACTGTATTGTATACGATACCATACCAAGAGGCTTTGTGGAAACAGACTGCTGTGTTGCGATTATACTCATTTCAGTTTCTTTACCTTATAGTTTTTCTCAGATCACTGTCGGCTGGAAAAGTCATGTCAGATAATTTGTGTTTTCTCTGAAAATGTAGATCCAATTTATGTTCCCTTTCATCACCGCTGTGTAGATACAAATGAGACAAATACTTTAGGCTATCTTCCATTTCATATGAAATGGAACATAATTGTAACTTATTGGTTAGTGGAATATTAAGAGAGTGGCGACGTGCTTTGATCTCGCCGCAAAGCGGGTGCCTATGGGCTATAGTTCCAAACATTGGAACTATCCCATTGAGATAGAATGAGCACGTCCGCATTCCATTGTTACAATGGAAGCCAACGATAGTGTCGCCACTCGAATACTGTTCTTTTTGATATTACAGGGCCATTCCTATTCATGCTGTGCCACTCTGCGGATACGATGTGTTGGGGTTCACACTTCCGCAAACCTGACCATGATTGTTTTGTAACTGTTTTTAAATTTCTCCGCGGTCGACTTAAAGATCAACTGGTCGATCTTAAAGATATGGTTGCCCATCATCCCTTCCCTAGAGGTCGTGCTGCTCATTTTACACCAACAAATGGAACAAAGTAGATTGAAACAACCAACAATTCCCTAAACTGCCAGGGAATATGAACATTCTCCAGGGAAGTGTTCATTTGTAATTAATATTTCTAAATGTAAACAGCGTACAAAACAGAGGTTCAAAACACACAGGGTCATAATCCAATAATCCAATAAATGACCCAAGACTAATAATAATACTTTGTCATCCTTGGATGAGATTTTGTCCATGATTCTATGCTGTATTGATGTTGGTACCATGGGAGAGATAACAGGCAAACATTGATCAAAATAACAATTCTTCTACATTCTCTAATTGTGTAGACTAGAAATTAAGTAATGCAGATTTTTCTCAATAATTTAACTCTTGAGAGCGTCAAATTCATTTTACACTCTTTAAAGGACCACTTCACCAAGTGAACCAAAAGATGTTTTAGCAAATTCAACATAAACACGGCTGAACCAGGGCTGAACAAGGCAGAAAGAGCTGGTTAGTCAGTCAGGGACCAATCAGAAGGCTGACAAAAGGGTGAATTATATGAAGATACTTTGAAAAGTGGTGAAATGGTCCTTTAAACATCTATAATATTGCCACTGGTTTAAAACCACTGCACCAGAAGGGCCAACGGAGCCACCAAATATATCTGCCAATATAAAAATTATATACTAGTAAAACTAAGGTTATTGTTAGATTTTTTTTGTTTCAGTCTGATGAAATGTCATTGGATCAATGAAATGTTAAAGATGGAGTGCCGTTTTTATTTATTTTATTTTTACTATTTCTGTTTTGTATGTGTCTCTAGTGTATAAAATTCAAATAAGTATATGTCTTCCCTGTGTATTTTTGGTTTCTTCCTGAAAGCTGAAAGCTTTTGAGTCAAAAGGCCAAATCGAAATACACCACTTTAGTGTCATCATAACCCTAAGCCTGTAACCCCTCCCCTAACCACTCCCCCATTATACAACAACAGCTGGGTGAGGCTTTAAGTTCAGGTGGGTGTTGCTAAGGTGACAACCAGGTATACTGGTGGGTGTGGCCACATAAAAACATCTTAACACTTTCTGTACACAATCTGCCTGTATAGTATAATCATACCTGATGATCATATTTTAGGGGCGTGGGGAAATCACGGCGCTCCTAAAGATCATCCCCCACGCAGGGATCATGAATTCTCTCAGTACATCCAACATATTATCACTGTCTGTCGGATGGACACCTTGTGTGTCCAAAACTGTTGAAAATGCTTGTAGATCAGCTATTTTTAAATGTTCTAGCTTGCTTGATATACAGCTTCTGAAGCAAATGGCCCAACTCTCTCTCTCTCTCTCTCTCTCTCTCTCTCTCTCTCTCTCTCTCTCTCTCTCTCTCTCTCTTTCCATTGAGCACTGACATTGTAGCCGCTGCTGTAGGTGCATGGAACCAAGAATGCAAGGCTGTTGGTGTGTGTGTGTGTGTGTGTGTGTGTGTGTGTGTGTGTGTGTGTGTGTGTGCGCTCGTGCGTGCGTGCGTGCATGCGCGCACGCACCCGTGCATCTCCTCTCTATCTCATTGACCGGGCCTAATTATCCATGTAATGATCTGACCCCAGGGGAGGGGGTGCTTTGTCTCACACATACACGCACACACACGCGCACACACACGCTCACACGCACGTGCACACGCACACACTCAATGTGGCCTTTCTGGTTCCCACAGAGGAGCTGTATGGAGACCAGGGCCAATCTAGTCTCCTGCTGACAGAATGCTGTGGAGGAAAAGTGACAGCAGGACAGCAGAACACTGAGGCTTGGCAGGTAACACATTTCACTGTGACTAATTAGAGAGCCTGAGCAACTCCATGAAGCTGCTTTATACATGGAGGGGAGGGGAGGGGAGAGGAGGGGAGAGGAGGACAGAGGAGAGGAGGACAGAGGAGAGGAGAGGAGAGGAGAGGAGAGGAGAGGAGAGGAGAGGAGAGGAGAGGAGAGGAGAGGAGAGGAGAGGTTGAGAGAAGGAGATACAGAGGAGAGGTTGAGAGAAGGAGAGGAGAGAGGAGGAGAGAGGAGAGGCGGAAGAGAGGCAAGGCGGAGAGAAGGAGAGATACAGAGGAGACGAGACATACAGTATAGACTCAGGATAGAATGCAACATGTTTCTACTGTGTCTTTCTATTGAGTCCAGAGGAATGCGATTGGCTGCTGGCCTCATCACACTGTCACAAAACCTACAGTAGAGCTAGAGTAAACAAACACGCACACACACACACACACACACACACACACACACACACACACACACACACACACACACACACACACACACACACACACACACACACACACACACACACACACACAGATATCCATCAGTAGGTCTTTGTGAGCGAAGGCCTTTGAACAGTGAGGCGGGTCAGACCAATTATATGGGATCGATAGCAGCTACGCGCATACACCACTACCACAGCCATATGCACGCAGTCACCACATTGCCCACGCGCAAACGCTCATATACACACACACACACACACACACACACACACAAGGGACGAGGGGTTTGAACGCAGACAAAGAGAAGAACAGAGAAGGCAGTCGTGTGTGCGTGCGTGCGCTGTGATTTTGTATTTAGATAATAATTAATTTCTTGTATGCTTGTGCCCAATCAGTGATACAAACAAACAAATATTCACTGTATCCTCAACACCCAAAATAAACAGATTGATTCAGCTCTTGACACAATAACAGTTAGTTTTGTGTCAAGTGCATGTGTGTGTGTGCACATGCACAAACATGCAGTCTGCACAGTCTGTATCGCGAGAATTCAAAGGAAAAGTTTTTCCTTTTTTTTTGATGATGGGTTCTCAGATTGGGCGTGTGTGTGTGCGTGCGTGCGTGCGTACGTGCGTGCACGGTTGTGTCTCTACAGACCACACAGTTTATTGACAGAGGCTGCTGCTCTCGATAAGAAGAGGCATACAATCAATCAAGCTGATTGAAAGCCAACAGGCAGGAAAGAGAAAAGGGAAAAGATTCTACAAATGTCTTCTAAATCATGACAGTTTTCTGAATGTTTCTGTCAGTGGTTCTCAAACTATTTCATGTCAAGGACCCCCAAAATGATATGTATTTGGCCGCCGACCCCCATCTGAAAATATGTTGTTCCAGCAACCCCCCCCCCCCGACAGAAGCAAAGATTTGAGTTAAAATGTTCATTGTGAAAGCATTATATTCAAAGATTTGCGCACATACATAGTTTCGTACAGTACAGTACAGTACAGTACAGTACAGTACAGTACAGTACAGTACAGTACAGTACAGCACATAGTTGTGTTCTGTGTAGTACTGTAGATGCATGAAGATTCCTCTCTTCTCCTCTCAGAATAGAGGTGTGAAGTTCCCTTTATACATAATTAACTTTCTGATTCACTAATCATTTTTCATTTTGCAGTCTGCAATTGGATGCCCTCCAAGTAAATTTTTTAATTAAAAAAATAATATGGTACAGACCGTACAGTATATAATTAGCTTGTTGCTGTCTGTAAAAAGAGACTTAAAATGCAGTGATGCAGTCTTGTCTATATTTCCACCTCACCTTTAAAACAGTGCATATAAACTGCAGAAGTACCCTAGTGGGAGGCAGTGTTGTTTTTGTCAACTAAGACGAAGAATGCTTGTTGACTACCTTTTTTCACTGACAAAAACGACTGGAAACTAAATGAAAACTAAGCTACGATAGACTAAATATACTGACAATTTCCTCGACAAATAAAAACTAGACTAAACTGTTAGGAAGAGACTAGTGTTATAGACTTAAAATTCAAAACATTTCTAGAATTTTCCTCCCCAAAAAAGCTTTGCTATTCATCGTACAACTTGCGTAGTACAGTATGTAGGGATCAAGTGTTTAGTGGAAGTTTCACTTCTTAATCAATGCCACTCAAGCTGAAACTCACTGGAAACTCTGTGAGGATGAGGATGTGACTATTGCCCACGCAAAATATATAAAATAAAATAAAATAAAATAAAATAAAATAAAAACAAAACTATACTTCTGAGTTATTTGTCAACGCGTGGCTTGGGACTGTGTGGCATTTTATGGAGGGTCCTGCGGTCACCGCATGATGTGAATAACGATGAACAAGATGACAGCTCCAACGGGGAGCAGATGGAATTGAATTTCTGCCCAATTTCCCTCGTTTTAGCCAAGAGGGTGAGGTCAACGGTGTTCCACAATGTGAGAGGCTGAAAGAAAGAAAAAAAATAAGATGTTGAAAGAGAGGGAAGACCGAGATAAGAACTTTTAGTTCCTTTCTAAGATAGCTTTAAAGTGCATCGCAGCCGGGGATGCATCTTCTGCCGTGTGTGCGTGCGTGTGTGCGTGCGAGTGCGTGTGCACGCATGCGTATAAATCCCAAAAAGCCCACTTTAAAAACCTGCGGTGCATTAATGAGGAAAGCCATTCCATGGACGGACAAAGGAGGTGAAATGGCAAAAAGAAACAATGTGTAATGAATCATAAACAATCTGCAGCGTATAACTGCAATTTCACAGCTAATTCCTAGATTTCACGTGTGGATGCCCCTGTCACCTCCCTCCATTTAACACTGTGAATAGACACACACACACTCTAAGATTACCACAACCAGGAGGGACACAGTGTGCACGCACGCACGCACGTAGACACGTGTGTGCCAGGCTTATTGGTGCTACAGGTGTCAGAAGGTTTTGTTATAGGCAAGAACTAAAGACTGTTAGTGTTAGTTAATTAATCAAATCACTTCAGTAGCTAATTGAGTCAGCCTTGTTTTGTTGTTTATGGAACGGATGGACAGATTTCTTTTTTGTGTGTGTGTGTGTACCGTTGTAATCCACGTAACTCGAGAACCGCTCAAATTCGACTCACGCATTCCACACCCCCACAGGGAGTGCCCGCGGTGTCGAGTCGGTCGGACCCACAGTTGTCCAGAACCGACCCAGAAAGGCCTCTGCCCGGGCTCTGGACAGGGCCCCCTGCCCCAGGGTCCATATATGGAGCTGGCCTGTTCTGACATCATTCTGACGTCTGCATAGACTCCATATTTGACAAAGAACGCCATATGTGGGCATAAAAGGGACACACAAGAGAAAATAAATAAATAAATAATATAGCTGCAAGCAGTCAAAAACAAATCATAATCATAATATTGATCATAAAAGGGACACAGACATAATATCTGGGTAGGGCATGCATTTCCAACTTGCATCGTTCCAATGCTCCAACGGGCACCGCTCTATAGTAAAGACTAAATTGGGGGAAATTAGGGGGAAACGTTGACATCTGAAAGTGGTGGAGGAAAGGTCACCACAATGGTTACGGTTCCTCTCCAAGGAGTATGAATGCAATCTGCTCATTGGATTTCATGAAACACCTGTATCTTTGGAAACGTTGGCCTGATAGCACTACTAGAGGAAAGGCCATGTATAGTATAGGGTCACCAAAATCACTCTGACAATCGTCTGGGGAGCACGGAGGTGCACAGCAAATATCATGTCCAGTAGTTCTCGAGATATTCTTTTTGGGATCCAAGTGGTGAATGAACAGATTAGTCTGGCTTGCACAGACATACTGATGGACCGTCCTTGTCGCTACTAGCACTAAAACACTGCTGGTATATCCTGAGAAAAAAATACCTGTTTCTATACGTCAGTGGTTCTCAACCTTTTTCATGTCAAGGACTCGCAGAATTATCTGTATTTGGCTGCGAAACCCCCATCTGAAAATATGTAATTCCAGCCCCCCCCCCCACCAAAGCAAAGATTTGAGTTAAAAATATTCGCTCTGAAAGAATATAAGATTTGTGGCTCGATTTTTCAAAAATATAAGATTTGTGCTCGATTTTTCAAAAATAGCAGATCTACAAGCTCTGCTAACATAATGCTTAAAACCTATCCTGTCCTAGCCTCGGTCCCAGGCTTTCTTATCTGCGAAAAGAAAAGCCTGGTCACAAGGCAGAGAAGCTATCGGCGGTTGTATCCTCCGGAACAGCCGTCAAATGTATTTCCCCCGGATACGATATTTTCCCGACCAATCACAACACTTGTTTCATTGGCGGAGAATGTAAACTGATTTGTAAAGCATCAACGATTTCACTTCCGCTAAGATCCCGCAACTTCCGCTGATAGTCTTTTCAGCTTAGGTCTTGCCCAGGGTGGTCCTGTCCTGTCCTGAACACTATAGCAGCAGAGTTGCAGCAGAACAAACCACTTTTAAATTCTCAGGCATTTAAAGCATCCGATTATACAGTAGATTATCATCACATCTGAATCAATTTAGCATGTGAAAGTATCTGAGGTGTACAGTCAGTATGTGAACCATTAAGCATTTTGAACTTGTGTTGCTGACTGACTGACTAGACTGACTAACTGACTGACTGACTGACTGACTGACTGACTGACTGACTGACTGACTGACTGACTGACTGACTGACTGACTGACGTCCAGTACAATTAAGCGAGCACCGAGCAGTGCTATAAAAGACACAAAAATGTCTTGATTTCCATAGTGGTCCCATGTATTCATTTCAATTCATAAGCAAGACATAGTAAGAATCATCATCATATGGCTCATCTACTGTAGGTCCTTTTATGAAATTGCAGACGGGTAATCTTGTAGGCGTTGCTCGCACATAAACGTGTCTCCTCCTTTTCAATGGGAGTCACGTGGTTTTGACGAGACAAGCTTGCTCCGTGGCCGTCTTCCAGTGTTGTTTTCGTCGACTAAAACTAAGACGAAAAATGTTCGTCGACTACCTTTTTTCACTGACGAAAACTAAACGGAAACTAAATGAAAACTAAACTATGATGATTAAAACTAAGACTAAATATATATATATGTTTTTTAATATAAATTCGTCAACAAATAAAAACTAGACAAAAATGTCAGGAAGGGACTAGTGGACAAGAGATCCAGTACAAGTCATTTTACAGTTGGTTGCATGCTCAAAATAGCCGATCTACAACCTCGACTAAAATCTTATGACATTTAGTTGACTAAAACTAGACTAACACTAAAACATTCCAGGTGACTAAAATGTGACCAAAACTAAATGAAAACTATTCAAGAGACTAGTCTGTGACTGCCAAAAACAACACTGCCTACAGTATGTGGTTTGTAACTGTCAGTGTCACTTCCCTGTTAGTATAGGACTATACCATTTATTTTTCCTTTATGCTACCACAATATTTTGCATATGGTGGTTATATGACATTTATTATGTTATCTGATTTACTGTATACCCTGAAATATTGAACAAACAAAGAAGACACCGAGAAGACAGCTGTCTTTTATATGTGACTGAGCTGAGGCCTTATGGCGCTCTCTCAGTTGTTTTCAAACTGTGGGGCCGTGACCCATAAGCGGGTCATATAGCAGGGAGCCACATACCCGTACAAACATAATGTATGTGCACGCACGCATGCACGCCTGGCAATGTCTAACCAGAACTTACTGTATATTCGTCTCCATGTCTCCTCTCTTTTCCTTTTATTCTATAGCTAAATATGGATTTATTCCTGGATTCCTGTGCTTTGATAAACCTGCACTTTAAACACAGTTGCCACTACACTGACGACTTTTCATTTACTTACTTTGGCTTGAGGACCCTAAAACAGCCCCTACACCTCAAAACAGGGAAAACAACCTCAGTTCCATTTATAATCTTGTTTTCTTGGCCCCGGTGTGTGTTTCTGGTGTTATTTCGGTCTATCTGTTGTTTGTCAGACACACAGTAGCCTATAGCTGGTCGTTGCTGCCGTGGAGAGGAGAGGCAGATCAGAGCTGATGTGAAGTGAAAAGGGATGAAGGGAATCCAATCGATCTCAAACCCACGTCCTAATCATGTTGACATCTTGGGATGGCGTGGGGAACGTTCAGGCACCACGCCAGGCCAGATTGGGGCCACTTTTCAAGAGAGCCGTGTTGTGGTGTTTTGTGAAGGCAGGTTTAGGATTTGAGACAACTCGCGCTTCGTATTGAAGGAGCCAAGTTGTTCTTCAATAATTATAGGTTGTGTTGAAAAGTCTTGACACCTCATCACAAACTTGAATGCAATTTAGTTTGAAGTTATGCATGTAAAAAAATATATACCTAGGCTAGGCTGTAGTATGAGAAAGGCACATATTCAAATTATGAGTAATAGTTTTGTGGTAGGATGGTGTCCGGTGCCACGAATATAGTTAATAGAAATACATTGACAAGCTCAAAACATGTGGCGATGTGAGCTTGTAAACCTAAAATGTTTTCGGGCGCGGAAACACTGTTGTGCAATTGAGCATAAATGATGGAAATTGTCACTCAAACCTTGAATATTACGATTACCTTATAATATAATATGGGATGTATTGTGCAGGGATTCAGTGTTGTTAATGCAATGTGGGTCGGGGCCCATTTGTGGGTAGCGGACACATTGTTATTATGGATCCACTTAGTTTTTGTTTCCTACATTTTTTTCTCAAAATATTTCTCAAAATATTTTCAAAAAACATTCCCAAAAAAGCAAAACTTTTCATGAATTAATAACAAAATCCAATGATTTTTATTTTTCAGTAACGTCCTGAAGAATTAAAAGAATAGGCCTAATGTAAGAAATTCCATAAATTAGAACAGATATTTAAGAATATTTAATAATAAGTGAAAATAGCAGATCTTCAAGTTCACAACGTGTCGCTCCGTGCCACCTTGTGAACTTGTAGATCTGCTATTTTCACTATAGCGAATATGTAATTTTAGTTTTGGGTCAAGTCCCGCCCGTGCTTGTGCCCCTCTTCGCACCCATTGGTTGCCGTTTCATGGTTGGACAAAAATCCTTGAAATAAGGTGTTTTTCAGTTGCTTCGTATTGATATTCTGTGCATTCAATTCAAATTCAACATAAACAAGGCGGAACCAGGGCATTCTGGTTAGTCAGTCAGGGACTATAGCCTCGGAAACCCAGACGTTTTTTATTTCCATGGAGAAAAAAAAGTCAGGGACCAATTGTGAAAATAGAAGAGTTGGAACTACTTGAAATGTTTTATAGAAGTGTCTGAAAAGAAAATTGCACAAATCAAGGACAGGTCTTGAGCACAGGCTAATATAGAACAAAGTGCTTTGGCACCACCCTGTGGCCAAAGTGTGAAATACACCAGTCGTGGGTGAAGGAGTTTCATTTTAATTGATCCTCATGCTCTTGGAAATCTTGTTTGAAATGACCAAGCCCCAGTGCCTACCGATGATGTCACTGGTAGGCAGGCAAGTACACCGAAATGGTGCCATCTTATAATAAGCATTAGTGAAGACCAATTATATGAAGATATCATGGTTGAAAATTGGTGGAGTGCTCCTGGAATTTTTTTGCCACACATGTGCTTTGTGCATTCAGAAAAACAGGTGCCGCTGGAAACGGCCCTTGGTTCAGGCAGTGGGTGCTCAGCTTTGGAAAACAACTTTACTCATAAACCAAGTATATGAAAAAGCGGTACTCCAAATTAAAAGATGCAAGTATACTGGCTCAGATGCAATTTCTCAAAGCTGACGCGTTTCAGCAGTAGGCTATAACTTCTTCAGAGCAGAGTAAAGATTAAAGACTCTGCCGAAACCAGTGTTGTTTTTGTCGACTAAAACTACCTTTTTTCAATGACGAAAACTAAATGGAAGCTTAATGAAAACTAAGCTATGACGACTAAAACTAAGACTGAATATATTGACAATGACGTCAACAAATAAAATCTAGACTAAAATGTTAGGAAGGGACTATAGTGGACAAGAGATCCAGTATACAGGGTAAAAGACAAGTCATTTTAGTTGCATGCTGAAAATAGCAGATCACAACGTGTCGCACTGACGCGTTGTGAGCTTGTAGATCTGCTATTTTCTGAAAGTGTAAAATCAGCCATTATGACGGCATCAAGGCCCGCCAAAACACATTTTAGTCGACTAAATCAACTGTAGATTTAGTCGACTAAAATCTTATGACATTTAGTCGACTAAAACTAGACTAACACTAATACATACATGTGAGCCAGTCTTGCATCTTTGGCTTTGTGCATTCACTAATGTTGCTGTATCATGGAGAAAAGAACCACATGACCAGGTCTTTATATATTTATATGGAGAAAAGAACCACATGACCAGGTCTTTATGGAGAAAAGAACCACATGACCAGGTCTTTATATATTTATATTGATATTGTATCATGGAGAAAAGAACCACATGACCAGGTCTTTATATATTTATATTTATATTGTATCATGGAGAAAAGAACCACATGACCAGGTCTTTATATATTATTTATATATGGAGAAAAGAACCACATGACCAGGTCTTTATATATTATTTATATATGGAGAAAAGAACCACATGACCAGGTCTTTATATATTTCAATTTCTGACTTTTTATTACAAGCGAATGTACAGTCGTTGTTTGCCACTGGTAGCTACAGAAAGGCTGGCAAAAATCCCCACAAATATCTCTACATGTGACCTGTTAAAAACTGTATACAAAAGGACCCCCAAAATGTACACCAATGTAACATATAATATACTGTATTTTGCATTTATATTCTGTATTTGAGTCTACATGGATTAACATTATATACCTGTCTGTCTCTGTCGTCAAGGGTTACGAGAAACGCCGTAACACTTTTTTGCAATGGACATTCCGATCCAAGGCTGTTTTAAGTAGGTCTGTCAAAGTCGCATAAATCACAGTGCCTTGCAGGCTGTTGAGATGTGCGGGTGTTTGTCGTTGGTGGTCACTGGTCAGTGCATGTGTGCATATACGCTCAGAGATGAATGTAGACGACGTTTCCTTTCTTTATAAAGCTGTTGTGTACTGTAGGCTACTTTTTACATTCCCAGTGCTCTTGTTGGTTTGTCGGGATTACAGCGCATCCCTTTTTTCTTTTCTTTCATCATTAGAAAACTCTTCTCCGAGTTCTCTAAATAAATATAAGACACAAAGTAAGATACAGCCTCTCAAAAGTAAAAAAGAAAAGAAAAAGAAAGAAAAAAATGATTTTGTTCCCAACACAGACATACAAAATGTTCTACACTGTCTGGCTCTGATTGTATAATGGCCTGGCACAAAGAAAGTAATTACTGTCTTGTGAACCAGGATTACACCAGATATACACCATGGTCCATAATAACACAACAGGACCAAACCACAACCTTTTAGGTCGACTGGTTCCCAAACATGTGTGGGTCGCAGACACATTTTTATGGGTCCATTTATTTTTGTTTGTTTTCTATACAATTTCTTTTTTTATTATTATTATTTCAAAACTCTTAAAAAAAACATTGCGGAAAAAGCTAACATTTTCATGAATTAAAACCGAAATTCAACGATTCAGTAATTTCATGGAGAAATCAAAAACAAATTCCATACATTAGAAAACAAATATTTAAGAGGTAGTGAAAATAACCGATCTGCAAGCTCACAACGCGGCGCGAAGCGACGCCTTGCGAGCTTGTAGATCTGCTGTTTTCGCTAGTTCGGGTCCCCGGGGCAAACGAGTCATTTATTTTGTTTTTTTATGGGTCTCGAGCAAAAAAGAAAAGAAAAAATAACTTTGGGAACCACATGTTTTAGGTGGTGGCGGAACGGATCTTGGTCTAGTGCGCCTCCGTTGTTGGGACACAACTAAAGCAGTGCCAAGTGCAAACAGGGGACTCCATCTGCACCGTGCACCAAGTTGCACAACCGATACACCGACATATACTACGTACGATGTTGTGTCGAAGATAGCCGATCTATACGAGCCGATCTGTCACGATCATACGATCACCATCATACGACAAGTTTTTTTTATTTTAAATCAGGCGTGACATCTCAACACGGTCGGCAACACTTAAAAGAAATAAACATTTACATAAAAGACATGGAATTAAAATGGAGTATTATCGCTGCTGACACAGTCTGTGCATTCCATTTCTGTGCTTTATACATTCGTCTATCCTGAGTACATTTATTTATGTCTTGGAAGCAGTGGTGTAAATTTAAGTAACTAAGTACTCAAGTACAATTTTGAGGCATTTGTACTTTTTCTCATTTTGAATTCCCGACTTCTACTTGTAGTATTTCTAAATTGCAGTACTGATACTTTTACTTAAGTAATTACTTTGAGTTATTTTTCCACCACTGCTTGGAAGAATGGAGATACAAGTTAATTCACTAGTCAAAAGGTCAAAAGGTCAGCCACACACAGTCTGTAGTACTGTGTAGAGACCCTACCATACAATCACACTGTTGAGATATTTGTATAATTTGTATAATCTACTTATTTATATTACATAGTACATGTAATCTCTACAAGTCTCTATCTCTCTCTCTCTCTCTCTCTCTCTCTCTCTCTCTCTCTCTCTCTCTCTCTCTCTCTGATGTTATGTGTGTCAGATAAAGCCCAATTATTATAATAGGAGAAATCTTAAAAAAAGAAAACATAAAAATAATAAATTACACAAAAAGGAGCTATCAAAAGCTATTCTCAAGTTTCCAATCTAAAAAACAATGAAAATAACACACGTTCACATTATTTTCCTCAACTTAAGATCCAGTGTCATTTGACCGCTGATACAGTGATAGACTGTCGTTCTCAGTTGTTCAACAAAAACAATAAGAGTTTTTTTTTGTAGGTTAACGTGGTACAAGTGGTACATTTTTCATTTCGTCTTCCAGTATTGTACGTTGTGTGTCTGCTCGATCAAGGGAATTGCATCATGTATCCATCGAGTGCCTGAAACAATTGACTGCACTTTATCGTCGCCCCGACATCAAAGCATCTAGAATCGTACAATTCACCTTTAGCAAAGCTCCGCCCTCTACCACTTAGACACTCCCACTTTCCAGCCGGGCCCATTCACTCCAATGTGAATATCATGGATTTTACACATTAAATACTGGTTCATTTTTGTAACTAGACCTTCAAAATCTCTTCCAAATCCGTCAACAAGGCCTGCCGTATAATATACGGCAGGCCTTGTTGACGGATATATTATGCCATAATTATGTGCGTGAGCAGTGTGACAGTGCGAAGGACTGCCTTTTGTTCAGATGCTGCTGTTAATTAATCGGTTTGTTGGTTTTTTGGTCAACGTGTAAACCTTGTCGCAGCACCGGCATTTCAGTGTGGCGGACGGTCGACGTCATGATTGTGTTACTGCATAACCGGTGTATATATATACAGTATATATATATATACATTCACGTCTCATCATACTCTCCATTCATTCATCCATCCATCCATCTATTCATTTAGTGGTGTGTGCATATACTGTAGCCGGAGTCCCCCAGGGATCAACACTAGGCCCCCTTACCCCTTTCCCCCTCTAGCCTACTCTGAATATCTTCGCCGTATGAAGAGGGTTGATTAAGAGGGTTGTAAAGAGTGTTACCGTATATACCACTACCATGTGCTATAGCACATGGATGACAAAGGCACCTACAGTATAGACAAAGCAGGTGTACAGTATATGACTAATCAGCAACACGGCTTTGGCCAAAGTCATTTAACGCGTAACACTGACGAGAACTCTGCAAAGACATGGAGATCGCATGCACACACACACACACACACACACACACACACACACACACAATTCACTGTGTCTCTGAATGTTCTGTAGAGACTATTGTCTTCAAGCTTCAAGATCGGCTATTTTCACTAGTTTGGGAACGATTGCGGTTAGATGCATGCGTGCATGGGAGACTGTCTGCGGTTGGATGCATGCGTGCATGGAGTCTTATGGTAAGATGCACGGGCGCATGCCATGAATTGTCTGCAGTTTTAAGATGCACGGGCGCATGCCATGAATTGTCTGCAGTTTTAAGATGCACGGGCGCATGCCATGAATTGTCTGCAGTTTTAAGATGCACGGGCGCATGCCATGAACTGTCTGCGGTTGTAAGATGCACGCAGGCGTGGAGTGGAGGCAGTTACATGCATGAGTTGCAAGGAGTGGAAGGGTGGATGGATGACAGAGTTGAATGATGAAGACGCAGTGATGATGAATGCGTGGGGCCTTGGAGAAGAAGAGGTAGCGAGAGGAGAAGAGGCCAGAAGGAGGCGAGTGCATTGTCCGGCAGCGGCAATGAGACGTGGCGCTGCCGGGGCGGGGGAGGGGAAAGTTGGGTGGATTATGACAGGTCCGTTCCGCGGGCAGTGTCGGTATGTTCCGCGGCCGCCACTCCAGGCGCCGCATCTGCCAGGGAAGGTGCACTCCACTGCTGCTCGCTTCCCGCGGCAGTGCGTTGGTCCGACAATGCGTTGCATTGCAGTTAGGGTTAGGGTTTGGTGTGTATGGGGCTGCCAGAAAATGCACTCGCTCTCCCTCGAAGAGGCATCGCCGCGTGAGAACCACTTCACAGCAGAATGTAGTGAGAGGAACCACAGTGAGTGGCGGGGAGAAAAAAACACAGAGGCAGTGAGAGAGAGTGAGCCATCACGACAGAAAGTGAAGAGGAAAAAGGCCACCAGTATTGGTGAGGATAACGGTAAAATAATGCATGGTCTTCTTTGGTTTATGGCCTCTCTTACGTTTGTCATCATCAGACTGTCCTTAAGGCTTATTAAACGTATGAATATTTGTCTATATTTCACGCCACATTATTTTACCATGCCTCCATCACGCCGAGTTTGACTTTACATTCAATGTAAATACATTACAAATGACAGGAGGGTGTGTGGAGACGGTAGAATTCTCCCAGGGAATCACTAAGAAAGAATGTGTTTGTTAAATTGTCTGTTGTCGCAAAGACTAACAACACTAATGTGCAGCTACATTAATTAGCATTTATAAACTGTAAAGGTACCATCTACTGTCTTGTTCGCGCTGAACACCTAAGGGTAACAGGCCTATATAGAAAATAAATACGGTTACATTCTCTGTTATTATCATATTTACACACAACAAGGTTGAATTTAAGGCTGAGTGGCATAAGTCTACATTTAACTACAGTTAAATCGACGTCAAATATTTTTAATGAGGTGAGCTGAGGCTATAGACTTTTGTAGACAATAAAGATGTCTGCCGGAGTGTTTGTGGGCGTATAGCGACGAGATGTATAGCATTTTAAATCCGGCATGGTACATTTGAACCAATCGTTTGAACTAAATGAAATGGCCAAACCAAATGGACCCCTTACGGTTATCCAGTGAATATAAAGTGCTGTAGGGGCCACACACACACACACACACACACACCCACACACACACACACACACACACACACACACACACACATCACAACCACTGATTGTCACAGAAACGCACAACATACACTTGCGCACATACGTAGAAAGCACTTCTCTACTCTACAACTTATGACTTCTACTGTGCAAAACACTTAACTGTTCTATTCTAGATCGATACACAGTCAAAGGACAAGTATTTGGACAGTGAGCTACATTTTTGCGTTTGTTGTTGTTGTTTTGAACGGTCCATGGTGCCGTTTCACCGTCAATCGGCATTGCACTGTAAGTTTGCGTTGGCTTTAGTTATATCTTTAGCTCACCGTTCAAAGACATATACAGGCTTTGACTGTGTGGTGCTATACTGTATATGCCGCCTTACAGTGTGGATATGAGACCAGAGTCCTAGGGAGCATTTCGGCATTTTGCACACAGGCAACACCAGTTAGTCCTATAATAAAAAAAGGCAGAACAGAGAGAGAGAGAGAGAGAGAGAGAGAGAGAGGGGTGAGAGAAACAGCAAGAAAGGATTTAAAGAAAGTGAAAATGATTAACGCTCTGTCACAGAAAGCAAGCAATCACCGTCGTCGTCAAGGCGACCGGTGAGATAAGATGATGTTAATGACCGTCAACATAATCATCTGATAGTTATGGTCAAATCTCACTCTATTCATTTGTGGTTTTATCAAAGTACACTTGAGTTCAGACAGACGCACATAAAGTACACTTGAGTTCAGACAGACGCACATAAAGGGCAATCGCAGTTGAATTCCAAAACTAGAATTATTTTGTTTTGTTTCGTTTTTTTGTCCTTTTTTATATATATACTTTCTTCAGAAGTTTAAAATGTCTTTTTAAGTTGTAGCATTCTACAAAATCCGAGATCGAAATTTGTTAGATCTTTTGTCAGTAGTTTTAGATCTCATGGTCTTGTGCGTTAAAAAAATGCAGATCTACAAGCTCACAATCTGCCATGCTGTGATGTGTTGAGAGCTTGTGGATCTGCTATAGGGCCTATGGTGTGTGACACCGGCACACCACGCCTGTGATTCATTGGTTGGTTGGTTTGTTGGTTGGTAATTGTCGATAAAAACAGCCCTTTTCCAAGCTGCGGTGGAATTGTCCTGCAGGTCATGGTCCTCTCTTGAGCTGTCCCAGAATGCTTTGCAGACGTCACATGACTGATTGACCACTATCTAAATTTCAGTTAAATCTGTAATGTAGCTGGATTCAGAGTAGAGTTACATTAAAGGAGAACTGACACGCCCCCCGGGAGCTAATAACTGCTATCAAACAATGCTATCATGATTCTGACGTCAGAGTGGCGAAAGCTTTCCCCAACGACTTCTATGCGGGCTCGCCGGGCTTGGTGGCCGTGGTAGCATAGCAACTTATGCTACTATTTTGGTGTCACATTTAGCTTGAATACTGGGTGAAAGTCTCATTCAAAAAATTAATTTTTCGCAACATTGTTCAGGTGAACTGTGTGTTTATGCTTGTTCATTGTAATAATCAATATCGCTATGATTATTTTATTTATCGCCGCGTCGCTCCGCATGACAACATACAGTCTAGCCCGTCTCAGATGCAGGCTGCACACACACGGCTATAGTGCATGACAGCGGGGAAGAGAGCTACAGACGCCCGAGGCAGATTCCGTGCCATTGCGTGTGTGTGTGTGTGTGTGTGCGTACACACATGCCCAGTTCAATGCGGGGACCTGACCAGAGACTATACGTCCGTCCGTCCGTGTGTGTGCAGCCTGCATCTGAGACGGGCTAGACTGTATGTTGTCATGCGGAGCGACGCGGCGATAAATAAAATAATCATAGCGATATTGATTATTACAATGAACAAGCATAAACACACTATAGTTCACTTGAACAATGTTGTGGTAACTAACTACGGTATTACAGAGTGAGAGCGAGGGTGTACATGTCAGCCTGCGGCTGAGAGGGGAAAAGAACAGCAGTCGCGCTGCTCTCACAGCGGCCAGACAACAGCAGACCGTCCGTAGTCGCGACTGTCGCGCTGCGGGGCTGAGAGGTCTCAGAGCGGGCAGACAGGGGTGTTGGCGACCGGGGGAACATGGGACTCCAGTCCAAAATTTGCGCTCGTGCTGCAGTTCCCCTAAAAAACCCCACGCCAACCTCAATTGCATTCAAACTAAGCATTTCTGGCGAAAAAATATTTTTTTTCAATTACATTTATAGCCAATATGACGCTAAATGTACCGTCAAAAACGCTAGCCTGACCTATAGCCACTTGTTGCTAGCGCCGTAGCCCCGTTTCAAACTGTTTCAAACTGTTTTCAGTCAGACCACGTGATGTGCTGTACCACCCATATTAATTTCGGGGCATGTCAGCGGACCTTTAAAGATGGAGTGCCAAGATTGTTGTACTTTTTCAGTTTTTTCTGTTTCTATGGAGTTAACGTTACTCTAATAAACCCCCAGGTGTGGTTATAATATTCAAATGTCTTCCCTGTGTATTTTTGATTTCTTCCTTAAAGCTGAAAGCCTTTGAGTCAAAAGGCCCAATCGAAATTCACCAGTTTAATGACATCATAACCCTAACCCCTCCCCCATTATAATACAACAGCTGTGGGCGAGGCTTAAGTTCAGGTGGGAGGGACTAAGGTGGAAACCAGCTATACTTAATGACCATTTGAACACTCTCTGTACCCTTTTGTGAAAACAATCTTCCTCCTAGCCCGATGATAATGTTTTAGGGTGGGGAAAAAATTACGGCAGTCCATCTTTAAGATCGCTCTACGACTTCACGATTGGACTGGTGCGTGTCAAGCAGTGTGGTGCCGTGATTTGCAGTTGCATTTCCTGGGTCGAACTCCACTCCATATAGGACAGGCTTACAATAATCGTCTTTTGTCTTTGCCTGTATCCGGAATGGATATGACACTTAAAAAAAGCCTCGGATCGAGGCCTCGAAATTCAGTCTTTTTACTAGATATATATATTTAATTAGATATACGCAAAAGCGTATATCTAATAAAGAAAAAAAATGAAATAAAAAATAATACTAAAGGTAGAAAACGTTTTAAATGAACTTAGACTGCGGTTTCGGGGCCCGCCCCCGCCCGCGCGGGGGAGCGCGGGGAGCCACCGTCCGCCACGAAGCGCAGCAGCGGCGCGAAGGTGCAGTAGTCTGGCGTGTTCCGCCAGCGCGTGAACATCAGTCTCTTGGTGAGGAGGAGGGGTTCGGACCTGCGTGGGTTGTTGTTGGGGGCAGCCATGTTGTAGCGTTGGGACGCCGCGGCCGCTGCGGTGCCTCGCTGCAGGCGCCCACCCGGGGCGGCCCCCCCAGCTGGCTCGCTGCTGCCATGCAGGGACAGTGGGGTGAACTCCGACAGTTGACCCTCATACAGCTTATCCGCGTTCTGAAAGGAGAGAGAGAGACAGAGACAGAGAGAGAGAGAGGGGGGAGAGGGGAGCACGTCAGTCACGGAGTTCTGTGGTTTGGTCAGGCCCCATGCACACACATATCAAACACATGTTCTGTGTCTTTTCTGTGTTTGACGGTCACCTCAATGCTTTTCCAGTGGGAGTCATGCACGTGGTTTGACCAAACATTTGTGTTCGATAGGCAGAACACATGCAGCCATCAAACACACATGTTTGGTCAAAACCTGTGACTCCCACTGGAAATTAATTATGGCGGCCATCAAACACAGACAGAACACAGAACATGCATTTGATATGTGTGTATGAGGCCTCAGAGAGACGACGGTTGGAAGCATGACGGTCCGAGCAATATATATATATATATACAGTATATATATATATATATATATATTTAGGAGGAGACGTTTTTCATCACAGCCCGCGAGATCAGCAAAGCTGTGACGTCCTTCCTGACTGTTTATTTATTACAGGTCAATTTGGTTACATTTGTACTTTCTTATGATTTCATTTTCAACCCCCGGAGCACAAAGATATCTATGAGCCAGTGGTGGAAAGTAAAGTAAACAAGTACAAGTACAAGTACAAGTACTTACCGGTACAGTTTGGTGGTATTTGTACTACATTTTTAATTCCAGACTTTTACTGGTAACGGAGTATTTCCATATACTGTAGCAATATTGATACTTTACAAAATGTTAGTACTTTTTCCACCACTGCTAAAAAAAACCTCACGTGTCACCGTGGCTTAATCGTCAACCACAGCTGTGATGAAAATCTCTCCTCCTTTGGTGTGTCACATTAGCACAGGCACACGTACAAGTTCTTGGCAACACCAAAACATTGTGCCAAAGCACGCCATACGCATAGGAATACGCACGCCTGTACGGAGGCGAGACCAAGTCAAATCATGCAAACGGAAGCACTGTCCAAAAAGAAAGAAAGCGTGCAACACCGTTATGAGCCCAGAGTGAGGCTTTCCCTCTCTTCTTCTCTGTTGCACCCACCCTCTTCTCTCTCTCTCTCTCTCTCTCTCTATCACACACACACACACACACACACACACACACACACACACACACACACACACACACACGTACATGTTGTACGTACAATCATAGAAACTATAAAGGCCTTTGAAAATCGCACGCACGTACGTACACACGCACGCACGCCGTTCCCTGTGTTAGTCACAAGTTAACACCCACATTTTTAAAACATACCAAAACGCCACAGCAAGGCAAAGAACCTGTTAACACCCTCCTCCCTTATAGCACCTCACTGCAACCACACACACACACACACGCGTACACACACACACACGCACACACACACGTATAGGCTGTATGTTTTACCATGCTGAGGGCCTCTAGCCCTCTGTGACATCTAGTAAGGAGTGAGAACTCTGGAAGGACGCAAGCCTCTCAGGCTCTCTCATAGGTTTTACATTCTGCACGCACGCACGCACGCACACACACACACACACACACACACACACACACACACACACACACACACACACACACACACACACACACACACACACACGTGCACACAACAGCAAACACACAAATAAGTAATTGCCTTCATACCTGCGTGTACAACACTTACACACTCTGGATGCGCATAACTTTAAGATCACAAAGCAAAAAAAAAAAAAAAAAGCACAATACACAATTTGCGACTGTAAACATCATCATCTGTATAGCATACAGACACATCATCATAGTGTGGACTGTGGAAGCACCACACACACACACACACACACACATACACACACACACACACGTCAAAGTCATATACGACACGATATCACATCATTCTCAGTATATTCTGCATTGACATCGCGGACCATAGTTTGTCAAAATCCAGTGTTCTGGTCATATAGGACAGTGGTTCCCAAAGTGGGGTCCGGGGACCCCCAGGGGTCCTTGAGGGAGTTCCAGGGGGTCCCCAGCTAAATGATAGTTTGGACGTTTGGTTCCATTTGTACACTCTCAGAGTTAAATTAACATTGATTTTCAATATAAATTGGGGGTCCCAGACATTGAAATTCCATTAAATGGGGGTCCATAGACTAATGCATGTCAAACTGGGGGTCCTTGAATTTAAACGGGTTGAAAATCACTGCTAGAGCCGTAAAAATCTTCTCTTATGGGAGGTCCCTGGAATATCTTTTCAAATGGGGGTCTGCGGGCAAATTAGTGTCAATTTGGGGGTCCTTGATATGAAAAAGTTTGGGAACCAGTGATATAGGAGACAGGAGCCTTCAGAAACAGCTTGGATATTAACCGCTTAAGCCCGCGGACCCCCATAAGGGTGACTCTTAAGGGTCCATTTGGTTCCAAACTATCATTTAGCTGCAGGGGACCCCCTGGAACTCCCTCAAGGACCCCTGGGGGTCCCCGGAACCCACTTTGGGAACCACTGCTGTAGTTTATACTTTGTGATATGACGGTGTTGCATGGCGAAAGTAGCAGCTCGATAAGCTCAAGCTTGTTCATCTGCTACTGTTGTTTATGTATATAATATAAAACTTTAAAAAGTTTTTGAAAATGTTTGAATTTACTTCATATATTAAATAATGCCCAAAATAGGGAAGGCTGAAAGTGGTTAATTCACACCTGAGTATGAAAACACTTGAATGCTGGTACTTTGATAGCTATTGTCAATGTACAGTACAAGTATATAGGCTCTGTATACTGGCTCCAGACAGAAGACATCCAGAATCCAGAATAAAACATTGCAGCATGCGTAAAAAGTCACTGGCCACGGCGATAACAATCATGCACGTATAGAAGATGGAACACATAGAGGGAGAAAGAAAGGTGACTGCAGTGAAAGTATAGAATTATAGAATATAAATTAAATAGACATCCAGGATGTTAAAAGACAACTTTAGTATTTTTCAACCAAGGTTCATAATTTAGGTTGTTATTTGAGATTTTATTGAGAATTTATTATTTTATTTTTATTTTCGTTTGCTGCTTTCTTTTGTTTTAGAAATTTTAGCTATTTTCGACAGGGGGGTGCGGGCATTCGAACATGCAGGCGCTAAATATGTATGCATTTTCATCGCGATTTATTTTTTTATTATTTACTATAGTCCTACTAGACTCCATAAAATCTGGCCACAAAAGATCACGAGATCTACTGAATGTGAAGAAGGAGGTATGGCAGGTATGGCATCCCTCCATGCAGTATCTACCTTCACATTCAGTAGATCCTGTGAACGTTTGTCAGATGTAATTTCCCGGGGTCTAGTAGGACTATCACTATATTAATAAAGAAATCGCCATAACATTTTGTAAGAAAAAAAGAAAAAGACGTATTAAGCCCCATGTTCGAATGCCCCCGTCCTCTCTGTCAAAAATAGCGAAAAAAACAAAAAAAAGCAGCAAATGAAAAAATAAATAAGTAATAATTACAATAGGCCTAATTATCTAGCCCAATAACAATCTGAAACATTAACCTTGGTTGAAAAAAACAAAGTTGTCCTTTAAGAACAGGAAAGTGGGGGCGGAAACAGGCACATGTCACGAGCTTGTGAGAGTGAAATGATACAAACAGGATGAGAGAGAGAGAGAGAGAGAAAGAGAGAGAGAGAGAGATGGGGGACAGGACAGATAGATGGGTCACCTTCGGGAGTGGGGTGGGGGGGAGGGGGGGTTGTGCCGGCTCAGAAACTCATTCGGCTGGAGGCCTGGCTCTGAGACAGCATGAAGATGGTGGACGGCTCAGAGGCAAGGCACAGACGCCTCGTCTGTTGTGTCCGTCACACACACACAGCGGGAGAGGAGAGGAGAGGAGAGGAGAGGAGAGGAGAGGAGAGGAGAGGAGAGGAGAGGAGAGGAGAGGAGAGGAGAGGAGAGGAGAGGAGAGGAGAGGAGAGGAGAGGAGAGGAGAGGAGAGGAGAGGAGAGGAGAGGAGAGGAGAGGAGAAGGAGAGGAGAGGGTAAAAGAGTTAGTTTATGAAGTTATTAACAGTTGAAAGCCTCAAAGACCACACAGTTGAGATCAAAGTTTTTTCCTCACAACCCAAAGATCTGATCTTCATTCCTCTGAGCTGGCTATATACCGTTCGGTATGTTTACCTGTAAGCGTTCATTTGGTGCCCGTATACCCTCTCAGAGTTAAATAAGCAGCGATGAGTTGTTAATCATCAGACTAATTGTTTTTTCATGATTATAAAGAATTGGAATTTCTTCACATTGAAGCTGCTACGTATAAGCATATTTTTCAGTATTTCTCTTATATTTAACGACCTTTTTTTTGGGGGGGGGGGGGGGGGGGTAGTCTCTGTGACACATCTATTGGGGCCACAATCTGCATTCAAAGATTTCCATAGAAGCTTTGTCATTGGTCATATGTATTTCTCATATACAGTATAGTGTACAGTCCTCGATTATTCAAATGATCGAAAAACATATCGATTGAATGATCGCGCCTTTCAGAAGAATCAGATCTTTCAGAATGATGGACAACACTGTTCATCGTTACCAATAAGCAGAGATAGAGGGGTTACCGGGGGGAGGGGGGGGGGGAGGAAGGTTATGGAAGCTCTTCCGGGTCAAGAGGAAAAGGTCATAGCCTTCAAGAGTTCACAGCAAAAAAACACAGTAGGAAACCGAAACCGTCTCATGCTTGTGGCCAGAGACAAACGGCACACTGTCTTCCACCAAAAATACTCCATCCACATGTACTATTAGTACAACTGGAGGAGTATAGCAGATAGTTGAGCAACGCTGCAGCACAATGCACACAGCTACATTTATTCCATCCATTTGTATAACTCACGAAAGGGTACGAAGGGAACCCGACGCAAAATGGGTCGTATTCGCACCCTCTCTCTCTCTCCGAGTTAAATGAAGAGGCGAGGATCTTTGACTGTTTCACTCCTATAAGTCTATGTCGGTGTTGATTAGAGTGAGGTGAGCACTGCACACAGACGGGTCGAGTCGACTTGACTTACGTCCAGTATGGCTGGGACGTAACCGAAGCCTGCGTACATCTGAACATAATAATATGCCCACACAGATTCATCACATGGTTAGTTACAGTGTGTGATACGATACGGAACCAACAGCCTGTGTGTACAGTATTAAGCAATATCTATCTATCTATCTATCTATCTATCTATCTATCTATCTATCTATCTATCTATCTATCTATCTATCTATCTATCTATCTACTGCCTTAGAATTAGGGATGCACCGATATGGAAATTCTTGGCCGATACCGATGTTTAAAATAACAATTTATATATGTTTATATATATATATATTTGATTTACCCCTTTTGTGGCAGACAAATGTGTTCAATACAATAAATAAATGTTCTGAATTTATGGCTTGGTAGACTGCAGATAACAATAGATATGTAACGATGCTTATCAACAACAAATAAATATCAGCTAATCGGTTAATGTCGGCTTTATTTGCCGATACTGATATTGATCGATAACAGTAAATATCGTCCGATACCGATTATGTGGCATCGATCGGTGCATCCCTACAGAATATTTTGGATTTAATCAACATCACTACAGTTTAGTCACTACATGTCTTAGACCCCTCTTAGACCTGTGTATAGTGTACACAGATCTACAAGCTCACAGCGCGTAACGTCGTGACGCGCTGTGAGCTTGTAGATCGGCCCCAGCCATTCTTCCATGCGTTCCTACCTGGATGCGCTCCGTGGTGGTGGGCCACAGGGCCCTCCAGATCACCTTCTTCACCACGTCGGGCAGCAGACAGGCCGTGATCAGCAGGATGATGCTGAGCCACGCCGGGCCGCTCGACAGCATCTGCATGAACACGTAGTACATCCTCTGGTAGTTCATGAAGGGCCTGGAGGAGAGGAGAGGAGAGGAGAGGAGAGGAGAGGAGAGGAGAGGAGAGGAGAGGAGAGGAGAGGAATAATTAATTATAATTCTCTAAATTGCTCTGGGTTAGATGTCCGACATGTCACATTGTAATAGGGTAGAATCGTACCAGATGATGCCTCCCCAGAGGAGGGAGAAGAGCACAAAGAAGATGAGGGACCCCCAGATGACAAAATGGTTGATCCACGTCCAGTAATGAGTATCTAGAACCAGCTAGAGAGAAAGCGAGTGAGTGAGTGAGTGATTGATTGATTGATTGATTGATTGATTGATTGATTGATTGATTGAATCAATTGAATCTATAGTCCTTGCTATGCACTGATGTGTGTGTATGTGTCTGTGTGTGCCGGCGTGCGTGCGTACCTTGAACGTAACGGTGAAAACGAGCACGGTGAAGATGAGCGTCCCAAACGTCCAGTTTCCAAACATCTACGAACGGGAAGAAAGTTATGAGGGAAGTAGAGAAGAGGCAATGTCAGACAAGCCATAATTATCCTGCGTAATATTTCAGATATACCATTCACACTGCTGCGTTTACAGACGAATCCACAGAGAGGGTTGCCCTGGGCGCGGCCATTACTGAGGTGTACCATCAAGTAAGTGATTAGCTACACCTGGCCTACTGCAGGCCAGGGCACTGCTCCATGGATTAGTGCCCTGTATAGGCCAGGTGTAGCTTATCAGTTAACGTGGATTTGTCTATACTCAATTGCACTGCTGTTGGGTCTGTGAGAAAAGTCTTTTCACTGTTGAGTCATTAGCGACGGCAGTATTTGCCGGTCTCTGCTCTGGCGGACGGGACATAACTTTTATTGCTTCACCCAGCAGACGGTGGTACGTTAGGGGGTCAAGTGTCTCGCTCAGGGACACTTCGACACACAGAGTGGGCGAGCCGATGGAGGGTCGAACCGGCGACCTTCCGATTCCCCAGACGACCTCGCTACTCCACCCGTTCGGCCACAGTGCAGCACGTCCACCCCAGACGTCGTTATCCGAAGACGAGAACAGATGGTCTGTGGATATATGTTCCTCAGCCTCAGAGACGGACCAGGCAAAAACACCAATGACATCAGCAAGGAAAGAGCAACTTCAGCCCACTGCCCTATTCGTTTCTGTAGTAATGTCTTTTGAAGCCATGAATGTTCAACAAAACATGATATATCTGCATATACGTTATTCCGACATACCAATTTAGTCCGACATACGTGGCTGGTACCGTTGAGAATCTCCTGTGGCGCCGACATGCGTTGCCGGTTAAGACTCACCCGTGGCTAATGAAGTGCGGTTAGGGTTAGGTTAGGGTTTGCGGTAGAGTGTCGGACTATTGCGTGTCGGACCAACGATATGCACCCATATATATCTGTGCGTTATGGAGAGATGAGATATGGAGACATGGCACAAGGGGGTGAGGTCGCATTGGGACTTTCCCTGCCTCACTAATCTACAAACACTGTCCTTATTTGGAAATTATGGCTCATCTTCAAGACGAGCTGTACGATTAGCTGCTTTTGCACGTCACACCTGTACTCAACACACGTGGTGCACTTGAAGGGAAGCGTAGCCAGTCGTCAACCCAAATCCCATTTTTTCTGTTATGAGGTGATCAGTAATTGCGACGGTAGGTCGCAGATTACTATGAAAACCTGCAACACCTGTCAGTCAGTCGGTCCATCCGTCAGTCGATCCGTCACGCCTCAACATTATGTTGATCTGACCTCATCAAAACCTGTACACGCAAGACACACTCCATATATGGCCAGTACAGAATTCATTCCATATGTTGATCTGACTTCCCCATGCTAAAGCGCCAGCGCTCGTCCAGCAGTCTGCCGTCACCCAGGCAGATACTACATCCCTGATCACGTGAAACAACGCATTTGACGTCATCGTTGCAATGTCAACATTCCGCGTAGAGAAATACACAGATGGGTATTTTCTAAATCTCCCAAGTTTATACCGTTAACAGTGTAACTGTCATGCCATTATTGCCGGGTGTACAGTTTGCACATTACCTGCTGAATTTGTATTATGTGCATATAGCAGAAGTTACATGGTACATGGTCTACTATACCAATACCGTACCATGTAAAAGTCACATCTGTAACATCTGAAGAGCATACCATACTGTAGATGAAGTTACTAGCATAACATGTCATACCCGTAGGCCTTGTGAACTAGTAGATATGTCTTCTTTGCACACTAGAGTCCATGAGCGTGTTATATGAAAGGTGTAAACATGAATGAAACGAGGTACATGGGAGTAGTGATGAGTTTGAAAGGGACTGGCTGGCGTTGGCAGTGTGGTAAATGGAGTGTGACGATGATAATGAAGGTAGAGTATGGACTGGTGGTTAACATTCAGCTTGCTGCAGGTTTTACTAGTGTGAACCCCAGGAGTGACGTCTTCACAAAATCGCTCACTCCAAATTTCAAAATGTCTACATTAGGCCTACGTCAGAAATGATTACATGATCGCCTGATCGCAATCATTTCAGATAATCGCAATAGTTTTTTGCATAATCGTCATACTCTTTAAAGCTTTCTGTATAGATTAATCTGTTGGAAAAACAAAAGGCATGACCTGTTTTGGTAATATTTTCCAATGTTCAATGCCACTAAAATGTCCTGATCGTGATAGTGGCAATCCTAGTTTAGATACTTCTAAACCACACATGGGCAACTGGCGGCCCGGGGGCCACAAGGTAGAGTATGTACCCCACCATCACTTAATGCGGCCCGCAGGTTATTTTCCGAACATTGGTATATTATTGATTTCAGATAATTACTAGTATTAAAATGTTGTAAAATTGTCTTTTTTTGATGTCCAATATAGTTATGTTAACTTTATGAACTATATAATACATCTAAAATTATATACAAATGTTACTTTTCAGGATTCCAATTAAAAAATAGCAAAAACTTATTCAAGATTTCAATTCAAATATATCAAAAATAGCTGATCTATCGATCGACTATTTTTGCTACGACTAATAAGTCTAATATGCACGCACACAATAGCCAACCCCTACCCTAACCTGAAAACGTGGCCTAGGACAGAAGCATACAGTAGGTACAGCTAAAGATAATACACGCACAACCAAGCCAATATGACAGTGCAGGATAATGAGAAACCGTTCCGAAAGTATTGCATTTGGCACACAGATCTTGAAGCTCCCACAAAACGTTATTCAAGATACATCGTTTAATCCACCTTCCAGGTCTTCGTGAGGTACCTGACGAAGATCTGTTAGGTTAGGAAAACGCACGCACGCACACAACGCACACACGCAACGCACGCAACGCACGCAACGCACGCACGCACACACAACCATACACGGCACTACACTACGCACAGTGGCTACATACAGTCTTTGTTCAATACTACTGAAGGGAGGAGGGGCTAACGACACAGACGCATACACCTCATTGGTCTACTCTAGAGAGCTGTGGGCGGGACATGGAGTGAATGACTGGAAAACTATTGGATGGTTGGCGATGCATGGGCGTGGTGGTTTCATACACCTCATTGGTCTACTCTAGAGAGCTATGGGGGGCGGGACATGGAGTGAATGACTGGAAAACTATTGGATGGATGGCGATGCATGGGCGTGGTGGGTTCGGTGTTGGGTCACGTGACAGGACAAAACAGGAAGTAGGATACTAGTGGGGGGGGGGGGGGGGAGTGACAGAGAGAGACAGAGGTTCAGGCTTACCATCTGTGTGTTGGTTGTCATTAGCTGGGGGAAGGAAAGAGAAGCAAAAAGAAAAAGCAACACAAAGGTAAGAGCAGAGGACCAAGAAGATAAGAGGGGCGAGAAAGAAGAAAGGAAATCATAGGAGAGAAAATAAATCAAAAATTAAAGTACAATTTTGAGAATCAAAATCGGATGCAAACGTATAAACCGGAAAACAAACGGAGGAAGATGGTGGCTCCGCCCCGGCCGCAGTGCTTTAAGACTCGTAAGAGATGAATGGTGAGACGTCCCGTCACGCTTTTGCTTGACGAGAAAGACTTGAACATGCGTCCAAAATGAGTGCACTTTCTCAAAAGGGAGCGCAATTAAAAGCTGATAACACTGATAACGGGGCCTGGGCCGTGGCTCAGCGGTCCAGGCACCTCAGCTGGTAATCCATTCTGGGCAGTGTGCCGAGCAGGCTCGACTCCTGACCCCGACGGCCTTTACTGCATGTCACCCCCCATCTCTCTCCCCGTTTCCTGTCAACCTACTGTCTGTCCCTCCATAAAAAATATAAAATAAGCGTGGCGAAAGCCACAATTTTTTTTTAGAAAAATAAAAATAAAAAACCTGGAGGGGAAATGAACCGGCAGGCATCCCAGAACGTTGTCTTCGCAGACAGCAAGCTGTCTTGTGGTGATTAACTGCGACTACTATACGTCGCTCGGGTTGATGTCAGGTGACGTGTCAAAGTAGCGGCAAACACGATGGCGATCAGATGGCATCGTCGCACTTTTCTGTGCCTGCACTGAAAACGAGTGCTTCATAAAAGCATCGCATCCATGAAGTGCCGGTGTGGCTGTTTAACGAGGGAAGCTACAAATATATGTGAAATTGTGAATGTGAAAGCTCTCTCTCTCTCTCTCTGCTGCCCGTACTATACAGTAGGGAGAATGCGATTGAAATGCATCTTCCTTCCCAACGATTCCCACTGTCAATTGAACATGCTTACTGTAATCGAGCGATTGGGTCCCGCTAAATTACCGTAGGACACACAGCACAAAATATGGCCGATCATCAGGCACAGATACCTCTCAACGGCCTGACTGCCCATCCACGCCCTGGTGTGTCGAGGCCTTAAGAGTGAGTGAATAAGCTTTTGCACGAAGGGCAAGGTCCTATTTAATCTTCCGCAAGGGTGTTCTAATAAAGACTCACCCACGTAACATTAAAGCAAGTCAGCCATGAAAGCAGTTACATGAAAGATTTGTACAATTAATGTTATGTAATATCGAGGCCTAGTATAGTGTTCAAGGACAGAGCTGAGAAAGTGTTGCGGCAGCAGAATTTCAGTGCAAACTGACAATAAAGTAGGCTACTATATCATATCGTACTATCATATTATATCATATATCATATATCATATCATATCATATCAGAATGTTAGTTGGTTTAATGAGCTATCGACGCAACAGCAAAATGTGACTTTGGGACTGTTTGCACACAAAACAAACAGATTAAAATGTGACTTTGGGACTGTTTGCACACAAAACAAACAGATTAAAATGAAGCGGTACAAAATGAATATACAGGCCTGCTCTATATAGATGTGGTTTTGTAGAATAATAATAATTATTATGTCAGCCGTTGGGAAGAAAATATTTCCAGTTTTGACATTTGAGAAGGTGTTATGGACAGCTGACAACATTAATGATAACAGATGGAAGCAAATTACCGTACAATTTTTTTCCCCTTCAGATATACAGAATCATAAGAATGATTACTTAATATTATCACTGTGTTTAACCCATTAAGAACAGAGACCAGATTCTACAAAATAATAAGGGAAAATTTGCAAAAGGTGTGGCAAAGTTCTTAAAGGTGTCATCTATCAATTTGTTCCAATTTGTTTCCCTTGGGACACTTTGTGATAGTTGTTGAGAGTTGGGTACGTACCAACCTATATGACAAAATTCTCAAAATGTCATTATGCTAAGTAGCATGTGACATGTCAAACTAGGGGCTTTTCATGATTCTGAATCCATTGCTCAAATTCAGCCATATAGCCACTTGTCCAAATGTGCTGATCTAAACTAAGCACCAAAACTATGGATTTGCTTGGATTCATAATTCATGAGCTGAATGAGCTTGTAGATCTGCTATTTTTCAACAACTAAAGTATAAAATAATAATGGTTAAAGCGGCCTGGGCCGTGACTCAGCGGTCCAGGCACCTGGCAGTGTGCCGCGGGCTCGACTCCCGATCGCCTTTACAAGCATGCCACTCCCCCATCTCTCTCCCCATTCCCTGTCAGCCTACTGTCTGTCCCTCTATAAAAAAAATATATATATAAAATAAAGGCGGAAGCCGCAAAAAAACCCCATAAATAATAATGGTTAAAGGTGGTTAAAAACTAAAGTGACACATCCAGGTCTTAATGGGTTTAAAGTTTAAACACATGACTTTCCTTCTGCTTTTGTGGACTTATTGTTCTCTTTTCGCAGGTGACCGGCTGTCCGGCCTTACCTGTCCGTTGCTGGTGAAGGTGGTGTTGTCGAACAGGAAGTAGGCACCGAAGAACATGACCAGGGCGGCGTAGATGCCTAGGCACGTCCAGTAGATGAAGATGGGCCATCGCAGCAAGCAGTTCTTAGAGATATCCCTGTGTGTGCAAAACACGCATCATCATCATCATCATCATCATCACCACACCTTCACCAGGTAAACCTGCATGCATGGGCAACCCCACCTTCACTTAATGTGACCCTCATATCAGGTTAATATCTTAATACTGATATATTATTGATCTCTGTTACAATTCCAAACACGACCCACTTTAATTACTTCAGTCTATATATTAGTAACTTAATGAGTAGTATTAAAATATTATTGTTATTTTCAAGGTTACTTTTCAGGATTCCAATTCAAAAATAGCAAAAGAAATATTCAGGATTCCAATTAAAATAATAGCTAAAATAGCTGATCTACAAGCTCAAAACGCGCCGCAGTGCGACGCGATGCAATGACGTGATGCAATGTGGCCCTCTGGAGTGAGTGTGGAAATTATAGCCTATAGTGGCCCTCTCCATCGTCAAAGTTGCCCTGCACCACTGAACCATTTCACTGAAATAGAAACTCAACAATGGTGGGGAAAAAGTGCACAGATGTTTTTGGGGTCAGGGTGTGGCTACCTGTAGAGCGCCGGGTCCTTCTTGAGGATGTCCGTGTTGATGTGCTGCTCCATGAGGCTGTACAGCAGGATGGGCAGCGACGTGAAGCTGATGTTGTACAGCGTCAGGTATGCGGTGTCGTACAGCGGCTAGAGAGAGAGAGACAGAGAGAGACGGTATGCCAAAAGAAATGTTGTTAATTGGGTGAGGGGTGGGGGGGGGGATGCAATACAATAGAGGGTATGCGCGAGACATCATCATCAGACCCAGAAGTTATGCAGGAATGCCTAGTGAGTCGTGGCACGCGTGCGTAGTGTAGTGCCGTGTATGGTTGTGCGTGTATGGTTGTGCGTGTATGGTTGTGCGTGTATGGTTGTGCGTGCGTGCGTGCGTCTGATTGTGTCTATACCTGCTGTGAGAAGCCGCAGAAAAACTGGTAGAGGAACTGAGGAAAGATGAAGACCACATTCTGGGAAGAGAAGGACAAAAGGAATGGATATGATACACCTTGAAGAACATAGAACATCCAACTCCCATCATGCATAATATACAGTATACTTATACATTATGTATAAGTATGTATATAGTACATTGTACGCTAATATGAATCCCGCAATGTCCTCAGCTAAAGTTGGTATATAGTCTTGGGTGAGCAATTAAAAGTCAGGTTGTCGGGGACGGCCAAGACTCCGGCCAGTATATTCTTCTTCATTCTTGACAAACGTTGTGACGTGACGCTGTGGACGTGTACTCTACCTTGTAGAAGAAGTACTGCACTAGCTCCGAGATGCGTATGTAGTAGTAATGTCCGTGGACCAGCAGCATCTTCTTGAGGTGTTTGAACTTGGGGATGGCATAGTCGCTGTTCCTCACTGCCTGACGACCCTCCTTACCCAGGATTCCTAGGGGGGGAGAGAGAGAGAGAGAGAGAGAGAGACACAATAGCAAATTTCTATTTTAGTTTTAGTCATAGTCGTGCACTTCACATGCACTGGTGTGGTTTTGAGAGGCGCTAGCCCCTCGTATATTCAGCTATAGTGTAGATTTTTGTACACAAACATTAAATGCCATTTACAATCAATGGAGAATTTAAGTCATATGTAGATGAGTAAATCTGTTATTTTTGTTAATAAATTTCCATTGACAACGAATGGAGAATTATGTCATATGTCTCTGAGGCAGCAAATCAAACCCTCTTCTCTCAGTGGTTCTCAAACTTTTCGGGCTGATCTACAAGCCCATCTACAAGCTCACATTGCGAGGCGTTGTGAGCTTGTAGATCGGCTGTTTTCACAACGTTCATTCACAAAACCATTTCCCCCCCCCCACCCCCCTTTCCCCAGCAAGTTGAGCATCACTGCTGTATATCATGGCAAGCCGTATAACGTGAAAACCCACCGACTCCGACGTGGGCTTCCAGGATCATGCTGACGTCGTTGGCTCCGTCGCCGATGGCCAGCGTTATCGGGTGCTCGGGCGACGCTTTGATCAGCTTCACGATCTGTAGGCGAGGAGACAAACGCAGTGTTATAGTCAGCAGCACACCTGAATCACACACACTCTCTGGTAGGATGTGTGGGCTGGGTCCGTTGTGAATGGGCTCTATGCATGTACGTACGGGGCCATTTGGAACCCATTTAAGGACACTTTATGAGACCCACTGGTGTAGCAGAGTGTTTTCAGTGCACAATAGCAGCACCCCTGACCAGAATGGAACAGAGCCTTCATTAGTATCATAGATAACAGGTGGCGTCAGTGGCGTGCACAGACATTTAGAGGGGCAGGTGCTCAAGTTAAAAAAGGGCACCTTGTGCAGCGCGTGGAACCGGCCGGTTGCCTTAATAGTGTGAGATTTATAGATTTTGGGGCATAAATAATATATTAGAAGCTTTTTATCAAGATCAATGTCACCATGGTCCACATACAGTGTACAGTGTACACTGTAAAATAATAAAATAATCAAAAGGGCACTTTGCTGTCCAGAGGTCGGAGGGCAGGTGCTCTAGCGCCACCTAGTGTCTATCTGTGCACGCCACTGACAGATGTGAAGGAAGTATAGGGAAGGCTCTTTCCAAAATGACGCGTGTGCATACATTAACCCATTTTGGACTCTACAAAGACCAGATGTATTCAAAGGAACCAAATGTCTTCTAAATCCTGATCAGTGGTTCTCAAACTATTTCATGTCAAGGACCCCTAGAATTATATGTATTTGGCCGCCGACCCCCATCTGAAAATATGTTGTTCCAGGGACCCCCTGCAAAGCTTTGAGTTAAAAACGTTAAGAATATATATATTCAAAGATTTTCACGATTTTTAAAAAAAATAGCAGTTGTGGATATAGCAGATCTGCAAGCTGCAATTTTTCAACAGTTAAAGCATAACGTAATGCTTTAAAACACCAAAAAGGGGTTATTATACCACTCCCCCCCCACCTGTGCTTTCTGGAGCGGGGCCATGCGGCAGCAGAGCACGGCGCTACAGTTGCGGCAGATCTCCAGGAAGATCTCCTTGTAGTTCCCCGAGTTGGACTCCTCGTGGTCGGGCTTCAGCACGGCCGACAGCGTGGCGCCGTCGATGATGAGGCCGTAGTCGGCGTAGTCGCCCGAAAGACTGCAGGGGAAACGGAAACACATATAGAGGGTATTATGCACGTGACATCACCATCATACTGTATATACCCGGAAGTTGGCAAAATCTGGCAAAATCAAAACAGAAAAGTCAGAAAAGAGACCATAAATTAGACCATGGGGGTTAGATATTGGATGGAGCCCGCACACCACATGGTACAAGAAAGACGTTCTGACAATGTTTCGATCTATTTGATCTTCATCAGGTCATTAGACCAGGGGTTCTCACAACCTGTGGGTCGCGACCCCTCGGGTGGTCCCGAAATTATTTTGGGGGGGGGTCCCCCCCCAAAAAAAGAGTTACAGACCCATAAAGGCCCATTTGGTTCATAATTCCGGGCCCCCCTGGAACTCCCTCAAGGACCCCTGGGGGTCCTTGAGGGACCAATGCCATAGACTACATACATAAAAAAAAATACTAAAAATCACGGCACTCCATCTTTAACCTGCATGCATGGAGTCCGTCCAGCCTTACCCGGACATGTTGTCGCGGCTCATGCTGGCTCCGTGCGTGCGCAGCACGGTCCTGCTCAGGTCAAAGAGCACCTCGTGCAGGCTCTGCTCCTCGGTGCGCTTGGTGGTGAGCTCCAGGATGTGCGTGCTGCGGCGGAACAGCTTGCAGGCGTAGCACGTGGCCACCGCCGTCTCCATCTTGTCGCCGGTCAGCACCCACACCTTCATGCCCGCCTTGTGCAGCGACTCGATGGTGTCCGCCGCCTTCTCCTGGAGCCTGCGTGTGTGCGGGGGCCAAGGAGGAGGTACGCGGGGTGTTAAGTCCAGCTGTGCTTGGTAAACTTTTACTTTTACTTCAGTACAATTATTTGAAAACGTTAGTTAGTGCGTGACGGTGTCTGACCTGTCCTCCACGGCCGTGGCTCCCAGCAGCACCAGCTCCGTCTCGATGAGGTCGTAGGCCTCGGCCAGCTTCCGCTCTCTCTCCTGCAGCGCCAGCTTGGCCGAGTTGAGCAGGTGGCACACCTCTCGGTACTGCTCTGGGCCCAGGCGCCGGTACGCCACGCACAGCGTCCTCAGGCCCTCCTGGATGCACGCACACACATACACACACACACACACACACACACACACACACACGCCCACGCACGCATTTTCAAGAGAGAAATGGAGACGGAAGGAGAGAAAAGAGTAACGATTGTTGTGTATGAGATCCAAGATGGCAGCATGTCGTCTATAGAGGGTATAGCTAACTACACATGCAGGTTCATCCCGATGTTCTGGGCATCTTTGTAATGTTAGTGTTAGTAAAAAGCAGGTAAAAGAGTAACGTTTGAGGCAGACTAACATCAGTCACTTTTCCATTCACTGTAGTAGAAGGAGGTGCGGGGAAACCGCAGATATGTTGTCTCCGCCTACAGGAAATACGTTGCCTGCGACCATGAGACCTGAATCGGTCTATAACCTGCTTGGGTTCCTGGGTGTTCTTCAGCATCTCTGTCCAGCTCACCTCGCTCCTCTTGGCTGTCTTGGTTTGCTCTGTACGCATTCCATGTGTGTTCCAATGCGTATTCCATGCACATTGGCTAGATTGCGAACAGCGGGGCCTGTGGGCTGTGTGGGCCCACAGGCCCCGCTGTTCGCAATCTAGCCAAGGCTAGGCTAGAGGCTCTCCAAAATAGGCAGTGTCTGATTTGTTTGTTGTGTGCTATTTACAGCCTACTTTCTGTATAAAAGCTCTGTTTTGGGACAGCTGGAGATGTATTTATATTATATTGATGTTGACCGTAAATCGCAGAGAGAGAGAGGGGGGGGGGGGGGGTGAGAGACATAGAGAAAGACATAATAGTAACACGGACCACACCGCATTCAAACTTGTGACATGGTTGACATTTTGTCTGTCCCCTAATGGCCTCCAGGTTGCTTCAGGAATGGCCATTTAATTTAAAACCGAGGCAGTGATGTGATGCAAGTATGCAACAACTACCACTGTAAGTGTGAACTATTTGTGTTCCACAGTCCACACACTAACAATAAAATGAATACGTAATTAATTAAACTGTTTAATTAAAGTTATGCAAGTTAGAAATGCATGCCATATAACCGCTGTGGTAGACTACCAAATCAATATAATGCATAACCACAAAAACCACCACTCCCATAATATAAAGTTCAGTGGCATTGGACAGACAATGCCACATCAATAGATTTGATTTGGGTCACTCGGCCCTAACAAGGCATGAGCTACACTTTCCAACAAGTGTGTGAGTGAGTGCCGTTGAGTGTTCTCATGTCCGTGCGACCACTAGCACCCTTGTATTAGGTCTCTCTGTGCAGGCGTGTGTACTCAACTGTGGTCGTGTGCATACAAATATATCACATGAGTGACCCGGCACACACCTGTGGCCCGGTTTTCGGCGATGCCTTCCCCCTTTATCCCTAAACTTCTTTTTGTTTTGAAAAACATTCTAACAGTTTGACCGCGGAACACGCTAAACCCGTCTTTTTTCCCTGTTGTCTTTCTCTTCTGAACCCGTCTTTTGTTTAATTATGTTTATTTCGCCGTGTTTTGATAACTTTTAATACTGGGTTTTCATGACACGTTGGGATGACATAAGCTGAAATCGATGAGTCACTGGCTTGCTAGGGCTTCTGGGAAACTGAGGCGCAATGTCTATGGGACGCTATTGGCTCCGCCCGTGCTTCTCTGCTCCTCGCTGGTTGCGTGCGGTGGAGAATTATCAAACACTATAACAAACCATCGCACCATTTTAAAGCAGATTTTTCTTGACACGGAACGACGATAATGGACGGGTGCTTAGTGAACATCCCCGCAGTGAACCTTATATCACGGTAATCAATCAGAGAGTGTTACAATTGTTCAACTAGCCAATCTACATTGACATGTTGTGAGCTTGTAGATTGTAGAAAGTGTTTTTCAAAATCGTAAAAAAAAAAGGCAAATAAGATCAGGGATAAGGAGAAAGGCACTGACCAAAATAGGGCCCATAGTGTGCTTTCCAACAAATGCGTGCGTGCGTGCGTGCGTTCTCACCACTGCATTGTGCTCCACCCTGGCCTTGACCTGCTCCACCTTGCCCGAGACGACTCGAGGAAAGATGGAGGAGTCTGCACCTTTGCAGAACAGGAACACTTCACCTGAACACACAGCAGCAGACAGACAGAGAGGAGAGAATTGTGTTTTTATCGGGGTAATAAAACAATAAGGAAGGTACCGTAGGTCGTTGGCTCCCCCATGGTGAATGTCTTTCCCCGGTATACACCCCGGGGACCGCCGCCCGCCATCTGCCTTATACTTGTGAAATTGTGACCCACTTGTCCAGTACAGCACGCACCTGCGTGAGCACACAGACTGAGTCTAGAGTGTGTGTGTGTGTGTGTGTGTGTGTGTGTGTGTGTGTGTGTGCATTATGTATTACCTCTGATGTCTCTGACGATGACACTCATCCTCCTCCTGACGGAATCGAAGGTCAGGACCTCCAGCAGCTCAAACCTGACAACACGCACAGACAGACAGACAGACAGACAGACAGACAGACAGACAGACAGACAGACAGACAGACAGACAGACAGACAGACAGACAGACAGACAGACAGACAGACAGACAGACAGACAGACAGACAGACAGACAGACAGACAGACAGACAGACAGACAGACAGACAGACAGACAGACAGACAGACAGACAGACAGACAGACAGACAGACAGACAGACAGACAGACAGACAGACAGACAGACAGACAGACAGACAGACAGACAGACAGACAGACAGACAGACAGACAGACAGACAGACAGACAGACAGACAGACAGACAGACAGACAGACAGACAGACAGACAGACAGACAGACAGACAGACAGACAGACAGACAGACAGACAGACAGACAGACAGACAGACAGACAGACAGACAGACAGACAGACAGACAGACAGACAGACAGACAGACAGACAGACAGACAGACAGACAGACAGACAGACAGACAGACAGACAGACAGACAGACAGACAGACAGACAGACAGACAGACAGACAGACAGACAGACAGACAGACAGACAGACAGACAGACAGACAGACAGACAGACAGACAGACAGACAGACAGACAGACAGACAGACAGACAGACAGACAGACAGACAGACAGACAGACAGACAGACAGACAGACAGACAGACAGACAGACAGACAGACAGACAGACAGACAGACAGACAGACAGACAGACAGACAGACAGACAGACAGACAGACAGACAGACAGACAGACAGACAGACAGACAGACAGACAGACAGACAGACAGACAGACAGACAGACAGACAGACAGACAGACAGACAGACAGACAGACAGACAGACAGACAGACAGACAGACAGACAGACAGACAGACAGACAGACAGACAGACAGACAGACAGACAGACAGACAGACAGACAGACAGACAGACAGACAGACAGACAGACAGACAGACAGACAGACAGACAGACAGACAGACAGACAGACAGACAGACAGACAGACAGACAGACAGACAGACAGACAGACAGACAGACAGACAGACAGACAGACAGACAGACAGACAGACAGACAGACAGACAGACAGACAGACAGACAGACAGACAGACAGACAGACAGACAGACAGACAGACAGACAGACAGACAGACAGACAGACAGACAGACAGACAGACAGACAGACAGACAGACAGACAGACAGACAGACAGACAGACAGACAGACAGACAGACAGACAGACAGACAGACAGACAGACAGACAGACAGACAGACAGACAGACAGACAGACAGACAGACAGACAGACAGACAGACAGACAGACAGACAGACAGAGTGAGTAGTTCAATCCTCTCAGATGCTCCTCCCCTCCTCTCTTCTGTGGTGTCTCACAGTTTTTGGGCTTTGCCCTACCCAACCCAGCTGTCGCACTTGGCCACTTTATTTTGTAAAAATAGAATGCCTACAGTTGTACTACGCATATATAGTTATACAGTTATAGATCTTGGTGTGGTGTGTATTGGATTTGAACATATTGATAGATATTTTAAGGTGGTGTAAGTGGCTTTGCTGTGGTGATGGCTAAGGTGATTCTAAGCTGTTCATTGTCATACATAATGGCTTTTTTCCCCCTGATCACCTCACATTGCAGGCTACATACTGTAGGCCTAATCTTCTACATATTTGTAAACTCCTAGTTGTAAATATATTCAGTGGAACACATACACACACACGGACTGAACTGTGTGATCCACTGTGGTCATCAGCAAATACATTGACACGAATCATTTGATTGTGAAGAGAGAGAGTTCAGCTTTACTATTCAATGTATTATTATTGTTTTTAACCTTTATTTGACCAGTAAAAACCCATTGAGACCGAGTCTCTTTTGAAAGTGGGAACTGGCCAAGAGGCAGAAACAAAATGACACTTCAATGCTACATCGTACATGTCAAATTTACACAACAGCCAAATAATACATCCCTGACATACCTGAAGAAACCTTTTAAAATATGGTATAATATATATAATTAAAAAAAGGAATCCCCAGTTATCAGAGGCAGGACTCTTGTCCATCTTGTGATCACGTATGACTCTCAGTCCACAATAGAGTTGGCCTACGTACCCTAGCAAGAGTTTTAAACTTTTCTTTTCCTTTGAAATTAATTCTGTTTATGTATGCTGTCCTCTCACGATATCTTTGTTATGTCAGTTTTGTTTAGTGTCCAATGTCCGGGGGACTACGGACGGAAATTATAGCTATAAATAATCTGCTAAATCTGGTGTATTTACGCTACATTTCTACGTAACGTTTATTAAAAGTCTGTGTTACACTTTTAGCTCCGTCATACAACACAACGGTGTCCTGTGCGGAAAATAGACACTGTACAACAGTGGTTCCCAAAGTGGGGTCCCCAGCTAAATGATAGTAACTCTGAGAATGGGTCCATTTGGTTCCATTTGTACATTTGAGTTAAATTGACATAGATTTTACTATATCAATTGGATGTCCCAGAGATAGAAGTGCCATTAAATGGGGGTCCGTAGACTAATGCATATCAAACTGGGGGTCCATGAAATTAAACGGGTTGAGAATCTCTGCAAATCTTCTTTTATGGGAGGTCCCTGCAGGGCATATATCTCTTCAAATGGGGGTCCGTGGGGATAAATAGTGTCAATTTGGTGGTCCTTGACATGAAATAGTTTGGGGACCACCTCTCTACAAGCTCACAGCACAGCGCGGAAGCTCTAGGCATTGAGCTTGTCGCACATGCGGTTCTAAGACGTCACTCACCTTTCGATCTCGTCATTGCGGTTCAGGATCTCCATGTGACTGTCCTTCAGTCTCAGATACGTGAACCCGAGCCTGAGTGTGTATGGGGGGGGGTTGGGGACATTTCAATTATCCAATGAATCTGTGTCGTTAATTCTGTAGGCCATGAAATAAAATGGCGATAAAACAATGTCGTAAAATCAAACGGGGTGATAAAGTCAAATAAGGTAATAAAGTTAAAAAAAAGTGTGCGCATGCGATGCGTGCATGGCTGCCTGCCAAGGTTATTATAGTTAACGAAAACTAAAATTACTAAACTAAACTAAATAACAATATAAACAAAAACGATAACTAACTGTATTGTGTTTACAAAACTAACTAAAACTAACTATTATAGACAAAATGCCCTCAGTTTTATTTATTTTTCTCGTTGCCAACAGTAACTGAATATATATTTTTAAATGGTATATTTCGTTTGCTACTCTGACCTTTTTGAATCCTGCACCTGACAAAATCCAAATCCAAACTAACACTAATAAAAACTAAACTAAAACTAGGCCTTGTCACAAAATAAAAAAAACTAATACAAACTAGCAAACGAGTGAATGAAAATGAAAAAGCCCAAAACTATTATAATGTAGTGTGTTCGCTCACCTCTTCATGCCCTCCACCAGCGCCACCTCGTCGGGCGAGGAGGAGATGTAGAAGGAGGAGGACTTGCCCTGGTGGAGGCCATGTTTGATGCCGTCCACCGTCTCCTCCTCCTTCACCTGCACCGTGTGGCACAGGCACAGAGCGCGGAAGAACAGCTCCTCGCTCTCCTGCAATGTGCAAATACGTCGTTACACACAGGTGCAATGTACAAATACGTCGTTAGACACAGCCTTGCAATGTACAAATACGTTGTTACACACAGGTGCAATGTACAATCGTTAGACATAGGCACAGAGTGCGGAACAACAGCTCCTCGCTGTCCTGCATGCCGGGGGAACAGACGCACCAAACCAAAGGATGTGAAGGCTCTTCAACATTTTTTCTCAGGCCAGGGACCCCTTATAGCCGAGAGAGTGATGGAGCATATAGAGGGTATGCGCATGCATAAAGTGAGTGGCAAATCGAGTTTAACGTTGTTTACTCCAATGGTTCCCAAACTTTTTCGTGTCAAGGACAGCCAAATCAACATTTATTAGGCCACGGACCCCCCATTTGAAAACATATGCCAGTGACCCCGATAAGGGAGGATGTTTGCAGTGATTCCGAAACATATTAATTTCATGGACCCCCAAATTCACACGCATTATGCTATGGACCCCCGATTTAATGGCATTTCTATCTGTGGTACCCCAATTTATATTGTAAAACCACTGTTAATTTAACTCGGAGTGTACACATTTGTACAGTCTCTGAGTTACAGACCCATAAGGGTCCATTTGGTTCCTTATAATTATCTCAAATTGAGCTAGGTACCCCCTGGAACTCCCTCAAGTACCCCTAGGGGTCCCCGGACCCCACTTTGGGAACCCGTGTTCAATGCAATCAGATAGGACATTTCTATTTAGATGTATGGGCTGTTAACCCATTCTGACCTGAGATCAGATTCATACGAGGTTTCCACTGGACACACACTGGTCTGATTAACCCATTCTGACCTGAGATCAGATTCTAAAAATGTCAGTCGTTCTTTGATTTTTCAAAAATAGCAGACCTACAAGCTCGTAGCGCGCCACTCGGTGGCGCGCTATGAGCTTGTAGATCTGCTATTTTTCAATAGCTAAAGCATAACATGATGCTAACACCAAAATGGGTTCCCGTTCAGAATGGGTTAAGGCCAGAAAGTAGATTTTTGCCACTGAGTAAGGCGTTCCCGCATAAGCATAACTTCCAGGTATGATGAAGATGTCACGCGCATAGGCCCTCATTTATCAATGGAGTGTAATTCTGCCTTAAATTCGAGCTTGGGTTTGACGGCTGAAATCAATCTGCCACGCCCTATAAAATCAAGCCTCGCCCTCGTTTTCTTGCGACATGAATAACTGGAATATGACCAAACAACGTACGGAAAGCCAATAAGAATGAAGAAAAGAGTTTCCAAACAGCTCTCGGTGTTGACACCGAGAGACAGTGATGTCATTCTGTACAGCGGTACTATCCACCGTGGCCCCAGTTATATAGAGGATTTCATCACATCCTCATGCGACATGCTTCTCATTCCACACTTAATGAGAGCACGCTAAAGCATGAACACACACACACACACACACACACACGTTTACTCCGTCCACTGTAGTTGCACGTGAGTTTCCTGCTTCTTTCCACACACACACGCCTAGCTCTGTTTTTCAATAGTGAAATGAGACATTTGCCATTCTGCAATATGAATACTTTTACTTGTCGAAAAAAGGCGATTCTTAGTGAGGCAGATGGGCTCATGTACAATACATGCGCACACACACACACACACACACACACACACACACACACACACACACACACACACACACACACACACACACACACACACACATACACACACAGGGCCTACCACTTTCCCTGGCCCTATAGCCCTCTACTTGAAGAGGGTCCACGGTTAATAGTCTTAGAGCACAGGGCTCGGATTCTGTATTTAGCCGCAGGCTAATGAGATAACGAGGTACAGCCAGCTGTAGACCAGCAGGATTTATGTCTCCAGGCCCTCTGTCTCTCCTGGAAACGCGACTCTTATTGGCTGTGATAAGTCGGCCTAAACAACAGCGGTGACAGGCCAGTCAGACCTCTTAAACTCTCTGTAGTATAGCTACTTGTACTGAGTTGACGGGTCCATTTGGTTCCATTTGTACACTCTCATGGTTACATTAACATTGATTTTACAATATAAATTGGGGTCCCAGAGATATAGAAAAGCCATTAATGCCATGGTTCGTAGACTAATGCATGTCAAACTGTGGGTCCTTGAAATTAAATGGGTTGAGAATCACTGCTAGAACGGTAAAAATCTTCTCTTATGAGGGTCCCATAATCTTTTCAAATGGGGGTTCCGCAAGCTATTAGTGTCAATTTGGGGGTCCTTGACATGAAAAGGTTTGGGAACCACTGCCCTACACCAAATCTATATGCCGAAATTAGTCGATAGTACAACACTTCGCAATGCGTTGTGAACTTGTGAGTACCGAGTGCTGCATGCGCTACGAGCAATAGCTATAGCTAAAGTAACATAATCCTTAAAACACCAATTAATACTCAGTGCCTTGTTGTCACACGGGAAAAAAACAGGACACAAGCATGGGGGAGTGAGAGTGAGATTCAGTGGTGGAAAGTAACTAAGTACTTAAGCACTGTACTTAAGTACAATGTTGAGGTATTTGTACTTTACTAGAGTATTTCCAATTTCCAGTACTGTTACTTACATCTCAGAGCGAAAATTTGTACTTTTACTTCACTACAATTATTTGAAAACTTTAGTTACTAGTTACTTTGGCGATTTTAATTTTGATTAGAAAACATACATTAAGCACTTACCCTGTACATTTCGGCCATTTGAAAATAGCCGATCTTTTACAAGTACATTTTCAATTCCGTACTTTTACTTGTAACAAAGTAGTTCTAAATTTCAGTATTGGAACTTTTACGTAAGTAAAACAATTGAGTACTTTTTCCAACACTGGTGAGATTACAGAGCTGGTATATTATTTCCTCACCTTGGCCCCGGGTCCCGGAGAAGTGTCGATCATGTCCATGCCCGCCCCCGGCATCACCTGGTGGTTATAAGAGATAACAAACCAACCAAGATGAATCCATTAAAGCACATAAACCTTGGTGTCCTATACTAGGCTATTCTGTGGGGCCAGCATCCAGATCAACAAGCTCCACAGGCTCGTATAGATCAGTGGGGGTCCATTCTGGGGACCCCCAGGGGTCCTTGAGGGGGGTACGAGGGGGTCCCCAGCAAAATGAGTTAGTCCAGAGTTCAGAGCAGCTAAATTTTGCGTCCGTGTGGCTAATATAGCATAAGGATCCATTCGTTTCCAAACTATCATTTAGCTGGGGACCCCCTGGAACTCCCTCAAGGACCCCTGGGGGTTCCCGGACCCCACTTTGCCAAATCATAAGATTTTAGTCGACTACAATCTACAGTTGATTTAGTCGACTAAAATGTATTTTGGCGGGCCTTGATGCCGAAGTAATGACTGATTTGCTGAATTTGCTGAAAATAGCCAATCTGCTATTTTCAGCATGCAACCAAGTGTAAAGTGACTTGTACTGGATCTCTTGTCCACTAGTCCCTTCCTAACATTTTAGTGTAGTTTTTATTTGTCATACCTTTAGTAGCTGAGTTTTCATTTAGTTTCCATTTAGTTTTCCTCAGTGAAAAAAGGTAGTCGACGAACATTTTTCGTCTTAGTTTTAGTCGATGCAAACAACACTGGTCCGCGTGGCTACCTGTCCTACCTGTCCGTGTGGCTACCTGTCCGTGTAGCTATGTACCTGTCTGTGTGGTTACCTGTCCGTGTAGCTATGTACCTGTCTGTGTGGCTACCTGTCCGTGTAGCTATGTACCTGTCCGTGTGGCTACCTGTCCTACCTGTCCGTTGCAGATGACGTTTGGTACGTAGACGTGTCCGTCCACGCAGCACTCTATGAACTCCATGTTGTTCTCTGTCAGAGTGCCCGTCTTGTCTGTGAACACGTACTCCACCTAGAGGAGACACACGGGAGTGAAAACGCTTTAGAGCAGTGTTATTATGGTGCCCAAAACGTCATGAAAAATGATTTTCGAAAAGGTTTTGAAATAATTATAATTAAAAGCTAAATGTAGGAAAAAAAAAAAAAAAGGGGCCCCTAAATGTGTCCGCGACCCACAAATGTGTCCCGACCCACTGTGGTTCAGAGCAGGGATTCTCAATGTTTTAGGCTAGGGACCCCCGGAAATGCTTTCTCAGGTCCCCGGCTAAATGATAGTTAGGAACCAAATGGACCCTTATGGGTCTGTAACTCAGAGAGTGAACAAATGGAATTGGTTCCATTTGTACATTCTCAGAGTTAAATTAACATTGATTTTACAATATAAATTGGGGTCCCAGAGATTTAAAAAATGCCATTAAATGGGGGTCTGTGAGAATCACTGCTAGTGCCATAAACATCTTCTCTCACGGGGGGTCCCTGGCATTAATCTAACATAAACATCTTCTCTCACGGGGGGTCCCTGGCATTAATCTCTTCAAATGGGGGTCCGCACCGCTCCACGGGCTCATAGGTGTTCATTTGGGAGTCCTCCTTGACATGAAAAAAGTTTGAGGACCACTGTATAATCCTACTGTACGAATGTACGGCACACCAGTGTTGTTTTTGGATAAAAAATTAGATTTTAGTTTTAGTCATAGTTTCTTGAATAGTTTTCATTTAGTTTTAGTCACACTTTTAGTCACCTGGAATGTTTTAGCGTTAGTCTAAATATCATAAGATTTTAGTCGACTATGTATTTTGGCGGGCCTTGATGCCGACAGTTTTTTCACTTGCTGAAAATAGTTTAGTTTTTAGCTTAGTTTCCATTTAGTTTTCGTCAGTGGAAAAAGGTAGTCGACGAACATCTTTCGTCTGAGCTTCAGTCTACGAGACCAACACTGCGGCACACACAAGCGGCTGTATGTTACACTCGCCTGTCCCAGACCAACACTGCGGCACACACAAGCGGCTGTATGTTACACTCGCCTGTCCCAGACCAACACTGCGGCACACACAAGCGCCTGTATGTTGCACTCGCCTGTCCCAGCTCCTCGTTGAGGTCGGAGGTGTTGACCATGGCCCTCTCGCCCAGCTCCTCGTCGAACATGTCGTCGTCCCACATGATGAAGTAGGAGCCCAGGAACTTCTGCATCTCCACCGTCACGTACATGGACACGGGGATGATGTAGTTGAACAGCACCATGAACGCCAGGAAGTCCGTGAACGCCCTGACCATCTGAGAGGGATTGATTGATTGATTGATTGATTGTATTAACGGTTTGCAGAATGGGTACAGTTCAAGGAAAAGTATATACAGGTCGATAAAAAAGCTGCTATTGAGGTTAAAGCCAGAAAAAAGGGTCCTCCTTGTTTACATAAGGGGGAGGCAAGAGAACAATGTGCACACACACACACACGAGGATTTTGCTGATAGGCTAATAGGCTAGTTCTCTAACTATTACTTGTGATAAACTAAATTAGGAAGAAACCTGCTGTATTCTATAAGATATAAGTTCATCAAACACGGTGACATTGAAGACTTTTTAAGAGGAGTTGAGTTGATTGAAGTGGTTGAGTCGTCAGCTGTCGGGTTACGTTAGGGCTAAGGAACGGTTGTGGACATTGTGTATTTGGTGCACGTTTGTTTAATTCTATTACAAGTTTGCAACTAAAGTACTCCTACTAACAAAGTGGACGATAACAACACTCACTATGTTCCTCTGCCGCTCCACGTCGGTCCTGTGGTTGTAGAAGGGCTCGTCTCGGTTGGGGTCGCCCTGCCACACGTACTTCAGCGCCGTATTGATCAGGGCCTTGCC
>NC_137885.1:14875805-14998305 GCF_963924005.1 Protomyctophum bolini | reverse complement strand
AGTGGATTTATACTTCAACTGAGTAGCAAATGTCATTATAGAAGTAAGACACTGTCCAGCTGGTTTAATTGGACTCACCTGTTTGATGGAAGTGACTGTTATGACAAAGAATAGAGGCAGACCACTGGTAATGGGACTGGTGGGAGTGTCAATGATTAACTAGAGAGAGAGGGGGGCAGGGAGGAGACAGTGGGAGAGAGGTTGATTTAGAGTGAAAAGGAATATTCATACTAGCGAGCATTGTTACAGTATATTCATTGTTCAGTACAGTATTCATTGTTCAGTACAGTGATCTTTTCCGCTCTCACCTGGACCAGGAAGATGATGAGGAAGTAGAAGTTCGCGACTCTCCTGAACTGCTCGAACAGATTCTTAGGGACGAAGTTCCAAAACGTGTACTGTAGAGATAGAAGACAGCAATGCACCACACGATACATTATAATGATGACAGTATGAGTGTACATGTACGTGTACGACTGTACGTGTGCGCGTGCACGTGTGTGTGTGTGTGTGTGTGTGTGTGTGTGTGTGTGTGTGAGACGCACCTTGGAGGAGACTATCCTGTTGTCGGGGTACCTCTGTGGTATGTAGGCCTCGGTACCGGGAGGAGGTTCTTTGTGGCCGATATAGACCGTCCTGCTGTCGACCCAGTTCTCCTCACCAACACACTGCAAAAGACACAACACACAAAAGTATTGGCATCAAAATGTACTTAAAGTAACACAAGTAAAAGTAGTCATTATGCAGGATGTCTCGTTTAAACATTTCAAATGGATAAAAATCTTTTGAAAATAGCAGATCTATACAAGCGCACAATTGTACAATATTTGCCTCTGACATCTAGTGGAGTACAAGTAAAAGTAAGCTACTGGAAATTGGAAATACAGTAAGTACAAATACCTCAAAATTGTACTTAAGTACAGTACTTGAGTATACTGTATGTACTTAGTTACTTTCCACCACTACAGACAGGCTGAACGGAGGGTGGGAAGAGAGGGAAGTAAAGAAAGGGAGCTAAAAGTAAATGGAGAAAAACCTGATCTACTGTATGATTCATCGTACGGTGGTTTTTGCATGCCGAAAATTGCCAATAGATAATCTATTTACATGAGGGCATGAGGGAGGGAAAGCGTGCGTGCGCGACTGCGCGTGGCTGCGTGTGTGTGCGTGCGGCCGTGCACTGTACACTTGTGTAACATTCTAAGATGTTTGCTTATGAAGAAACACAGACAGACAGACAGACAGACAGACAGACAGACAGACAGACAGACAGACAGACAGACAGACAGACAGACAGAGGGTTGCATGTATAAGTAATGTTTTCACAGTGAATGAAAGCTTTTGTACGTTACATTCATGCGCGGGACTGGCTGCATGTGACTCACAGTGGAATGCAACACACACACACACACACACACACACACACACACACACACACACACACACACACACACACACACACACACACACACACACACGCGCAAGCACACGCGCACAGAGAGCAGAGACCAACTGATAATGATAAGATACCCTAGGAAATAATGACACATTGCTTTTTTACTGTAGTGAAGTCAATCACATCTCACAAACGTTTAAAAGGAAATAACCATAGCATGTTAACCAGAAAATGTGAGTTAGGTTTAAGTTTAGGCATACCGGTAGTTTTACTGAGGTTAAGTTTAGCAATAGGGTTAGGTTTACCGGTAGTTTAGGCATAGTTTTACTGAGGTTAAGGTTAGGAATATAAGTTTAGTTTTAACCATAATAATTTAGCATAATTTACTTCGGCTATACTTTAGGAATACCAGGCTGAACAGTTCCGCCGGCTGTACGCCCGAGGCCAGTTGGTAAATGGGCGACTCGTTTGCAGGGCTCGGAATTGCGACCGCTTTGGGCGCAATTAATACAATCAATAAAAAGGTTAACGGGCTCAGACAGCGTTGATGCTGGGGTCGTAAACATATTATGTGTGAGTGGAGGGCTCCTTCTGCCCTCTCTGTGAATGTTTGGTTTAGTCGACTTGGTCTTTCAGACTTCTTAACAAAGTAGACAACTATTTGTTCAAATGGGATAAGTGGGAGGCACACACTGGAGCCACTGTCTCATTGTAAGCAGACTGAGCAGACTATTATATGAACTGCATGTACTCGAATTAAACTTGTAGATCTGCTATTTTCGCAATTTTTGTCCAAAAGTGTCGCTCTTACGGGATGTCAGCCCCCTGCCTCTCTAACGCTCTCTGGCACGTCCCTGTTTCCCTCCCGGGTTTGACCTGTGGTAAACCGCGGCGTGCAGGCTGAGCCGCGCCAGACAGCTGATCTCTAAGCACACCTAATCCTCCTCTGTGTATCTCTGTAGCACTCTCTCTACTCCTACTTCTCTATCCACTGAGTGGTCCCTGATTAGTACTGCAATATAGAAATACTTTATTATAAGTAGAAGTCCGGAATCCAAAATGTACTTGAGTAAAAGTATAAACGTATTGGCCTCAAAATGTACTTAAAGGAGAATTCCATACTAGAAGGCTTTCTTACCTTTATTTGTAGTTGTTACGTCCCCACCAAAGAGGTCCGTCCGGGTGTTATTTTGTGCAAAAGCGCATTATTGGCTATTTCGGTATTTCCCCTACCATAAGCCCTCAATGAATTTGCATTGAATTGCATTGAATTGAATGGGGCTATGGGGTGTTGTGAAGATATATATTTTCTTTCCAGTCGCTTCAATCGCTTTACTTTGGCCGTGCAGGTCAGTGTTGGTCGATTGGCTTTAGACACAGTCATTTAACTTTGGGAGAGTAACCAATTGGACCTGCTCGTTCACCAAAGACTGCTCGGTTCAATATATTTAACATAATTCCTGCTACTATATATAATTTATGAGCAGCAACACTAGTTCCTATGTCTTTGGGTTTACTTTGTATACTGTTTTGTTCCCCACCGTTGCTGACTGTCATCAATATTAAGCCCATATATGGGCCTGAAAATTAAGGACCAGGCCTACTTGGGCCCTCATCAAACCCTGTACACTCAAGACACTGCACCCGCTGCCACCCTTAGATCTCCATATATGGAGCTGACCTGTTCTGACATTCCATATGTTGATATGACCTCATCAAACCCTGTACACTCAAGACACGCTCCATATATGGCCAGTACATAATTCATTCCATATGTTGATCTGACCCCCCCCATGCCAAAGCGCCAGCGCTCGCCCAGCAGTCTGCTGTCACCCAGGCGGATGCCCTCAGACGCCCTCAGACGTCTTACTGGTAATATTATGTAATAGGCTAGTTTACTCTCTATGGATGGTTATTGTGTTGTTTTTGAACCCTTTTGGAGACACTGCATAGACTTATACATTCATTCCATTCATCTGATTACCCTAATCCTACAAAAAAGTCAGCAACATCCAATTTGGGACAACAGTTTTGTCCCCAGTTTGGCAATATTGCTCAGGTCAGTTAGGCTTATGTCAGTAGCACGCACACACACACACACACACACACACACACACACACACACGCACACACACACACACGGGCGCACGGGGGCGCACGGGGGCGCACGGCACAAGCAGACAGTGCTAACGAGAGGTGACAGTAATCACAATCGTAATTGGTCGGTGAATGGGATTGAGTGTCAGTGGCATTGTGGCCTGGTTTCCAACTCCCCTCTCTCTCTTTAACTCTCTCTCTTTCTCTCATACACAAACACACGCAGGACAACCATTATGTTATGTCACTGTGCCTCTGTGCTCAGGTTACCTCGTCTATAGTAGAAAGGCTATTTATACTCGTTAGCCTCAATTATCTACAGGGCAGAGGAGAATAGAGTAGAATAGACTCTATAGTCTATACTATATAGAGCACTGATTCCCAAACACAGTCTGAGACCCAAGGTTGGGTACTAGTGAGTAAAAACAAACATGATATGCCGAGTCACTATGCTGCACCTGTGATGTTCCTTTTTACTGACACCAAGTTTAAAATAAGAATTGAGTGCACAGAATATCATTAAATATGAAGCAACTGAAAAACATGTTATTTCAGTGGTAGTGGATGGAGAGAGAAGATTTTTGTTCAACCACGAAAAAAAAAACGAAGAGGGGCACAACCACGGGCGGGACTTGACAAAGGGTGAATTTGGAAATTGAGAGAGAGAGAGAGAGAGAGAGAGAGAGAGGGGAAGGGAACTGAGAGTGTAGGAGGGCATAGATATAGCTTTGTTAGGCTCTGCTTGCCAACTTTTATCAACTACACAACATGACCTCTCTCTCACTCTCTCTCTCTCTCTCTCTCTCTCTCTCTCTCTCTCTTGTCTTTCTCTGTCTCTCTGTCTCTCTCTCTCCAACGTCTCTCTCCTCTCTCTCTCGTCTCTCTCCTATGTCTGACTATCCCTTTTTCTCTCACCTCTCTAACTCGCTCTTTTCTCTCTTTTCTCTGTCTCCTGTCCTGTCCACCTGCCTGCTACTTTTACTTCTCTCTTCTCTGTCTCCTGTCCTGTCCACCTGCCTGCTACTTTTACTTCTCTTAACACACACACACACACACACACACACACACACACACGTGCGCGCACAAGCACAAATGCGCGGCATATGTGCGACTGAAGTAGCAGCAAATTCAGACCAGTACATGTCAGTTATGTTGAACAATCTCTTGTAGATCGGATTTTCTAAATATTTGTTTATTGAGGGGCGCTAGCCCCTCCTATATTCAGCTATTAGTGTAGATTTTCATCTTACACAAACATTAAATTCCCATTGACAATGAATGGAGAATGTACGTCATATGTACTGTAGACGAGCAAATCGACATGCTACGCCATGACGACGTACGATGATAAGAGCGCCCCTCACTTCACACATTTTTTACATTTTGTTGACTCTTTGCCTATTTTACATTCCTCACAATACGGATCCATCACATTTTTCATCACATTAATTCGGTTACATGATTTTCCCTCATATAGCTGCAACATTTGCCATCGTAAGGAAAGGGTAAAAGTATAAGGAAGTACATGTTAATAATAATAATAGTAATAATGAATTGCATTTTTATAGCGCTTTTCCAAGTGCTCAAAGCGCTTTACAATGGTTCTATCATTCATACATTGGGAGCAACTGAATACACATTTTTAGCCCACAGACCTTTTCTATCCCTTCAAATCTTTTCACCTGCCTTTACAAGTTTCTGCCTTCTGTCTGGTCTGTTCATACCAGTATACATTTGTTTCATTGATATTGTTTTGATAAGTATTTACTCCTTGTCATTGTTTGCCATTATAAGCACTCTGTGGTGTTAGGAATAACAATAAGCTACTGTATCTCTTCATCTCGGTTCTCTAACCACATGAACTCGTATACTGTATATAGGCTACACTATTCTGGGGGTGAACATTAAAGTGAAAATAGCAGATTTACAAGCTCACAAGCGTCACAACTTAACAGTGAATATAGGGTTTAAGTGTCCTTGAGGATGTCTCTGTTTCTGTGACTCTCTCTCTCTCTCTCTCTCTCTCTCTCTCTCTCTCCCTCTCCCTCTCCCTCTCCCCTTCCGTCTGTCCAACTACAACCTCAGATGGCCTCCACGGGACATTTATCCTTCCATCGATTACATTTCAGCTTTCCTCAAATTCACGGCACTTTTACACTCAGGCCCGCCTCTATCTTCTATACCTAATCAAATCCAATACCCCTTTTAACAAAACAAAAGCCGCTCTGGCCCTCGTAGAAATAAAAGCCCGCCTCGTTGCCGTTAGCATCCCTTTTGGCCCTTCCAACCATTTGGGTGGAAAGTGGAGATGAAAGGTCTATTCTGGACTAGGCGGATAATCACTTTTAAGTGGCCTTTTTCAGCTTTCAGGACGGCACGGCGGTGCCGTCCTGAAAGCCGGTGGCGTATATATATATTTATAGTTTGGAGGCAAACATTTGCGGTGGGGAAATGAAGGGGATCAATGAGAAAGCTTTCACTCGGACAGAGGCCGGGGCTATTGGCTCTGTCTCCGTCCATTTCAGTCGGACAGCCACTTTCTTTGAAAGGGGAAATTAGGAGAAGAGAGCATTATGGGAGGCCCCTGATCACACCATCACACACATGTGGGGGAAGCGGAGCCTGATTTATAGTATTTCTTATTTTCGTTTGCAGGCCCAGGGATCGATTTATTTATTCGTTTATTTTTGTTTAGGGGAGGAGAGATTTTCTTAAAGGAGTACTTCACCCTTTTTGCAAGAAAATATAGGCTAATTAATGTTAATGACGTTTTGGAGATTTAGAACACTTAACTGGGGTCTCTATGTGTGTAATATGTGGTTTTAGATATTATAGATTTTAGCAGTGTCCATGATGTCATGCACCAAAGCATTATGGGAATTGTAGTCCAGGAAGGAACACATACACACACACAACACACAACACACACACAGTGGACTTCCTCCATCTGTGTTTCCTGTCCAACTGTAGACAGGATATATTTAGACCAGTCCAGCATTATTGTTGTCTACACTCCTCCGTGTGTGTGTGTGTGTGTGTGTGTGTGTGTGTGTGTGTGTGTGTGTGTGTGTGTGTAGGTGTTGCTTTGGCTCTGAGGGCTCCAGAGCCAAGGCCTGGTATAGTGTAAACAGGATCACACACACACACACACACACACACACACACACACACACACACACACACACACACACACACACACACACACACACACACAAACTGTGAAAGACCTTCGCCCCGTCCTAAGAGAGAGAAAGAGAGCCCTTCCCTTCCACTGCTGATATACGATATATTGTTGGTTGTACATACAGAAATGAAGTGAGGGGCGCTTCCATTGGGGACTGAGGAGACCCCACCGGGAGGATGTACTCCTCCCGGTCAACATTCCCCGCCGACAGGTCGCCGTCCCCCAGCCCGTAGGAGTATAGTGCAGTGGTGTAAAAAGTACTCAATTGTTTTACTTAAGTAAAAGTACCAATACTGCAATTTAGAACTACTTCGTTCTAGTACGGAATTGAAAATGTACTTGAGTAAACTACAAAAGTATCGGCATCAAAATGTACTTAATTACTAAAAGTAAAAGTACTCATTGTGCGTCATATGTATTTCGGCTATTTTCAAATGGCCGAAATGTATAGGGTTGAAGTGGTTAATGTATGTTTTCTAATCAAAATGTAAATCTCCAAAGTAACTAGTAACTAAAGTTTTCAAATAATTTTCGAGTAAAAGTACAAATGTTGGCTCCGAGATGTAGTGGAGTAGAAGTAAAAGTATTGGAAATTGGAAATGCTCAAGTAAAGTAAACAAAATTGTATACTTAAGTACAGTACTTGCTGCATATATATGCCATATTCAGGTTCATATATGTAGATAAAAATCACACCCATGTGAAGTGAGTGGTGCAACTCCCCTCTCCCCCTGCCTCTCTCTCTCTCACTCTCTCTCTCTCACTATCTCTCTCTCTCTCTCTCTCTCTCTCTCTCTCTCTCTCTCTCTCTCTCTCTGTAATTAGCAGGCAACAGTGCAACACTATATCTCTCTCTCTGTTTCTGGCACAACAGCGCCACTTTTTCCCCTACTGGTACTCTAAACATAGTCACATAGTAACATACCGGTAGTTTCATAGTGACAATGCTGTTCCTTGGAGTGGTTGCACCACTCAAAAAGGAAATATAATGTCTCTATATAGCTTATGCAATTTATATTCCCATGTGAGGGGGTGCATCAGCTATAGGTCGGGGTAACGGGGGGTGCATGGCTATATGAATGAAATGACCGACACCAATGGAATAGGACAATATTTAAAACCTGAATTATGCTTCGCCGGCCAGATTTATTCCAATATAAAGCAGTGCATGTAGGGGTGGGAGTCGTTGCGACAAGAAAATGAGAATATGTAATGACTGTTTTGATGAGCTTTAAAAGGAACATCTAACCGTAAGCGTTGCGACACTTCCCTTCCTAAAAACGATGTTTGTCATGTTGCCATTTGACACTGTTTTGTAACAATGATAACTCACTGTGTGTGTGTGTGTGTGTGTGTGTGTGTGTGTGTGTGTGTGTGTGTGTGCGTGTGTGCGTGTGTGCGTGCGCGGCATTGAATTGCTGCACCTACAGTATATGTGATATTGTGAATGCTCATGGGCAAACTGTCCACACTGCATGGACATGTTATCTCTCCTACCCAGCCACACACACACACACACACACACACACACACACACACACACACACACACACACACACACACACTGTGTTACTATTGTTGATGTGTCATCTAGGGTAGAATATGGCCTTTAACTAGGCGGCTTTATCTTACTCCACCCGGCTGGGCTGTGAAAGGCTCTAAACCAAACATCTGAGAACAGTACCCGTCCTCTCTGATGGAACTGACAGTGTGTGTGTGTGCGTGCAATATCTCTCTTCCACCATCATCACTGAAGTGAAGAGATAAGGGTAATCCTGCATCCAATCCCATCATTCAACAGGCTATACATATATAGACACGATGCCATATATACAGTATTAACTGTGTGTGTGTGTGTGTGTGTGTGTGTGTGTGTGTGTGTGTGTGTGTGTGTGTGTGTGTGTGTGTGTGTGTGTGTGTGTGTGTGTGTGTGTGTGTGAGAGCGTGTGTGAGCGTGTCTGTGTGTGTGTGTGAGCGTGTGTGTGCGTGTTTTATTTAACCTTTGTTTACGTAATGTGCATGCTCCATTGAGATAAAACAAAAATACCAATTTGAAAGGAACCTGTATATTTTCTTGACGTGCATGAGGGTTGTGCATGCTTCGTGTGTCAGCATTAAGAAGACCGGGAACGCATCTGTGTCACCGTAGTTTTGGCTTTTTAACCACTTTGACCGTTATTTTAAACTTTGGCTATTGAAAAATAGCAGATCTATTTTAGAAAAATCGTGAAAACGTGTGCAAATCTTTGAATATTCACAGCAAATGTTTCATGTTCTCATATCTTTGCTTCTGGGGGAGTCCCTGGAACAACATATATTTTCAGATGGCGGCCCAATTACATTTCATTTTTGGCGTCCTTGACATGAAATAGTTTGAGAACCACTGACATAGAACCATGTTTTCTTTCTTCAGAAAAGGATGTCAGGATTTAGAAGACATTTGCAGAATCTGGTCTTCGGTCTCAGCTTTAAATCAGAAGGGGGATGGATGGATGGATGGATGGATGGATGGATGGATGTATGGATGGATGGATGGATGCATGGATGGATGGATGGATGGATGGATGGATGTATGGATGGATGGATGGATGGATGGATGGATGGATGGATGTATTTGGTTAAAATGGGTGGGGTTTAAAAAAAGGCAAAAGCTTGCTCTGGTGCACTGGCCTAAAAGTGGGTCCTTAAAAACTGCTAAAACGTCTGAAATGTATGTATGTAGGTGGGTATGTATGTATGTGTGTAGTATTTTAAAAGGGGGGGCTTTTTAGTAAAAAGCCCAGCCCATAAAACCTTACTATATTTAAAACAAATCCAAAATAAGGTTACCAGTGAAGGGCAAAATGCCTATTCACTGGGGACTATGCAAGGCAGAGGCGTCCACCCCCCTGAGTCCAAGTTAAGCTAGACCGCATACCTAAACCAATGTCCGAAATGTCTTCTAAAACCCAAGGGTAAAATGGATATAAAAATAGACAGTAATAAAACCACCTAAAACCATAAAGGAGTAAAAGTTCACAGCAAGGCCTGGAAACCATTTATTGATGGGACAGATAAAAGAACAGAAAGAGATAAAAATCAACTTTTTTCATTAAGACCAGTGGGTGTTACAGTTAGTAATTTTTTAATCCATCTGTGCTCCATGAGTTTCCGCTGTCCACTGGTCCATCGGACTCCACATTCCAGACCTGAAATGATGAGGTTAGCGATAGAATGGGATTGAAAGTGTGTGTATAGGGTTGTGTTTATGTCTGCTCGTTTGATGTGATATAAGTGTTGTTTGAGTCGTGTTTCTAGTGTGCGTCCGGTTTCTCCTATGTAGTGTTTATGACATTGTGTGCAGGTGATGATGTAGACTATGTTGGGTGTGGTCAGAGACAGAGGGTCCGTAATGGGGGAGGAAGTGTGACTATGGGGGTTGTTGATGAATTTGCGGGGTTTGAAATGGAGTGTATGTGGCTGTGGGGGCTTGGGAGGTAAAGTGGAAAATTTGGAATGCACAAGGAGGTCTCCCAGGTTCTTGTTCCTTCTAAGTGCTGAAATGACTTGATGTGCTTGTAATGGGGGGTAGGATTGTTGTGTAGTGGTGAAATTTTGTTTAAATTTGTGGTGAAGTGGTTGGAGTGTATGTGAAAATGTGGTTATGAATGGGAGTAATGTTTTAATTGTAGAGGAGCCGATGGCCTGGATGGTGAGAGAAGAAGAGTTGGAGGAGGGAAGACATAGAGGAGAGGGTAATGTGTGGGCCCCGTCCAGGTCCGTCCCTGTCCCTGCGCTAGAGAGGGGCCTCTGATCCGGGTGCATGCTCTGAGGTGGCTGGGGAAGAAAGCTGGGATTGAGGTTAGGGTTAGAATTGGGGATGAGAGGGTTAGGGGTAGGAGGCAGAGTGTTGGTGGAGAGTGACTGGGTGGGGGAGAGAGAGGCCAGGGCATTGCTCCTGATGGTACGTAAAAGTCTTTTACTATAACCTCTCCTTCGGAGGACTGTAAAGAGTGTGTGTGTGGCCTGGTTGAAGTGTTCCCTATTGGATGAAATCCTGAAAAACCGAATGATTTGTGATTTGATGATGCCTGCAAAAGTGTGCTTTGGGTGGTAACTGTGTTTGTGGAGTAGTGCGTGTGTGTCTGTGTCCTTAAAATATATTTTTGTCAGTAGTCGTTTATGTGTCTGGTCTATTGTATGAAAAAATACGGTGGTGTCCAGGAAGTTAATCTCTGTTGGATGAATTATGTGTTTGATGGTTATGGAAGCATGGTGTGTGTTCAAGATCTGTAAAAAGTTATCAAACTGTTGTAAGGTGTGTGGCCAGAGCCCTATGATGTCATCTAAAAATCTGAAATACATGGTGGGTTGTAGTGGACACTTTGCCAAGGCCTCTCTCTCCCACTCACTCATGTAAATGTTGGCATAAGCGGGTGCAAATTTCTTGCCCATAGCTGTGCAATTGAGACTAAGTTCTAATAGTTGTAAAATGGCATTGTCTGGTCTAGTGTTGTCCGGGTGTGTCTGGAAGAGGTTTCTAACTGCCTGTAAACCAGTGGCTGTATGTATGTTAGTGTAAAGGCTGTCAATGTCTATGGTGAAAATGTATGTGTGTGGTGGCACAGCTATGGGCTTGATTTTTTCCAGGAAATCATATGTGTCTCTTAAATAACTGGCGTGTTATGGATGGATGGATGGATGGATGGATAGATGGATGGATGGATGGATGGATGGATGGATGGATGGATGGATGGATGGATGGATGGATGGATGGGCTGAGATAAGGCTGGATGAGCACATGTCGGACAGAGATAAAGGGACGGGCAGATACAATCAGAATTCCCACCTTTTCTTAATGGTGGACGGGAGAGAGGAGAGAGAGAAGGACACAATGGAGGCCTGAATCGCTGTCATGTGCATATTATTTCAACACGGCACACAAAGCATACTGTATATAAACTTTGTACTTTATAATCTCCTCTTCTTAACCCATTTTGGGCGGGAACCCCTTTTGGTGTTTTAAAGCATCACGTTATACTTTAGCTATTGAAAAATAGCAGATCTACAAGCTCATAGCGTGGCACCGAGTGCCGCGCCTGTAGGTCTGCTATTTTTGAGAAATCGTGAAAATCTGCCTCAAATCTTTGAATATATATTATTACAGTGGACATTTTAACTCAAATCTTTGCTTCCGCAGGGGAGGTCCCTGGAACAACATATTTTCAGAAGGCATATTACATAACATTTCTGGGGTCCTTGACATGAAATATTGAGCACCACTGATACAGAAACGTGAAGTATTTCAGAAAACTGTCGGGATTTTGAAGACATGATTTAAATTTCGACGTCTGGCCCGAATGCGTTAAGCCTGCATTCCTGCTGATCCTAGAAGCACCTTCAGCATACTTTTTATACTTTTAGTTTGTTGTTGTTGTTGTTGTTGGTAATCTCCTTTGAGCACCCGGTTGGCCTCTGTGTGTTTACGCCACAGTATACAAAGTGACTTCCACTGCAGGAATCTATCCGGATACAAAAAAATACATAAAGATGGCCAAACGTTGCTTCCACTCGTGGCCCGGGCTTACGCAGTGCTGCTGTACTCTAAAGTAAGTCATATTACTGTATTTGTACTTTACCTGAGTATTTCCTATTTCCAATACTTTTACTTCTACTCCACTACATCCCGGATCCAAATATTGTGTACAGTATACATTTGAAAAGTTTAGTTACTGGCTATATGTAGTTACAATGTGTCACGATGCGACGCATTGTGAGCTTTGTATAGATCTGCCATTTTCAAAAGAATATTATGCTATTATTGAAATGGCACATTCTGCACAATGAGCAGGTGCATGGCCTTTATACTTTTGGTACATCAAGTACATTTTGATGCCGATACCTAAATACTTTTACTCGTGTACATTTTGAATTCCGGGCTTTTACTTGTAACAGTATACTTCTACATTGCAGTACTGATACTTTTACTTAAGTAAAAACTGTGAGTACATTTTCCACCACTGCGTGGTTCCCGTCATGTGAGACATGAGGTCACTCTGCACCGGTCCACCCCTAAAACGAAAGCCCGAAGCCCTAACCGAGACCCGGGCCGGTTTTCTGCAGAATCTTGACTTTAGTTTAAGATCATGCTATACTTTACACCATTTTTGGGGGGAATTGGAAGGGAGAAGAAGCCATCGAAAACAGCAGATGAGGGAGGCATGGGTGATGGAACGGTGGGATATATAATTATACTGAAGCTGGCATCGGGTCCAAGTATGAACGGGCTGGTGCCGTTACGGTCCGTTTTGGACCGGGTCTAATTACCCTCTGGTTGGTTTCAGACCCTGGTCTCTGTTTGGGCGGGAACCCCTTCTGGTGTTTTAAGCGTTATGTTATGATTTAGCCGTTGAAAAATAGCAAATCTACAAGCTCATAGCGCGGCACTCAGAGCTTGTAGGTCTGCTAGCAAATCTTTGACTATTCTTTCAGAGCAAACGTTTTTAACTCATCTTTGCTTCACATAACACAACGTATTTTCAGATGGGGGGTCGGCGGCCAAATACAGATAATTCTGGGGGTCCTTGACATGAAAAAGGTTGAGCACAACTGACCTATAATCACAGGTATTTCAGAAAAACTGACATTCTACAAAAGACATTTGTAGAATTTGGTGTCCGGTCAAAAATGTGTTTATAAAAAGCATTTATGCAAAGCCACGGCTCGGCTTCAGAAGGGGTCCAGGTATTTGGACCCCGCACACACAGACCTCTAATGCGTATATTGGCACCAGTAGCCGCCATGCAGTCACTGATGGCTCAATGAAGGGGATAAGTGCTTCGCTGCTGTCACGCCGTAACCCGATCGGAGCCTCATAGGATTAAAGATTCAATGGCCATGCAGTCAGCAGCCATCATCACCGTTTCCATCCGCACACAACTGGTGCACGGCAGGGCGTCGGTCGCACGGCGGTGAGAGACGCGTGGGCTTTCTTCTGCGATGGCTATAGAGCCCCGTTATGAAAAGGCACAGAATGCGCGGCATGAAAGCGCGGTGGAGAAATGCTTCCGCTGCGAAAGTCGATAACCGTAAAATGCCAGCCAGTCATAGGAGCGATTGGCCACGCGTGTTTAAAGATAGATGAGTAGGAAAGGAGGAGAGAAGAAATTAAGATATACTATAAGTGTGTGCGCGTGCGTGTGCGTGTGTGTGTGTGTGTGTGTGTGTGTGTGTGTGTGTGTGTGTGTGTGTGTGTGTGTGTGTGTGTGTGTGTGTGTGTGTGTGTGTGTGTGCGTGCATGCATGCATGCCTGCATGCGTGCGTGCGTGACAGCGCCTCAGGGGATGCCCCTCTAGTCCTCACTGCCAGTCATCTATTAGAAATGTGACCGAACATTATGACACACACACACACACACACACACACACACACACACACACACACACACAGCTCACATGAGCACTAGCAATATTAATTGGAGTCAGCAGACAGCGATTCGTTATTGTGTGTATGTGTGTGTGTGTGTGTGTGTGTGTGTGTGTGTGTGTGTGTGTGTGTGTGTGTGTGTGCGCACACGTGCGTGCCCGTGGTGAGTGACAGAAAATCACCACTTCTTTTCCTGTCCACCTGTGTGTCCTGACTATACGCTGTATATATATATATATATATATATATATATATATATATATATATATATATATCATCTGTCTGAGAGAAACCAAGACAGGGAGAACAATGAAGAGAGAACTATAGACAGAGCTGAGGAACACGACAGTAAACTGTGTTTTCTTTTTTTACTTTGTACTAAAAGAGAAATGAGGCATAGCACCAGTGATTATGATTTAATTAAAATTGAACGCTGCCTTCGCATTAACCTCTGTCGGTTAGGTTGCGAGTGTGTGTGTGTGTTTGTGTGACTGTGAGGGTGTGTGTGCGCGTGTGCGTGGCGTGTTTGTGCGTGTGCGCCCACGTACGTGTTTGTGCACTCAGGGTCGTATTAGCAGTCTAAGCAGTTTTTTTTGTCAAAACTTTCGGCCAAAATGTCACAACGCTGCAGATTGTTGTTATACTATGAAGAACATTATTACTGCAGTGCTACTGTATCAACGGTAACAGCAGCAGCAGCAGTATACATTAACACATTTTGGACTGAGGTAGATTTTTAAAAAAGGCTTCCAAATCCTAAGATTTTTCTGAAAAACCCATGTCAGTGGTGGGAGCGGACGTAGAATACGCACATCTACAGGCTGGGTGCTGGGCTAAAGAAACTCCAGGGAAATATGTAGTTCCAGGGACCCCCCCATGAAGCAAAATGAGTTCAAAATGTTCACTCTGAAAGAATATATATTCCAAGATTTGAGGCACATCTACAAGCTCGTAAAATGAGACATTCTGCATAATTAGTACTTTTACTTTTGGTATTTTAAGTACATTTTATGCCAATACTATTGTACTTTTACTCAAGTACATTTTGAATTCCGGATTTTTACTTCAAACAGACCGAATCATCATGACATCACAACCAGAACCAAGATGTCCAGGTAGATCGGGTCGCATTGGAGCAGTATAGGCCTATTATTTATTGACCTTATCTCTGGAAGAGCATGCAGGACACTTGATATCTTCCGTTCTTACCTCACACTGATTCATAATGCTTTAAAACACCAAAAGGGGTTCCCGCCCCAAAATGGGTTGAGGGAAAACGTCCTGTCGGCAGACCAAAACTGCAAGCTACAAAGACATTTGCGAGCGAAGACCTGAAGGCCTTGGACAATCGATCTGGACACCTGCAGCATTCGATCGCACAGCTTGGAGAGACGGATCGTTGAGGACGGTCTCTCCAGGTTTGAAGAGACGCTCGCCCAGCAGTCCGTGCGGGCAAAGAGGCGAAAGAATATAAGGCCCAGAACCAACCAGACAGACCATCATCATGTCTTTACCAGTGTGAAGTGCGGAAGGGATTGCGAATCCCGCATTGGTCTATACTCAGACACACTGAACGCTCATGCTCCAAAAGCAGAAGAAGCATCTATACAGAACGCGACTCCATAGTCTCTCTCCACGGATGCCAACGATGAGCCATTCTAATGGAGCCGCAGACAAGGAAGTGAACGCCAGTGCGCATGCGCTAAAACGTACGCTGCAGAACGCCAACCAAAAAAACAACTGTATATCAATAAAAAAGACCTATACACGTCCAAGGCACCCCGTGGTTTTGATCCCCATATAGGCCTAATTATTAGTGTTAACCCATTTAGACCTGAGGAAGATTCTATACTAAATGTCTTTTCTGAAAAACCTAGTTTCTATAACTGTCTGCCGTTCTCAAACGTTTTCATGTCAAGAACCCCTCACAAATAATTGGCTGCCGACCCCCATCTGAAAAGATGTGGTTCCTGCAGTGACCGCCCAGAAGAAAAGAAACTCGCTCTGAAAGAATATATTCAGAGATTTGCGTCACATTCACGATTTTTCGAAAATAGCAGACCAACAAGTTCATAGTGCGGCACTCGGTGCCGCGCTATGAGCTTGTAGATCTGCTATTTTTCAACAGCTAAAGCACAACATAATGCTTAAAACACCAAAAGGGGTTCCCGCCCAAAAATGGGTTAAGAAGATGGCTAAATGCTGAGAATATTCATCCTCTGCAGGTACAGTGTGTGCATTGTGTGAAAATGAAGTATAGCATATTACTAGAACAAGTATTTCATAAAACATGCCATGACACACATGCATGCATTATTAACTGCTGCTGATTTCACCTGCTGATAAAGCAACAATAGGCAAGGTGGAGCCTCTGGGTGAAAGTCCTCTGACAGAGGAGGGCGGGCATGGCATGAGTGCTCGTTTGAACCACGGCCAGAAGGCTGTTTAAACCAATCAGATTGCTTTCTAGAAACGACCTGTTGTATAATCCACAATAACCACTGACTACATCATCCCACGGGCCCAAAATGAGACCAGAATAGAAAGCATGCATGCATCACCGTTGTCCCCACTACGGGGTGGGGGGGGGGGGGGGGGAGAGGCGCGATAGTGTTACCCCCTGCACAACCTCAAACACATGGGCTTAGTGCAATGCCGAAAATAGGACAGCTAGCGCTCTGCTAATGATGGAGGCTATTCTTAAACACGAATCAGCACATTTTTTGGCGTCATTGTGCACGAACATAGCATCACAGATGGTGTGACTTAAACATGCGTCAGCAAAATTCCTTGCTCGACCCCTCCCCCCCCCCCCCTCCCCCCCGAGTCACTGCTATGACCACAACCTTGTATCTGTAAAAACATGCATTAAAAATGCACTGGTGGCGGGTCAGGGACCCACATAAAGAGAGTGGCCAGTATGATTGCAAGGAGTAGACAGCCTGTACGAAGCTAATCCTCTCAAAATTCTTCCAGATACCGAAGTTCTTACAAAACCGTATGTAGCACCAGGGACTAATTAGCCAATGGGCCAGTGCACGGGCCGTGGCCCAGGGGCCCTTTGTTCTCAGGGGGCCCTTTGATATTTCATGTCAAGGACCCCAAAAATTATATGTAATATGCCTCCGCCCCCCTATCTGAAAATATGTTGCCCCCCTCCCCCAGAAGCAAAGATTTGAGTTAAAATGTTCACTCTGTAATAATATATATTCAAAGATTTGAGGCACATTTTCACCATTTTTCTAAAATAGAAGACCTACAAGCTCATAGCGCGGCACTCGCGCTATGAGCTTGTAAATCTGCTATTTTTCAATAGCTAAAAGTAGAACGCTTAATTTAAAACACCAAAAGGGGTTCCCGCCCGTGCAAAATGGGTTAATTGGAGGCAGTGCATGGCGTTACGTCGGGCCCTGCAGATGGTGAGACAGCGAACACACGGTGCCCCGTGAACCCAGAGCCTGCCGGAGTCACCAGAGACCTGGTGTCACCCATGATGAAGCATCACGGCTCCGAAATAGAACCTGTTTCCAGGCCCTATGTGGGTCAGCGGAGCAACGTGCACGTGGGAGAGTGTGAGAGAGAGAGAGGGAGCATGCGTGCGTGTGAGAGTGAGTTTGGGGAACGTTTTCTGTCTTAGCAACAGGATTGCTTTTTATTCTCACTAAGTGATGTGCTGCAGCTAGACAAAGGCAGGCAGGCAGGCAGGCAGACAGACAGACAGACAGACAGACAGACAGACAGACAGGCAGGCAGACAGGCAGGCAGGCAGGCAGGCAGTACTAAAGTCTGGACCGGTTTGTCCACATGCATGAGATTTTTCTGATCAACGACTGGTATGAATCACTGGTATGAATCGCATGGTATGAATCACTGGTATGAATCAATCGCATGGTATGAATCACTGGTATGCATCAATCGCATGGTATGAATCACTGGTATGAATCAATCGCATGGTATGAATCACTGGTATGCATCGCATGGTATGAATCACTGGTATGAATTGCATTTGTAGTGTAGCCTGCTTCAATGTGATTCAGTGAATCTTCAGTTCAGAGCAGTTCAATCCACACAGCTCAACTCATTTCAGTTCAGCTCAACTGAATTCAATTCATAGAATACACTGACAGTGACACCACGGCGCGAGTGTCAAGCTGTGACTCCGCCCACCCCCGGGGGAAGTTGTGATTTGCTCTCGTTCACTGCAATGCAATTTGCGGCATTTCCAAAACAATATTGCTCAGAGTAGCGATTATCAAACGTATTTGCAATGCCATACATTGAAAGATCTGTTGCCCGTGGACAAGGCACGCTACCTCCGCAAGTTAGATATTATCGGCATAGATGTTTGTCCGTATGTGATTAAGGATTGGACCAAGTTGCATTGACAGCCATAGAACATTCTTATCCCGGGCTAAAACCGGATGTGACGTTCCAGCCGTTCCTGTCTATAGCTTGGTGTCAGTGTATTCAACTCCAGCCTGGATTATTATACTGCAGGCTTTATCTTATTATTTGTCTTTTTTATATACTGTATATTAAAATTATGAAAATAGCCGATCTACAAGCTTATAACTGCACGCGTTGCAGCCTGAAACTCACTCACTGTCGAGTGAAAAGAAACAGCTGGCGACTTTTCAAGCATGTCGGAACGAGAGACGCGTATGTGTGGGGTGCAGTGGTTCCCAAACCTTTTCACGTCAAGGACCCCCAAATTGACATACTAATTAGCCCGCGGACCCCCGAATCAAACGGACCTGTTAGGCCGTGTGTGTGTGTGTGTGTGTGTGTGTGTGTGTGTCTGGACTGGAGGGACAATTATTGGGGAATTGTCATAATGATTCAATCGAAATGGAAAAAGGGAAGAAAGATTGCATGGATACAGTCCATAATTAAGAAAACTATACTGCTGTACAGTCCCACTAAACTGATTCTGGGAATGCCATGGAGCATAAACCCGTAAACTTGCCGTGCGTGCGTGCGTGCGTGCGTGCGTGCGTGCGTGCGTGCGTGCGTGCGTGCGTGCGTCAGCGGAACAACAGTATAAGTGTGTTGTTATTTGAATACACTACACAGAGGAGTCATGTGACTAGCAAAGCCGGAGATTATCAGTGCTTCCTTCCCACACACACACACACACACACACACACACACACACGCACAAAGAATGTGTCTTGTGTGCCCATTGGTGAACAAATCCTCAAAGCCAACAAAGACGCGTGCATTTTCTTATTCACTAGTGGTTTATTTAGTAACAGATATCAACAGCTGACTAACCATGCAGCAGTCACCTGATAGGTCTCTCTCTCTCTCACTCACTCACACACACACACACACACACACACACACACACACACACACACACACACACACACACACACACACACACACACGTTCATCAGCTGACCCATATTAGTAGGGGAAGGTATTTAAACAATTTGACTGTATTTTCTCAGCGCTGGGTTTTGCTTTGACTCTAGTCAAAGTTTTCCTTGCATGGAGGCACGGAGGGCCAGTGTATGGAACTCCAACCTCCCCCGTCAAACCAAACCCAGCTTCTTCTACGCAACGGTAGAGTCTGTTCTCCTATAGAGTGTCCCGCCCAAAACAACAAGAGTCGGCTTTGTCCGTGGCTTAAAATGTACTTTGAAACGTCTATGGGAAAAATGAATGGGGGAATTCTCTTCTGGGCCTGTCGTCGTCGTCATGAAAGGCTGCGACGCTCCATACGGCAGTGAATGCTGGACCCTGAAGCCAACCCTGCAGAAGTCTCTAGATGGGTGCAATACACCAGAAAGCTGCGTGCAGTACTTAACATCAGCAAGAAGTACACATGTTACCACCAAGAATTCTGTATGATGGAGTGCCATGGGTGAGCCAGAAAATATACATTAACATAATGTAGACTACTCAGGAATGACGCGGGAGCGCAAAGTACCAACGAACTGGCCAGATGTATGGAGAAACGGGACGATGGAGGGCTCATCTGAGGATGACCTAGAGAGCACACACACACACACACACACACACACACACACACACACACACACTGCCTGCCTGTGCATTGATTAGTGGCCTCAGTGATTCATTTGACTTTGGTACGGAGCAGATTGTGCCTCTGCAACTCTCATCGGCTTTACAATAACACCCTAAATCCACTGGTTTGCACCACACTGTCGGATCTGTACATCCCACTGCAAACACGCTACGTTTATACATGCACGCACGCACTATATTTCCTGACTCAAGAGTGACGTGTGATAATATGAACAGAGATCATATGCATTGAAGTGTGATAAATAAATTAATCCTGAAACCAAAATGATTGAGGAAAAACAACATTGAATGTCCAAAATAGTCTATAGAGTGTCGCAGTCCCGCCCCCTTTCATGACGACGTGCGACCCAGAACTTAATTTTCTCCATAGGCTTTTCAAAAAGTATTTATTTAAAGACGTGTACGCCGCGGACAAAGCTAACTCGAGTTGTGACAAATCATGACAACAAACACAACATTTTGGGCAAAACTAATAATTTCAAAGAAGAAAAACAACAAAAAAGGTTTTTTGTCATGATTTGTCACAACTCGAGTTGGCTTTGTACGAGGCTTAAAAGGTCTTTAAATAAATACTTTTTGAAATGTCTATGAGGAAAATGAACGGGGAATCATTTCCTGGGCCCTGGTAGGGGGCGGGACTGTGACGCTCTATAGTCCCCGATTATAAGACCCTGTTTTTTTAGGATATTTCCATTGGAGAAAAAAAAAATATTTTCAGGCCAATAGGGTAATTTATTTTTAATGCGTGGCCCCCTGTGCCCCCCCCCAAATGACCGGAACTACTTCATATTCACCAAAACCAGACCAGAACTCCCACCACGGGACTCATAGCAATCAATGAATACTTTCAACCACTATGCCAAGTATTTCCTACAGCTTAAAGTCCAAAGATCTGAACTTCTTTCACTTTTTCCACCCCGTCTCTCTCTCTCACATCACCCCTCCCTTCTCTCACTCCTCTCTCCTCCCATTAATGAGGTAGTATTTCTTTCTCTCATCTAATGTTTATCTCTGACAAGCTGCTGGCTAATGGCTTTCCTCTCACTGCTTTTGTAGCCTTTGACACCTCCCTGGCACATCAAACACACACTCGCGCACACACACTCACACACGCACACACACACACACACACACACACACACACACACACACACACACACACACACACAAAGGGAGTCGTGCACTGTCAATACAGACTCATAAACATATCCAGAGTGACGTATAGACCAATACTGACTCACACACACAAAACCTTGTCCCTACATAACTCGGGTCAGCGAGCGCCATTGTTCCAAAAGCACATTATTCCCGGCGGTGCGGTGCGGGTTGGTCTAACTCTGGACCCATTTATATTACTAACCCTGTAACCGCCCACAAAGCCATGCACGCTGTCGGACTAATACGCTGTCGGAAATTAGGAGCGGATGATCCTGTGGTGGAAAGTAACTAAGTGCTTTTACTGAAGTATACTGTACTTAAGTAAAGTTTTGAGGTATTTGTACTTTACCTAAGTATTTCCAATTTCCAGTACTCTTACTTCTACTCCACTACATCTCGGAGCCCAAAATTTTACTTTTACTCCACAACAATTATTTGAAAACTTTAGTTACTTTGGCGATTTAATTTTTTTTTAGAAAACATTAATCACTTCAACCCTATACATTTCGGCCATTTGAAAATAGCTGATTTCAATAGCTTTTCTACACATTTTGAACTTGTGAAATGGGACATTCTGCAATATGAACACTTACTTTTAGTAGCCTACTTTAAGTACATTTTGATGCCGACACTTTTGTACTTTTACTCAAGCACATTTTCAATTCCGTACTTTTACTTGTAACAAAGTAGTTCTAAATTGCAGTATTGGTACTTTTACGTAAGTAAAACAATTCAGCACTTTTTCCACCACTGAGCGGATCCCACACAACACCATATGGTGTAACTAGAATAAGTGCTTCCTCGGAGCAAAGGTCTCCCTCCGCCAGCTCAGCTGTGTTCTGAATTCACTGATTATAGAGGCGAGTGGAATCTGCGGAAGTCGAGGGGTTCATATTGATGACGTTATTGTAAACTTTTGATCACATGACTATAGATGTATACGTGATGTTTGGACAAAAGCTGTAGGAGTGATATTTAAAGAGTGTCATTTCAGTGTCATATACTGTACCAAATAAAATGGGATGCAGTGCCTCCCCGCGTGGAACTCAGCATCAAGGGTTGGATTGTGGTTAAGTGCCTGCGGCGTGATTATGAATCCCACCGAACGTTCTGGGATAGACCCGCCTTACCATGTGTCTGATTGGCTCCCGGGCAGGCATAGTTTCATACTGAGGTTAGGGTGAGGTTTAGGCAGTTTCAAAAGCGAGAACTGTCAATCACAGCGACTACTGGCCAATCACAGCGGGGCTTTCCTAGAACTGCGGTGGGATTCAGAATCACGCGTCCCTGCGGCATACAGTACTATAGCATCATGTCCAGGGGGTGTACTTGTACATCGAGCTGCCTCACGCTATACAGAAACAGGAGATATATAGGCTCCTGCCCCCTATGGGCCTCATGGCTCTGCAAGGCTTACTTATACTTATGTACAATACTGTAATGTTGTCCACCATTTCATTTTGCTGTTATGCCAATCTGTTTTGTTCTGTTGTCTATAGCAGCGGTTAACCACAGGTCTATAGTATACTAGTCTTCCATCCCAGTGTGCTTTGATGTGCTGTTCCACAGTGTTACACTAGCTGCCACTACTCGTCCTCCATGAATCCCAGTGTCCTTCCATGTCACCCATAGGGAGACAGCGCGGAGCACACTGTGGTCACTGGACGCACGCACACACATACACGCATGCACGCACGCGCGCACACACACAGATTATGGGCTATACACAGTCAGTTTGTTCTTCATTATCCCCTCGACAGCCGTGAGATTATCCACTTGTCCCTCAATAATGTTCACTTGTCCCTCTGACTTTCTCCCATCTCCGCCTCGGCCTGCACCCGCGCGCGCTCTCGTTCTTTCGCACTGCTGGTGTCGTTTTGGCATCTCTTCTCTTACACACTGGCTTTGTGTGTGTGTGTGTGTGTGTGTGTGTGTGTGTGTGTGTGTGTGTGTGTGTGTGTGTGTGTGTGTGTGTGTGTGCGTTTTCATAACTCTTGTCACACTGGATGAGGGAGACGGGGAGAGAAGGTGGAGGAGTTCATGCTCCGTTACGCTGAAGGAAAGACAGACAGAACTGTGGGCCAGTTAGGGTGGGCAGGGTGAATATATGGGGCATAGAAAACTATGCTATCATCAGTTTATCTATCCATCTATCTATCTTCTCCTGCTTTAACCCATTTAGACCTGACACTATATTCTACATCTATAAAATGTCTTCAGTTTTCAGAAAAACCTATATGTTTCAAGGACCCCCATGATTATCTGTACTTGGCTGCGGACCCCCCCCCCCCCCCCCCAGAAGCCAATATTTGAGTTAAAAATGTTCGCTATATTCAAAGACTTGCGCCACATTTTCACGGTTTTTCAAAAATAGCAGATCTACAAGCTCGTAGCGCGGCACTCGGTGAAGGAGGATGCAAATTGTGATTGGCCCGGAATGAGATGACGTACGATGATAAGAATGCCCCTCACTTCAATACGGGGGTACATTTTTTTCCTTCACACTTTGCCCAAATATGGGCTCATATAAAACGTCATGGATATATCATAGGTGACAGATGCCACTGCCCCACGTCACTATAAAAGGCAAGCAAATGAGGTGGTGTGAAAGTTTGAAAACGCCATGCCGGTCTGTGCCTTCTTTCTCCAAGGCCGTTGCAGGTACGGCGACAAATGTTGGAATGAGCATCCCACAGAAAGGAGAGGAGGAGGAGGAGGAGGAGGAGGAGGAGGAGGAGGAGGAAGAGAAAGAGGAGGAGGAGGAGGAGCGGGTGGAGGTGGTGGGTATAGCAACAACACGCGTGCATGTCAGCAACAGCCCAGAGGAGGTGGAGGCGGTGGACATGGTGACAACAAGCGAGTTTGGGCGAACAGCGCTCCTCAGCGATCTGGAGGGAATTACATACAGCCGTCACACTTCTCGCCTCAGGGTGGTGCTGGTGGTGGTGGTGGTGGTGGTGGTGGTGACTGGGGTCGAGGAGGAGGAGGAGGAGGTTTTGGGAGTGGATTCGGACCCTCTACATCCAGCTTTGGGTCAGGAGGCTTTGGGTCGCCAGATTGTACACAGGCCAGCAGTGTTGGCTTTGGCACCACAGCCGCCCCCGGTTTTGGCGTTGGCACCACAGCCGCCCCCGGTTTTGGCTTTTCGGCATTTGGTAGTGCCGTAGCACAGCCTCCCTCTGCGTTTGGTTTATTCCCGGCCTCCTCCTTTCCCTCTGGTTCCGGTGTCCCCGTCACTCTGCCGTCGTCCCTGGACAAAGCACCGGCCACTTTGGCATTTGGCTCCTCCGCTTCCGGGTTCGTCGGCCTCTCGACTCCCAACAACACCCCGGGCGGAGGATTCGGGAGCAGCTTCGGGGCGGTGGCGGCGCAAGTGGGAGGTGGCGGCGCGAGTGCCTTTGGACAGACGAGCGGAGGGTTCGGGTTAAGCGCCAGGACGGCAGGCGGTGCCGCGGCAGGGCCATCAAACGGCCCCTTCACCCCGCGGGGCGACCTGACTCGAGAGGAACTGAGTCAGTTTGAGGCAGAGCGCTTCACCATGGGCCAGATCCCTCTGAGGCCTCCCCCGGCTGACCTGGTTGTCTGAAGAAGCAACGATGTTAAGAAGTTAAGATTACTGAAATCTATCTAAAATGCACCATGTCTCTGTCTCTGTGTTTAATCCACATAACTCGAGAACCGTTCGCCCCCCACCGACTTCAAATTGGACACACGCGTGCCACACCACTGCAGGGAGTGCAGTGCCCGGTGTCGAGTCGGTCGGACCCACGGTTGTCCAGAACCGCCCCGAAAAGGCCATAACAACATATTTTCAGATGGGGGATGGAAGCCAAATACAGATATTTTGGGAGTCCTTGACATGAAAATGTTTGAGAACGACTGACATAGAAACAGGTTTTTCAGAAAACTGTCATGATTTAGAAGGCATTTGTAGAATCTTTTCTCAGGTCTAAATGGGTTAACTCTGAGAGTGTTCAAATGGAACCAAATGGAATATCAACCTTTATAAGTGTAAGTAGTAAATGTTTGAATAGAGAGAGAATGATGTCTCCATGCACACAGAGGCGTGAAGACATCTCCCCGGGTCACAGGGCTGACATGTGACCCTCACAGGACCTGCCCTCTGACCGCGGCCTAATGGATCAGATTAAATGGATTAGCGCCGTTTCTCTCTGCAGTCACTCGACCATTCAGCCAATCCTCACATTTCACCAACTGAATTCCGGGCAATTAAATAATGAATAGATCTTACTGAATAATTTCACAGCTCTGATGGCCGTTTTAAAACGTCACACACGCACAGACAATGCCTATCTCTTGCGCGGCAGCGGTAAACGGTTTTCAGCCGAAATCGACTTTGGCCCCTCATGCGATTAGTTGGCATGTCAGTTGTTCATGTTCTTCTTCAGTTCATGTCTTCCTACGCGGTGATGAGTGTGTGTGTGCGAGTGTGCGTGTCTGTGTGTGTGTCCGTGTGTGTGTCCATTGTTACATCATTATGTGCTGCTGTGCTCTGGACATTTTTTTTAACAGCTTTTGGAAAATCTCAACGTTGAAATGTCTTAACTGGGGGGACTCTGGCACAACACAGTGGGGCGATGGGTCTGCATGTCAAATACATGTTAATACGGTTTGATTTAAAAGGCAAGAATGGGCCTCAGATCTTAAGGGACCTTGCTTGACATCACAAACACCAGTGTGATGACATCACCAGCCCTGGTTGTAAAACCAAACAATCATTTTCCGTATAAACCCCACCTTGCATCATTTACAGTCCCGGCCAATAAATATTGGCTTAGGCCCGCCGTCGCCTAGCAACAAATGCACCTCCAGGAAGTAGTGCGTGAATGTTTAATCATTTGTATCTGCGACAGCGAGTGAGTGGGTTTTGGAAGGGCTCCCGTCGGATATCGCATTTTAAAGCTTTTATCATCGTCTCTTGGGCAGGTGCGGGGGAGTGGTCACGGTGAAGATCGAGGTAGTGCCTGTAAGTAATACGGTATGTAATCAATGGGCCATTTCTGGGCACAAATAAAGTACGTCCAAATGTCAGCAGCATCATCGTCCTCAAGTTCAGTATTTAGACCATGGGGTCGAAGGCAGCACACCACCGCTGACCTGAGTCCAGTCAACATTGGATGAAAGTGCTCGTAGCAATACAGATAGTCGATAACGCTCTAATGGCTGTTGTTGGGCTATACTGCCGTGCCAACACCAATGCAGCAACACATGGAGAGAAGGTAGAACGATAAAACAAATAGGAAGGAGAGACAGAGTCTCTTGTCTCTGTTTCCCCTCTCCTCCTCTCTTCTCTCCTCTGTATCTGACCTACAGCGTGTCGTCCATGTGGGACAGATAGTTTCCAGTATTAAGTAGGTGTGTTATCATTTCTCTCAGTCGGACACGGGAGAACATTACTATGTTTCCTGCCCTCCTCAGCACTTTGGACACCCTGCATGACCCCACTACAAACAATGCATCTTTATCTCTCCTCTCTCTCTCTCCCTCCCTCCCCCCTCTCTCGTCTAGTTCTGTGTGTGTGTGTGTGTGTGTGTGTGTGTGTGTGTGTGTGTGTCTCTGTCTCTCTCTGTCATATGAGGCACTCTCTCTTTCTAAGTTTCTCTACCCTCTCAATTTACCTTCTATAGGCCTATGTTTTTTTGTATGAGTATTTCACATCTCTCTCTCTCTCTCTCTCTCTCTCTCTCTCTCTCACACACACTCAGTCTCTCTGTCTTTCAATGTCTCTTTCTCGCACGCTTTCCCTTGACAGGGGCTATACACCATTAACCCTAGACAATCCATCATGTCATCACAAACACACACACACACACACACACACACACACACACACACACACACCACACACACACACACACACACACACACACACACAAAAATGGGGACCCGTTAAACTTAAAGGACCCCCTTCACACTACCACCTTTTCTGTATCTAATCTTTGAGTATTTACCTGCATTAAATGGGAGTTTTCCTTTTTTTTAACAAGACAGGGAATTTGTTAATCACATTATACGTATGTCATAGTTGGTTTAGAACGTTGTTTTACAAATGTATGCTTTGGGACTAATATTAACATGACTGACAAGGAGTATAATACAGTCGCATTTAATCCTGGAACAATCATGATTCATGACCTTAGTGGACATTCATGTCCACATGTAAACACAGCAGGGGAAAACAGCTTAAATTAAAGATCTGTTCTCCCGTAACATACGGTCAACTTTGATTGCAGACTTATGTTTTTAAACATGCATGCTACGTCACGCGATGAGGAAACGTTGCTGTTCTGTTCTGTTTTTCTTTTGAAATGGTGTATGATGTTGTATCTCGACGACACTGCATATGAGTGTGACCTCAATGTCTTACGAGAATAAATAAAGGTTTGTTTGAATGAATGAATGAATGAATGAACATTCCTTAATCCTCAGGGCTGGAGTTCAGAGCCAGAAAAAGGGAAATAACACTGAGTATCTCCTTGTTAACTAAGTTACTAAATTACTGTTGCATCCTTGGGCGGTTTGCCATGCTTCAATGCTTGTGCTGTGTTTATACAGGTTTCACTCAGGGCCAGAAACCCCTGTGATGTCACGAGAGACCGTCTACTCTCCCTGCATTGGCTGTTCTTGGTCAAAGACCCTGCGAGAGAATTCTTTGCGACCCGCCCAGTCGAGAAACAGACCTTGGTAAAATTCCTCTTATCACTTTAGTAACAACAGAGAAAAAGCTTGTCCTCGGGGCCACTCTGCAGATAACACTATAAAAGTAAAACACAGCGGTTTACGTAGGATAGACTTTTCAGCTCCGAGGGAGCATGCAGGTTCTCAAAAACACGGAACGGAAAGCATTGGGAAATGCGTCAACCTTTTACTTAAAAATACAAACGGGCAAAGTCCCCGTAACCCAGGCAAGTCGACACGGAGCCCTTTCTCATTCACAACGACTACCTCAGGGGACATTTCTTCTACAATACATCGTCAGTGAAGAACATCCAGAAAATCCACCAATGCTTTGATACGTTTCTGAGACGTATCTCTCCGTGTAACAGAATGTGGCAACCGACAATGACCATTAAATCCCTGTTTATAAAGCCAGGCAGCAGCCATGCCTGAAGGAAGACCAACTGGATTAGGCAGTACCTCTAAATCCTTCCGATAATGACATTAACCCTGGTCTTTACAGCCAGCGTGTAGGCAGGACAGTGTTAACTCATAAAAACTTGGCTGCCGTGCATAGGTTGCTAGGCTGCTAAGCATGGAAGGAACACTGTAGTGCCATGATCAGCACACAAACTCTCTTTCAAACCTGATGTCTTAAATAACTGATGTTTATAACTCTGTCTTCGTCAAATTGTTTTGTGAACTACGCTTTAAAAACAACATACTGTATATTTTAACCACATAACCACATGAACCCTGCAGCTTTCCCTGTTCTGGTGGGCAAACGTTCGGCCCCAAATAGCTTATAAACTTTAACAACGCATTGTGACGTTGTGACTGGTTGTTGAGGTCATATACTGTATATATTTATATTTATATATATATATATATATATTTAAGTGTAGAAAGAAATATCACACTCGGGACGCTCTTATCATCGTACATCATCACATTCTGTGCTCGGCCCAATGAAATCATCACAGTCCGTGGTGCACACAAAGCTGGGCATAGTAGGGGCTGGCGCAGTGGCGCCCCTCAAAAACAGAACAGGCTCTGGAATAGAGAATAAAGGGTTTAAAGGGTTTTATTTGGGCAACATGAGACGTAGGCGTGAAACGTGTTGATATGCCTTTTTTTAGACTTTGTGTGTCTGTGTGTTTGTACCACGGAAATGATTTGATGTATGATGATGAGAGCGCCCCTCACTTCACACGAGTGTGATTCTTTTGTATTTCCCAAATACAGGCTTATACATTGTTGTATTTGTGTGAAAACAAATCTTCCAGTTCAGTTAATTGTCTCCAATTAAATATTTATTTATCACACGGACACAATCCCATGGGTGTAGAGTTGTTTTTCTGGGAACTGGGTCTGTTCAGTCTATTGTAAACAACAGACTCCTCATTACTCATCACCTCTCAATATTAGCAGAATTATCGACTACAAAGAAAGATACAAAGTAGATCTCTTATATCCCCCCCCCCCCCCCCCCCCAAGTAGGGACGCTATAGGGATCATATGATCAAAGTATGCCTGGAGAACAGATGGAAGTAAATAGAAATTATCATTATTATTACGTATATAAAATGCTCTGCAGACACATAGCTTCCATGGTATGAATGTCGGAGCACGGTGGTGTCACGCTGCCTTGCTTATGAATTATTGACAGTCAGACGGAGCCAAGGGGAACATGTGATAGGTCGGCCTCTGCCTCACCACCCAGCTAGAGTATTCCCTCTCCCATGCATGCAGCTTATCAGGTGATGATGATGAGCTCACGATAATACACAACAAAGAGAACGATCCACTCGCCAACTTATTTTAACTGCCTTTGGTTTGAAGTTTAAACCTAGTGGTTTTTTCAACGCGTGCGCAAGTGAAGTTGTTTGTCTGCTGCTCCGATGCGTATGCCGTGGCTGCATGATCTGCTTCACAGAGCAATGGAGAAAACTCTGATTTGAGAGTGACGTAATGAAGATATGTACCAATGCCAGGGTATGACTCATGGCTTTCGATGGTGACGTAATATAGATATGTTTCAGTGTCGGGTGGATTAAAGGTAATGCCTCTTGTATACATGTATGTAATCTGAAACCTACCTATTATTACGTCACCATCGAGAGCCAGGTATACCCTGGCATTGGGTATAAATTATTTTGTTTATAGAGCGGTGTAATTAAAATGAAAACACCCTGATCTGACTGTAAAGGGGGTGCCCTTTATTTTGACAGTTATCTCAATAGTAGCAATAGCTCCTTTGATCATCAAACTGGTCGTTAGTAAATCAGGTGGGGCACTTCCTGTGATTTGTCCAAAGGTCCAGATTAGTCAGCAGCTACTGTATAATATGTTTGCAGGCTGTGTTCAATCAATGCAAACCCAGCAGGCCTTGTTCAGTTCTTTACTAATAGGAGAGGAGAGGAGAGGAGAGGAGAGGAGAGGAGAGGAGAGGAGAGGAGAGGAGAGGAGAGGAGAGGAGAGGAGAGGAGAGGAGAGAGAAAGGAGTACAGTACAGTACATGAAAGTACACCAGGCCTCAGTGCAATTACTTGTCAGTGCGATTACATCTCCTTTTCCTTTGGACTGAACAGAGATGATAGCTAGTATGAAGATTTCAACTCTGGTGGGTAGATGTTTGACTTGATAGATAGACATTGTCTTACGTAACACCATCTTAGGCGTGCGTACATATACCGCCGCTGCACATACTTACTATAGCAGTAATAATATACAAATCTGCAATATCCAAGACCAGCAACCCTCTGACAATGAGGGCATTATCGCTGTACTCCACAATGTGTCTGAGTCCCAGTTTTAACACGCCACAAAGTAGCACAAAAGCACTGTGTGCATGGTCAAAGCCCCTGGGTGGAGTCAGATGTCTGCTACGCTGGCACTGCTGGCAGGTCTATGACCAAATCTCTCTCTCTCTCTCTCTTCCCCTCTCCTGTTCTCTCGTACACACAGAGAAATAAAAGCGCAGACTGAACTGGAACCAAAAGTGGTTCTTCAGAGTGATGCCACAGAATAATCCGTCTTTGTTCCAGAAAGAACCTTTCAGATATATAATAATGGTTCTATAAAGAACCCTTATAACTTTAACCATATATCGTTGTCTCCCAGTGGTCTGTGATACCGTATAAGGCCCTTTCCCCCCCCCGCTATACACCAAATGTCTCTGTGTAGATTATTTTGTCCAAAAATCACACCCGTGTGAAGTGAGGGGCGATCTTATCATCGTACATCATCACATCATACATCATCTCATTCCGGCCAATCAGCATTTGCGTCCTCACCTTCGTCTTTGTGCTACGCACATGCTACGCAATGTGTTACGCAACCAAAAGCATATAAGGACACATAGGAGGGGCTATCGTCCCTCAAAAATGAATGATGTGACGTGTTGTGAGCGTGTAGAGCTGCTGTTTGTGACAAATCATAAGACTATTAACACATGCCCAAAATTGGGACGCATGCAGGGTTGGATTAGAACCATACGAGGAACATGTAGATTCATGAAATAAAGGATTTCTTTAGCAGGCGATGCTTAATTCTTTGTGGGATTATTATAACCTACACCTACTGCATGGTTCTATAACTTAACACAAAGGCAGGTGAACTGTCGAGTGTCAACTCTCCTCGGCCTACATATTCGGAACTTGGTATTTACAACTGCTGCAGGTCATATCTCTGCACGAGTTGCAGCATGTTTGCACAGTAAGCCCGTGAACTTTCCTTATAGGAGTGTGTAAATATCTAAATTATTCATTGATCATTGACACTTTGATCATGTGATATTGAGTCGTAACTGAAAACCATCCCTGACTAATGTGCGAGTAAATGGTGAGGCTCAACGTCCTGTTGGAGAATCTGCTGTTTTCACATCACATGACCGTGTCACCCCTGTGTGACACTAATCCATTTCCTGCTTATTCTCCTCTGTCCTGCTTCTTTCCCCACACACACACACACACACACACACACACACACACACACACACACACACACACACACACACACACACACACACACGTACGAGCGCATGCACACATGTTTGCATACTTCTACTTACAATTTTATAAATTCCATTTCTAACCCTAACTGTAAAGGTGACATGCCTGAATCTTTTCCTAATTGTAACACACACGGGCACCCGCTGGCCTATAGCGGTCCAGGCGCATACCACATATATTGGCTCTGCAAGGCCTGACAGCGCGTCGCGTGTTCGAGTCCCGTTCATGATGAACTTTGCTGCGTGTCTCTCCCCTTCTCTCTCTCTCCCTCTTTCCTGCTTGTCCATCTTCACTGAAACTATCAATAAAGGCACAAAAACAAAACACACACACACACGCACACACACACACACACACACACACACACACACACACACACACACACACACACACACACACACACACACACACACACACACACACACACACACACACACACACACCTCTTCTCTTCAACTTGCTCAGTCAACTTCGAGGCTCCAACTGTAGGGTGACTGCGGGGACCGTGCGGGGTCCACTGTAGACAACATTACATGCTCCCATTGAACTGCCTCTCTAATGTAAAAAGCTTTAAAGACAAATCAATACTTTTCATGGAACAATTGCTGCATGGCATAATGCGTGCGGTCTCTAATGCAATGGACTGATTGACTAAGAACTGTTTTGTCAGCAAAGTTTAGTGGAGAAGCAATGTTGCCTTATTAATTAATAATGCAATTTATAATAAAGAAAAATGCTGTCATGTGTAACTGAGGTCTGAAGTCAGCAAAGCAATCAACTATGTGGTAAAAAAAACCAGAATAACATTCTTGACCATGTAGGCCTGGGCAGCTATTAATATACTGTAGGTTACAAATGTTGCATTGTTCTGAGTATAACTCAAAGGACCGCCATTGATTTGACAATGTGTGGAACCGTCATGATGGTACAATGCCTTTTAAAAGCCACTGAGAGCACCACCGAGAGGTGCATGAGTATTAGGTCAAGTATAGCCTAATAAGCTACGTCAGTGGTTTATTTTGTGATTCATTCGGAACTAACTTGGGCTGTCTGCCAAATGAATCAGTGTGTACTCTGAGTGAGTCTGTGGTCCATTGTATTTAGTGAGAGAGCATGATGATACAAATACAAACACGCCCAGACAGACGCTTTGCTCTAAAAATCCAACGAGTAATAAATCAACCGTGTGAAACTATAGTGTGGGGGAAAACAGGTGTGTCTTCTCTCAGGAATCAGACGTGTGAAATAATAGCATATTGAAAACTAGGTTATATCCATTGTAAAATATAGAAAATTTAAAAATAAATGAGTTGGTTGAATGGATGAACATCGTCAACATATTTTAGTACCGATGCAGTGTGGGAAGGAAGGGGGACGCACGGGTCTGCATGTGCCATCTAATCCTATATATGTGTTCCTCTACTGCTCACAGACGGTCACAGTGTATTCTATTCTGTAGGCCTATTGTATTAAAGCAGTCATTTTCAACAGTTGGGAGAACGTGGCCTACTCCTGCATAAGCTGGGATAGAAACTCTCATGTGAGCAGCGCTTGGATTAGCGCCAGACTGACTGTGCGGAGTGCGGACTAATGCGAGCTAGATAGGCCATCAGCAAGATAAGCCTGCAAGATGACAATGTTTGCAATCGATTTGAGAGAGAAAACAGCTCTATATTAGGCCTACATAATTCATGTGACTTGACCTGTGTGTAGTAAGTAGGGGGCCACTCAAGTTGGTCTGGGAGAAACTGTAATGCGAGCGAAGCTTTTAGACTATGTACTACATGACTGACTAATAGGCTACTGCTAATCTTAAAATGCCCTCTCTCTCTGAGTCGGAATGCAAATTAAAATGTATTTATTATTCCCTTTTATATAATAGTCCACTTGCTAGAATGTGAACCCACATGCATGTTTAGTACACCAAAGTTTTATGTTGGAAATGTTGAGTATGAGTCCCCAGCATGCATATAGAAACTGTCAGATGCTAACTTGCATTATGTTGAGCAATTTTCATAATTGGCATAATATGTGACCATACTCAACATTTCTAACATAAAACCTTGGTGTAGGCTATACTCAACATGTCCGGGTTCACAATGGGGCTCTATGGGCTGGCTATAAAGTGGAAGCCTATTACACAGTAGGTCTGGTACAGGCCTACTGTATTTTCTCCCATGAGGAATAGGCCATCAAATGTATATACTGTAGGTATAGGTTAGCCTAAGATTTAGACTCTCATGTATTTGAATACTTTTGTCAGAATCGATCAAATACATTATGAGAGTCTAACATTTTATAGGTATTAGGTTAAGGGTATTATAACACTCAAAATAACCTCCTGATCTCCTGTCACAGAAATGCTGTTTTGACTGTAGTCTAACCTCGTGGACACAAAAACAACTCACCCCCTTTACCAACTCGCCCCGGGCGTACAGGCGGCCTGGTATTCCTAAAGTAACCTAAGTAAATTATGCTTAAACGGTTAAACCTAACCCTATTCCTAAACTTAACTCCAGTAAAACTATGCCTAACCCTAAACTTATTTCTAACATTATTCCCAGTAAAACAAAATAATAGAATACAAGAACCGCCGCACTGAGCTGTGATCGGCGTGAGGTCGGCGGAAAAAAGCTGGGGCGAGAATGGAATTGGGGCGACCTTTTTGTGTGAGACCGGGTTGGGCGACCGTACCTGTTACCGTCAAGACTATACCCCAACTTCCACTGTGGCGGCGGCTGTGGCAGCCAGGCATGCAGTGTGTGTGGGGGTCAGGTAACCGATAACATTCCCCTGCGATGTTCCCCTCCTCAACAGCCGTTTCGTTTCTCTCTTCCCCTTTTCCTCTCTCAAGAGTGAAACTCGAGCCGTATACACATAGGACTGTCTGCCTCATTGGCGCAATTTGAAACCTCACTGATGCTAGTACGGAGCTTAAACCAAATGCCCACATGTAGTATTTATATGTCCGAGAGAACAAGAATGTGTGTGTCACAGTGTGTGTGTGTGTGTGTGTGTGTGTGTGTGTGTGTGTGTGTGTGTGTGTGTGTGTGTGTGTGTGTGTCGAAGTGCGCTCCGTAAAACTTACATATCGGCTGATGAGGGTCCGGAGGGTGCTGAAATCCACCCCCATCCTGCTCCCCGGCCTTTCCTCTCCGCGCACACTTCGTGGGTGTTTTTATTTTTTTTATTTTTTACCGTCGCTTTAAACGCTAGCTTCTCTCTATTATCTCTGCCCTGTTCTTCTCCATGACTTTCACCACCCTCCTGTCCTCCTCTCGTCCTCCTTATCCTCCTCTTCTTCTTTCTCTTCTGCTTCCAGGACAACACAAAACAAAACAAAATAATCACCTTATAGGTGTGCGAACGAGCCAGTAACCATTGTTGTGCCCGGCCGGCATGCGCTTTTAATTCTTCTTCAGTCAGAGTTGGGGAGAGTTCACGTGCACAAGTGCCCCACCTCTTCTGCTGAGATTCACGACCACCACTCTTCTATCGCTTTTCTTGATCTCCTCCGCGCGCGGGCTATACTACTCCTCCTCCTCCCCTCTCTCTCTCTCTCTCTCTCTCTCTCTCTCTCTCTCTCTCTCTCTCTCTCGGTTGTAATCTTCTTGCGTGTGTGTGTGTGTGTGTGTGTGTGTGTGTGTGTGTGTGTGTGTGTAAAGCCAAGGAGCTTTTCTTCCGTCTCTTCTATACGTCACGGGCTGTGAGTATGTGCACTGCTGGTGGTGGTGTGTGTGTGTGTGTGTGTGTGTGGATGAGCGCTCTGTCTGCGCTCTCTAGTGTTACGTTCCGTACCTGCCTTCACTTGCAACTCAATAGGTCGAAGAATTCCTTGTGTTTGGACAAGCCCGGCACTCTACGCCCATAATATGTGCTCCGGGCTGTTGGAATAAAAAGACCCCCCCCCCCCTCTTTAAATAAATAAATACATTCATTAATGAATAAATAAACTAATAAAGCAAGCAAGCTTTACTGATGTTATGAAAGGATCAACGTATAACCAAAAGCTGCATAATTTATGAGGGGATTAGTCACAATATCCCTCATCAAGTGAAGTCATCATCATCATAGACATGTTGTAGCCTAGCCTATACGATTTAGACTGCCATAGATAATGCATTTGATCGATTCTGACATTTTTTAAATGTCAGAACCGATGAAATACGTCATCTACAGTCGAAATTATAGACGTGTGTGTTTACTGTTTAGCATATATTTTAACCCAAGTAATTAGGTGTGTATGTGTGTGTATATATATATATATATATATATATATATATATATATATATATATATATATATATATATACGAATCATTTACCGCTGTGTGCACATTCCCAACATAGTCCTATAATTTCAGCACCACATGGGTGAAGGACAGCTCCCCTGAAAAGTCGGGGTGCTGGACAGCTCCCCCAAATTATTCTGTTTGTGTGTGCGTGCGCGCGCGCGTGTCCCAACGTTTCATAAGTAGGCCTACATTTCCAAGACAAATATTAAACTTTTACTCAAGTACTAGAAATTAATTTAATAGCCTCTTCAATTTTGCTTAGCTGCCTGTCAAAAATGCCCACCAGCTCCTCTTCACCCACGGGGGTCGGAACCTTTCATCCCCAGAACGTGTTTCGGGGGACGGGGGAGTGTTTACTTCCCGCTGTCCCTCTCTCTCCAGTCTCCAATGTTAGCAACATAGCAACGCCTCTCTGCTGTGCTGTTCAGCTGTTGGCGGGTACTGTTAAAATGGCGTTGGAGCGCAGTTATAGTTAACCGCGGTTCCGTTCATTAGTGGTAAATAAACGAGTGTTTTGGTTGTTGTTTTTTTGTGCCAAAGGCACCATGGCCGCTCCGGACCAGAAGTCCCCCAACGTGCTGCTGCAGAGCCTCTGCTGCAGACTCACCGGGAAAAGCGAAGGTAAATGTGGGGCTGAGCAGAGAGCAGAGCCGCTTCCTCGGGACAACCGTTAGCATGATATAACTATAACGGCCAACACGCTAAGCTAACTAGCCCATTTCGGGGACCCTCGGTTACCTTTTCTGTATTTTGGACGGCGGTATAACGCCGTCCAAAATACAGCACCCGAAAGGGGCTGCTAAGCTAAGCTAACCTGTGCTTCTAACGTCCCCCCCCCCACTCCAGGAGATCATCAACAGTTGACGTTAACGTGATGATGCTCCTTCGTTCCTCCTTGTCCGTCTGTCTGTCAGTCGGTGTGTCTGTTTGTGAAATTATATGTGAATGCTTTGTGAACTCGTTTTATTGCTAACGTTAGCGTTCGTTGTACTAGGCTTGCTGCTAAACCCACTGACTGACTGACTACACCATTTGGTTCTCAAAGTGTGGGCCGGGGACCCCCCCAGGGGACCTTGAGGGACTCCCACGGGGGTCCCCAGCTTAATGATAGTCCTTTGGAACCAAATGGACCCTTTATCGGTCTGTAACAAAGAGAGTGTACAAATGGATCTAAATGGACCCTAACGGTTCCATTTGTACACTGTCGGTTACATTAACATAGATTTTTACTATATGCATTGGGGTCCCAGAGATAGAGATGCCATTAAATGGGGGTCCGTACTGTAGCCTAATAAATAATGCATGTAAAACCGGGGGTCCTTGAAATAAAAATGGTTGAGAATCACTGCCGGAGTCGTAAAACTCTTATGGGGTCCCCTAACTGGCATATCTTTTCAAATCGTGGTCTGCAGGCTAATAAGTGTCATTTTGGGGGTCCTTGACATGAACATTGCGTTGCTTGCTGCTTACCGGTAGTCTATTCGATTTGCACTATGCTTGTTTCCAAGTTGTGCTCTGGGCTGGTTGGGCTCTGGTAGATTTAAGGCTCATTCATAGTCTGGATTTTCGGTGGTGAGGTGACCACCGGAGCTGAAATAACGTTGAGCGGTGGTGAGTAAAAACAGAGAGAAGGGCTGGGGCGGTGGCGATGGTTTGCTCTTCACTGTGGCTCGTGACGTCGTGTTGTAGTTCAGTGGTCACCTCACCAACGAAAATCCAGACTATGAACAACGTTCAATGTTAATGCTAATGCCTGTGCTTGCTTGGTTCTAGTAAGATTTGCAGCGTGGCTTTTGTTGCATGCTTTCTGGCTCTAGTAGAATAGATTGACATTTATGCTTGAAGATCATGCTCAGTTTTTGAAGATGGTTGCTGCGTTCATGAATAGCTTTGCTTAAACTAAAGGTTGCCTTGATGGTTGTATTAGCTTTTTATTTTATTTACTAGTTTACAATGTCAATGCCACTATGCATACATTGACCACACATGATGGTGCTGCTAGTTAGTAGTTTGCTGCTTGTGCTTGGCTCTAGTTAAAGCTCAATTGTTGTACAATGTACATCCACTGCACTCCAGTCTAGTTATAATAGATTTACAAATTGTCTTTGCCTGGTACATTTACTCATCACTTTGCCTTTTCCCCAGGCTGCAGTGCCCATGATCACCCAGTGGGAATCATTTCGAATTGTATCGATTTTGAAACAAATCATGACCCCAATAATCTGAATCGAACCGTGGGACACCAAATGATTCCCAAATGATTCCCTAGTAACTTGCAAAAAGCCATTTCAGCTGGTCATTAAAAGTTTCACACCCCATTGATATGCAACCTCCAGGCCATGTTATAATTTGTGCCGCACCAAGCTCCACCTTTTTATCAACTCATAGCCTAATCTGATTGTCTGACTCTGGACAGTCAAAAACCAAAATACATTGGTTGCTCACCTCTGCTTTAGCGATTTCTGCTTCTGCTTGACCAGTAGATTTACAAAATGTAAATGTTGTCGGTAGGTTAGCTGCTTGCTCACTGCTTCCATTTTATCCTTTTAGATTTGCAGAATGCAGATGATACTTGCTCGATGCAATACAGAGATCTTTTAATGCTTTATATTTGTTATCGGAGCGTGCTATACTACTGTCTATTGCACAACATTCAAAACAAAAGTATTTGTTCCGCTGGCAAAATGATCACCCTCCATTATAATGAAGTAGCCTTGCAGAGCCATGAGGCCCATAGGGCAGGAGCCTATCTCCTGTTTCTGTAGCGTGAGGCAGCTTGATGTACAAGTACACCCCCTGAACATGACGCTAGTATGTTGCAGGGACTTACCCCCAATCCAACCCTTGATGCTGAGTGTCAAGCAGGGAGGCACTGGGTCCCATTTTTATAGTCTTTGGTATGACCCGGCCGGGAATTGAACCCCGACCTCCCAGTCTCAGGGCCGACACTCTAACCACAAGGCCACTGAGCTGGTACTTCCATTATAATGAACGGGAGCCTAAATCTTCTCCCACTGATTTATCTGAATCTAAATAACAGATTACCATTCTAATCGAAACACGCGTTTTTGATGGCCCATCACGGTCCCGTCGCTAGTCGCGGTAAAATAATTCATGTCTCGGGTGGTCGGCGATCGTCCCGCGATGGATTTGGTTAGCCGTTATGCTACGTCCGGTAACGCGAATGGGAACTGTGTTACTTTGAAAAGGATATTGTCAGTTGTTTTGAGAGTCTATGCATTATCTTAAAATGTCTCCACTGATGCCACGGTGGATTTCTTCTTTCCCCAGCTGAAGTTGCTCACCAGTTCCAGTATGCGGTGCGCGTCATTGGGAGTAACTACGCTCCCACCATCGAGCGGGATGAGTTCCTCGTGTCTGAGAAGATAAAGAAAGAATGTAAGTGGCATTTAAAACTACTAACTATGATCCTCCATTGGAAACAGACTTGTTGATGGGATGATGGGCCACAAGCATCAGAGTTGTAGGTCCATCACCCCAGACTCCTGCAAGGAAAGTCTAAGACACTTTTTGCCAGGCTGTTTGAGTTCGACTGGAGCTTTTAATTCAGTTGTTTCAGACTGATCTGAAACAAGGAATTTCTACAGAAATGAACTTCTTTTAATCTCTGCCTTCAGTGCCTATTAGGTGTGCATTAGCTTTACTTTGACGGTGACATGTTTTGCACATGCATGCATTAGGTGTGAGTGTGTTAATAAAGTCAGAATCTAATTGCAGGGTCAGAATCAGTTTCTTTCATTCGTTTTTCCCTCTCATGTATACTTTAACTTAAAAGCTTTTACTTAAGAATCGTCATCTCATGTTGTAGCCACAAGAGAGAGCACACTTTCTTTTTTGCTATTTTTTACTGCCCCACAATAGCAAATCCCAGTAGACTTTGATAGTTGCTACTAGCTAAAGTACGGCCATTAGTGGCAAATATTGATCCAGGCTTTGATGTAGAAAATGAAAGGTTGTTACTTACCACAACTGGGTTAAATCAATCACTAACTGCCTAATTAGAAATGTCCCGATATATATTTTTCACTCACGATATCGATACCGCTGCTTTGGCTATCTGCTGATCTCTATTCTCTATATCAATCCCATATTTTATTTGAATCTTAAAATGGATGGATTTGTTCTGCTCATAATGGCAATTAACCACCAGCAACGACAGTTGCTTATGAAGGACTGCCACCTAAAGTTATTCAAACGCAATCCTAAAAAAAACAATAACTGTTTGAAGTACTTAACGCGACCGACCAACTGCAGCATTCCACATTGTAAATGGTACACCCCCGCCCCATTACATAACTATCCCGGCTTACAGTGCAGCTGCAACAGTTGACAAGTAACACTTAACCACATGTCGCACAGCACGTTAAAGTGCTTACAACATACATACTTATATTTGATGTCAAGCGAAGGTTTAAGCTAGATTTCCCCATGGTTTGTATAGGATAGATATGGATTCACATTTCTTTCTCTCCCCATAAGTCTGGTCCAGTATAGAGCGTAGCAGTCCCGCCCCCTTTCATGACGAGGAGAAGACAATTTCCAATATTTTATTCCCGTAGACATTAGTTTCATAAAGTATTTATTGAAAGACCTGTAAGCCTCGGACAAAGCCAACTCGGATCGTGACGGCTCTTGACAACAAACACAATTCTTTGGGCCGAACAAATAATTAGAAAAAAGAAACGACAAAAAAGTCTTGTACCCTGCTGTTTTTTCTTCTTCTTTATAATTATTTGTTCGGCCCATTTTTGTTTACAGTATGTTGTCATAAGTTGTCTGATCCGAGTTGGCTTTGACCAAGGCTTACAGGTCTTTAAATAAATACTTTATGAAATGTCTATGGGAAAAATGAATTGGAAATTGTCTTCCGGGCCACTCGACTGCAACGCTCTATTGGCCGGCTACTTTGTATTGGATCGGGACATCCCTATGCCTAATCCCTATTTTAGCCACCAGATCAAACATGCTGGCAAGTCGTGTCCGTCTGTGTCTCGTCCCAAGAACACAACGCTACTAGTTTCTGTTGAACTTGCCTTGATACAGTCCATGTTTTAAAGGCCCTGGAATTGTATCAATTAACAACAACATCACAGAGGCAACTGCGTGATAACCTCGTCAAACCGGGTGTTTAATGCAGAGAGGGCTGTTTGTTTGAATCCTCTGAATGCAGATTTGAAGAATCTCTCTACGTCGTCAACAGACGAGCCCTCCATATAGCCACATACAGATACCTGGATTTAATTAAACCAAATTTACTCCATTTTGGAGTTATTTATAGGAACTATTTCTAAGAAATGTATTTTGCTGCTGGCAGAGATAATCTTCCTGCCGTGAATTTGACTACATTTATACTACAGCGGCCTTCCTCTGGCCCAGAATTCAATAAGTCACCAATTCCTGTGCAACATCGAACCCAGCCTGATTGGAGCAGTAGTAGTGAAGTTGTAATTTGCCCACACTGTGCAGTATAGACAGTTATTGTCCAGAGGCCCCCATGAAGGCTGACGCAGGGGTAATGCATTTTTAACGGGCTTCTCAAACGGACAGCTGAAAGCCAACCTTGGGCCCTGCATTACTCCAGCATTGGCAATGTACTATAGTAATTGGCCCTGCCAGAGTTATTTTAGCACCAACATCATATTTCTTCCCGCCACAGACCAAAAGCCGTCCTGGCATCGATGGGCTTTTGGAAAATAGCAGTCAGGGGAACTGTGTTTTTAGTCTTGTAGGGGCAAGGATAAAGTCACAATCAATCTGGCTTAACCAGTTAAGTCCTATATCCTTTGTTGAATAGCACGATTTGGCACACAGAGTAGCTGCTCTACAACCTCACAACATCGGGAGTTTGTTGATCTACTACTATATTAGATGTTTTTGAAAAGGTTTGGACAATGTTTGCCGATAATGACATGCCCCAAAACACGAATGCCAGTTTGAACATAACTGAACTCATAAATGACTAATTCTGATCTCTTTTCATACGTACCTCCCTTCAACATCAATCTATTTCGTGCATGCCTTGATGCCTATTGCCTATAGACAGCAACTTCACCTAGTTTCTGCATTTCCTGCTGTCTTTAAAAAAAGTGTGCTTGAAAGACTAGCCTCTGTACACGATCAGTTAGTTTAGTGTAGTGGCTACTCTTCATTGATGAATGTGTTGTCCTGTCCTGCTGAAATGGAGTCCTGCCAGGAAGAGTGATCTTTCCTGGTCCTGACTCCCGAGGCACGGTCTGGGCTCGCAGCCGGTATCGCATGTCATCCCCTCTCCTTCCTGTAATGCCTCAGTGCAGGGCTCGAGATTAATGGCGTCCCGACTCCCGATGTCCCGGGGCCTATAAAATATGTATTTCGGGATTTAAATGTATCTCATTGGGGCTGGTTTCGGGACCAGGGGAGTTTTTGCACAGAAAATGTGCATATGGTGCACACCTACAGGCAGCATGAGACTAGCAGCGCTGCATAAGACAGAGACTGACATGTGAGTGAGCTGCCTCAAATCCCGACACAAAATCTATTAAGGTAAAATAATCTAGAGTATAGAGGGTATTCGCCTGCTTAAAATGAATGGCAGATCGAGTAGCAAAGTTGAGTGTCAGAGTGAATTTAATGTTGTTTAAAGTCATTTAATGCAATCAAATAGGACTTTTCTGTTTGGATGTATGGGCTGTCAGGGCCAGGAAGTAGTTTTTTGCCACTCAGTAGGCGTTCCCTCATAACTTCTGGGTATGATGATGATGTCACGTCATACCCTCTATTGTTAATTTATAAACAACTAATAAATGCCCCCATGTGGCACAAAGCACTGTAGCCATTCCTAGTTACGAAGGACAGGTCCCCAGTTGAGTAAATGTAAACGTAACACACACACGAGTCACTGACAATTTAAGACGTGACGAGAAGCGCAGACATCCTCGCTCCTCCAACCTCTGCACAGTGCAATCTTAAATGGTATTTAAATGATTTGCATATGGCGATATATTATTTTCTCTTATTTCCAGCTGTAGGAAGGTAGTAAGGTATGACTTGTGAATTTGTCCGTCTCTGTGACTTGAGTTTTATGCGCATGCTGGCTGGTTGAAGCCAACATGCGGGCATTATGTAAAGATTCATAGGCTAGTATGGCCAAAACATTCTTTCATCATATATAACGAGTATAAGTTTTATGAAAACTTCATCTGGAAGCATTTTGACTAAATAAGTGTATATTCTCTATCTACAGAAGAAACATGAAGCCATACAAGTAATGTACTACACATTCACATTGGGATGGTTCACATGTTATTGGACATTGGTGAAAAAGTTAGTCTGGTGGAGCCCTGCTCAGTGTCCTGTACGGTCAAGCAGAAATGGCTTCATGTTTGACCATTCATTGTGCTGCTGTGTTCCAGTATCGAAGCATCATGCTTGGTTGTTTTTTTGTGTTACAGTGCTGAAGCAGAGACGAGAGGCAGATGCTGCTCTGTTCTCAGAACTCCACAGAAAGCTTCAGACTCAGGTTAGTAGTTAAGGTGTGTGTGTGTGTGTGTGTGTGTGTGTGTGTGTGTGTGTGTGTAACCGTAAGCATGGGACGCACAGGAGCAGCGCATGTCCGACCGACCGTTGTTTCTGCATGTCGTGTGTGTGTGTGTGTGTGTGTGTGTGTGGAGAGACACTCAAGAATGTTTGATACCCCCGTTACGTGGTTTCCCACTCCATGTGACGTAAGAGTGAATTGGTCGCCCGAGCATGAGAACATGCATGTTTGCTGTATTCAGGGTCTGCGTGTTCTTTTAACTGAATGTGTGGTGTTGTATTGTGTGTGTTGCGTGAGCAGGGCGTCCTGAAACATCGCTGGTCTGTCCTCTACTTGCTGCTCAGTCTGTGTGAAGATCCTCGCAAGCCGTCCACCAGGGTGAGTCCAGCACGGACACGGTGTTAATGCATCATACATAAATGTGTTGCGTCGGGGAAATGGATCCATATGATTTATTTCATGAAAAAGCATGGTTCTCAGTTTCATCCACTGCTTATACCCTATATACGTGGTTCACCAGGGTCCCCAGGGCTCTATACTAGGTCCTCTTTCCCCTTCTACAACTATGTCTTTGCAGAAAATGGCCAACCTGCTACAAGAGAAGGAGAGAATGTCCGCACACTGTTGAGTAGCTAAATTCCAGTGGGAGCTACTCAACAGTAAAATTCCAGTGGGAGCTACTCAACAGTGTGCGGACATTGTCTCCTTCTCCTGTACGTATCTTGTTGTTCAGCACCTGAACGTTTTCTAGAGATGTGCGTACTTTCCTTTGGATTCCGTTTCCAACCTGCTACAAGCACACAACGCTTTGCAATGCGAGTTTGTAGACGGGGATATTCTCGCCAGATGTTTTCCCCCCAGAATAGGGACACCAGGGCTCATGTGGCTATGCATTTTGCAGTGTGTTTGTTGAGCTCATACTTTGGACTGCACCGTACTTGCCGTGCTTCCTTCAGCAAGAACTCAGCCATGCTGTCCTCGCCCTCGGACTGTTTTGCTTACAGTCAAGCTCATGCACCTTGGTTGAACAACTTAGAAAAAGCTGTCATTGCAGTTTAGTGTGAGTATTTGAGAATTCTGAAGCTGCCAATTAAAAAAATAGGCTCTGTGCCTAGTAGGGCTGTGAATCTTTGGGTGTCCCACGATTCGATTCCGATTCTTGGGGTCACGATTCGATTCAACTCTATTCTCAATCCAAAAACGAAGTTCAAAAGCATTTTTTTTCCATATTCAAAACAATCCTCTATTCAAAATGATTCTCGTCTCAATACATAGGATTTCATCACAATCTACTCCAGTCAACTGAAGTGACTATACTACAGTAACTTCAAAATGACATGATGTTTACTGTGATTAGGATAAGCTTACATTTCATATAAAAAACACCATGTAGTGAAAACTCCTGTAACTGTAACCAGAAAAAAAATCTATTTAGTTTTCTTCGATTTTTGAATCGATTTTTGAATCGATTTTGAATCGTTCCATAACGGGAATCGCGATTCTAATTCACTTTGCAAGATATCTTGCTCCATTGATTAGAAAGTGATAATCCAAAAATAGGCTCCTCGTTGACTTAACATTGCACATTGAATGTTTTTAGCACATAAACGAATGCAAACAAAGTTGATGCCATTTGATCCAGATCTTCAAATAGTAAAATCCATAGGAAGTTCACCTTTTTGGTTTAATCAGCTTTGTTTGCATTTGTTTATGTGCTAAAAAGTGACTTCACGAGCTGTTTCACTGCGCAATGTAAGTCAATGAGAGGCAGTACTAACATTTTCAAAATAACATCTACAAGACGACAACCACGGCTGCAAAGACTGCAAAGAAGACTCCGTGGTGTGCTTGGACGCGAGCGATGGAGGAGCGTTTAGTAGCACTTTGGCGTGAGAACCCTTGCCTTTTTGACGTTTCCCACAAGCTGTTCCACGACAGGATCGAGAAGGAAAAGAGTTGGCTAGAAATTGCCGTTGCTCTTCAACTGCCAGGTGAGACGAACGGGCACTTCACGATGCCTTAGAACATCATATATTAATGACAGTTTGAAACATACATTCTGGAATGCATAACAAATTACTATGCTTTTTTTTCTTTTTTTCCCCCTTTTTTACATTTTGTCTTTCAGTTGAGGAGGTTCACACCAAGGCCAAAAAGCTGAGAGCCCTGTATTCAAGAATGTTGAAGCCCAAACCTGCTAGTGCGAGTGGGAGCCAACGCCTCACGTCCAGGCAAAAGTGGCTCATCCGGGACATGGATTTCATAAAACAACATATTGTTCACCGTGCACCCAAGACCACCGTAAGTTATAAAGTTCATAGACGTCATTTTCTCTAGGTTTTTAAGTCTTTTCTAGGTAAATTCGTTTATTTTTTATTTTTTACTTTGTATGAATAAGAGTATGAATAATAAAGTCATACTCTACTCACTGGCATCATCTGTACTAGTGTACAAGTGCTGTTTATCAAACACAGGATAAGATGTAAGTTTCCTTTGTGCAAGCACATACCTAAGAGTATAGGGCTACTATAGTAATTAGTTAATTGGAAAACTTGAGTAGTATGAGCTATACAATATTCAACACATGCCAACATCAAATGCCTTCATGGCAGTGGGGTTCATTGTTAACATAAGGATACGTCTTATCAGTCCACAACTCAATAACACAATGAGACAGACAATAGGTCCATATGAGAATTAAAATGGGAGGTAGTAGTGTTAAAACATTACTAAAACAGATCAGGCTTCCTCTTCGACTGTTTCTTAATGAACTGGGGTTGGCCATTATCTGGATGGCATTTGTCTTGCACCTCACCGTGTACAGATTGTAGCGCTACCCGTGGCCCGCTGGGCACACCCCTCTGAAAGCCTCTGTACAGTAAACACTTTGGCCCCTCTTCCAACAGCGTTGGTACCGGTTCAGTTATTGAGTGTTTCCACTGAAAATAAATTGGTTCAGAACCATAAAAGTTGTTTCAGAACTGGTTCTGTGAAAGCACCAATAAGGTTCCAGGAATCTAGAACGGAACCACTTCTAGAGCCAAAGTTCTTCTGGTGGAAAAGGGTCCTTTTGTGTGGTGCACCCATAGAATGTCCTGCCCCCAAGGGGCCAGCTATGCACTCCAATGTTGAAGCGCTGGGCCCTAGTGGTATGAGGAAGGACTGCAGGCGGACCCGTGGATTCTTGACGTGTAAACCCCGTGCAACCGAGCGCCCAATGTAAAGCCCAGGTGCACTCTGGGTGCACTTCCGCATTTGGACACCAAAATTTGGTGTCCAAATGCGGAAGTGAAATGCTGAATCAGCGAAATAGACGGTACTTCCGGCAGCCTTCCGGGTGCTTCAAAACGCCACTGAGCAACTTCCACTGACATGAATAGCGGAGGGGGCGGAGCTTCGCGCTAGTTTAGTCTCTATCCTTTTAATACTCTATGCCTGCCCCGGATTGGCAACGGGGCAGACCACATATCCTCAGTAGTCTAAAGTGAATAGGCATTGTCCACATGCTGAGACCACTTCACATCCTCAGACATACAGTATGGGCTATGGCCTGAGGAATTTAAAGATGCTGAATTCCATACATCATCAACACAATAACGAAGAACAACCATTCCCCCCCAGAAGGGACAGGGCTTAATTTAAGCCCTGTGAATGAGGCATGTTAGCCAATCTACAAGCTTCACGACGTCTTGTGAAGCTTGTAGATCGGCAATTTTCAGTTTGTATTGGAAGTGGTCAAACTAGAAATAGAAAACATCTTCATAAGTATCTTCCATAAAACCGTAATGCTCTCGGTCCTGCATAATATTAGTTCATTGTTTAGGAAACTTTCACGCTGTTTCAAAAATCACAGATTCGGAGTGACGAAAATCCTATTGAAGAATTTTTTTTAATTTCGACGTCAGGCCAAAATGCGTTATGGGATGTTTTCATGAGTAAATAGAAGTATTGAACAATGCCAACATTTAATTGCATTTATAACTGTGGTTAACAACATTTCTGTTTCATCTCTATTCCAGCTTGATGTGAAAACCTGTGAACAGGATGATGAAACGGAAGATGAAGACCCGCACGACTTTGAACCGAGTTCCGAATCACCAGTTCCCGATCATCTCAGTCATTTTGGAAACTTGGCAGCGCAGGAATTGAGGCAAATCAAAGACCCAATCACTCTAATCCGATTAAAAAGGAGCATCTATGATATGATGTGTGGCGCGCAATCTGCTGAAATGAATGGATCCTCCTCCTCCTCCTCGCCACCGGCACCGTACTCCTTCAACCCCGCCATTCTACCCCCGCCACAGTCTGGACCACGGTGCACGTTCCATCAGGATTCTTCTCTGCCTCAAGGCCCCCAGTCGCATCCACAGTTCATGTCCCACCTGGGTTCTCACTCTGAAAGCTATTTGCAATCTCTGCAAAACTCTGATCCAAGTGAAAGCCTGTGAAAAGCTATGCTACATTGTATTATTATTATTGTGATTTGGGCCCTTTTTGCCTTTATTAGGCAACAGTAGATAGACAGGAAAGAGGGAGAGAGATGGGGAGTGCCACGCGGCAAAGGCCGTCGGGCTCGGGAGTCGAACCCGTGGCTTTCCGTCCGACTGGCTTGGCAGCCTAGGTGCCCAGACGGTTGAGCTAACCATCCGGGCCGTTTAATTTATTTTTGAGGGGCGCTAGCCCCTCCTATATTCAGCTATTACTGTAGATTTTCATCTTACATAAACATTACATTCCCAAATTTCCCATTGACAATGAATGGAGAATTTACGTCATATGTGGACGAGCAAATTGCTATTTCTGTCATATATATATATATGTGTCTGAGCAAATAGATGTTTTTTAATGGCTATACATTGTTGCTTCTTTGAATGCATGAACACACGTCTTTGTTTTTTGTGGTTGGTAAAGCACTAAAGCCGTTGGTGTTGGAATTTTCATATAAAACCAATTGTTATTTCACATCATTTTCAATAAATGCTTCAAACAAAGGTTACTAAAAGTCTGTCTGAACATGCAGTTGAAACATCACAAGCAACTTGAATTATTGTATTTAAGACATTCTGTATGAAATGTTTGAATAATAATAGAACCACAATCGTAATTGCATTTTCCATTGGTTTTAATCATATGTGGCTGTGGGCTTTAACACGATGGCATCATTAGTGTGAGTGCACATGCAGGAGCTTATAATTATACTGTATTGTACTGCAGATCCTATACGATGGACAGGCTGCTTGTAGCAAATGGCTACTTCCACTCAAACAGCTGGGGGATTTCACTCAAACTTAGTAACTAAACAGTTTAGTTATTTTCTTCTACCAGTCAGTAGCCTGGGCACCATTTCATTTCGGTATATGATCCGGGCTGGAGCCGGATGATATGCTTACGTCATGTTGTAGGCAATGGTTTGCCTACAACTAAAAGCAATAAAAGCTCTCGTAAGCGAGAGCTTTTATTGAGAGGGAAAAGGAAGTTGTCGCCGCCTGTTCCGACTACAAAACAATACTACAACATGACGTAACCACATCATCATCCGGCCCCAGGCGGGATCATACAGACTTTTGAAACAGAGACCAGGCTTTCCTCCGAGGCGGTGGAAAGCCTGGTGAGGCGAGGTTAACCAGTCAGTGGTTCTACCCATATCTACATACACTGAATCTGATTTGGATCGAGATTCATTTTTCTTTCCCCCAAGGCCACATGAGCACAAGTTCAAAGTTTATCCCTATGCTTTTACATGGTATGTGGTGTGGATTGCTCTGTAAAAAGTGTTTTCATCGTGCCTACGAGCTGTGCAGCCTTTTATTATTATTATTTATTTACCCAGGGTAGTAGTGCTCATTTTCAGCAACGTCCTGCACATAGAAACACACTAAAACGTGGGAGCTGACCAGTACAACCTCAGTCTTATACTGTTGGCCACTAACGCAGCTCCACTGGAGCAGTTGGGGGTTCAGTGCCTTGCTCAAGGGCACTTCAGCAGTGTTGGGTGAGTGGTGACCAATCACTTCCCATATGGCACGGATATATCTGAATGCATTTCTTTTCCTTTAGGATTCCTATTTTTACTATCAAACTAGAAAAATGTGCTCCTCCCTACCGCACCATCCCTCCCTACCCCACCACCAATACAAATTGACTGCTACAATAACCATAATAATAGAGACAATACATCACAAATAAATGCTGAAACCAGATATAATCAATAAGGAAAGTTTATGCATGTACTATGTGTACAGTGTACTATATGTAAACTCTTAATTTCCATTTTCCAGCCATTCAGTTATTCTTTTATAATTTCTTTTAATATTCTGGGGTCCACCCAATATATATTTTTTAAATAATTGACTAAATCAATTAGTCCTTAAAAAAATCAATAATTTCTTACAATTTATTTCATTGGTTAGTTTATAGGTAGTGTAAGTGATTTTCCTTGGTTAAAATAAGTGTTAAAAAGCTCTATTGTCATGGCACTCATTGCTATAGAGTGTTTGTTCAGTAACAGGAGTCTCCATGTCTCTCCAACTTTTATTAAACAGAATGCATTTTCGGAAACTGAAACTGGGATACCAATTTGATCTAATCAGGACAGAGAATGCAGTCAGGATACATATTAAACAAGTGTAATTGTAATTGATGACACAAAGACATGAGCAGACAAAATTGGAACTGGTCTGGAACACTTCCAGCTCAAATAGCTACTCTCTCTCCTGTTATTGAACAAACACTATAGCAATGATTAGTATCAGAATATGGTGATTTAACCTTTTTAACAAAAAAACCTTTACCTCACACACCCCCCTCTTTCTCCTTGCAATTCCCCAGGTGGGCAGCTATGGGGCGCTGTTCGCCCAGGCACTCCCCAGAGACGCCCATTCCACCCCTTTCTACTGCACCCGTCCACAGAGCTTGGCCCTCGGCTATGCGGAGCAGCGGACAGGAGCCACTGGCGGCGCCACGGTGGTGGCCGCCGGCCCCGGGGCCCTCTCTGCCAGCATGGGGACCAGCGGCATCTCCAGTTTAGGGGTGTATTCACTGAATGGACCCACGCCACCTCCACATTCACTGCTGGCCGGGTGAGAATATACACCCCCCCCCCCCCAGTGGCTGTGTGTGTTATTTGTCCCTCCTCTCTCGACTTGTGATAGCCTTCGCTACTATTATTGACCCATTTAGACCTGAGGAACGATTCCACAAATGCCTTCTAAGTCCTGACAGTTTTCTGAAAAGCCCCATGTTTCTATTACAGTCGACATTTTCATGGACCCCCAAAAATATATGTAATTGGGTTAGGGTTAGTCGCCGACCCCCTCCCCCCATCTGAAAATATTTTGTTCGCTGTGAACGAATATATATTCAAAGATTTACAAGCTCGTAGAGCTTGTAGATCTGCTATTTTTCAATAGCTAAAGTATAACATTATGCTTAAAACGTCAAAAGGGGTTCATGTCCCGAAGTATCGGCTGCTTGTCATTCAGCCAAGGCCATTCATTCTAACTGTTTTATGAGGGCATTTCATTGCTTTTAGTGCTATCTATAATGCAGGAGCCATCCATAATCTAATGTCTCTTGCATTGGCTCACCTTTTTTGTTTTGTTTAAAAGGCCTATCCTTAATCCATGCTTAAAAGAGCATTTACAGTGTTGAATTGTGATTAAAGGTCCTCTTATCTATTGGACCTTTAATTATGCATAGACGTTCATGAAACGGCATACTTATAGCATAGTTTATTGACTTGTCTAGTGTACTGTGTTCACAGAGTGTTTCTAAATGGACTCTTAATGCTACAAGAGCTTATTAACAGACTAGAAGTGAATTAAGCTCTAGTTTCATTAGAGGGAACTTGATACAAACATTTAAAAAAAATTAACTCATTAATCTAAACTCCTATTCAAGAACATATGTTTTGCATAAATAATTTCCCCGTTTGCTTGGATGAAATATACAGTATGTACCAATTCCAATCCCAGAAGACTGGCATTAGCAAATCCATGTTTGTTTGTATGTCTTGTCTACAGTATATGCATTCATGCATTTCTGTACATTGTATGTACGCATGTGTGTGTGCATATTTGTCTATTTATGTGCATGTCTCTCTCTCTCTGTCTCAGACAACAGTCCGTGGTCGGTCAGCCCCTCGGCTCTCGCTTGGCGTGGGCTCTTCCTGTAAGCTCGTCCCCCTCCTCGGCCTTGGCTCCGACTACCTCACGTCCGCCCCTCATCCCCCCCGCCCTCTCCAACAGGGCCGTCCGCCCGCGCCGAGACGGAGACCCCAACGGTGCGTCTTAAAGGGACATTTCACCCGCTGGAAGAAACTGCAGTCACTCAATCGTTAATAGTATTTGTAGTAGATAACAGTAGCACAGTTTGAAGTTTGCACCCCATATGGCCAGAAACATTATGTAGTCTGTGTGTGTTTGACTGGATTGCTGAATTCCTACAATGACCACAATGCTTTGGTGCACTGCTCCTCCTTGTGGAGAGGGGGGGGGGGGGGGTCTTACTGGACTGTAGGTCCAGGAAGGAAGCGAACCAGGGGGTCAGATAGTTTCTATCATTGTTCTATTGCCAGATTTGTTATAACAAACTCCTTCGTCTTAAATTGTACTTTACTGCCTGAAACACAATTACTGCACACCCGATAATGTTTTCCCCCCCGTCCTCTCTGTGTCCGATAATGTTTTCCCCCCCCGTCCTCTCTGTGTCCCTGTTCCCTCGAAGATCGCTATGGAATAAAACATAATAACTCAGTCATTCTCTTTAATCTCCGGGACGACGACGACAGGCTATACTGTGACCTCGCCTCTCGATCTGCAGTAGCACTACAACTGTGGCCCCAGTAACCCCATGCATGCTCCACTATAAATCCTCCTCTTCTCTCCCCTCTCTCTCTCTCTCTCTCTCTCTCTGTCATTTCTATTCCCTCGGTGTGCTGGTTTTCAGCGGAGGTAAGTGAGGCGATGCTGGTGCGCGACCTCCTCTACGTGTTCCAAGGCATCGACGGCAAGTTCATCAAAATGAACGCCCAGGACAACTGCTACAAGATGGATAGCAAGGTACGCAGTGCTTTAACCCATTTTGGCCGGGAACCCCTTTTGGTGTCTTTAAGCAGTATGCTATTTTTGAAAAATCGTGAAAATGTGGCGCAAATCTTTGAATATCTATTCTTTCAGAGCGAACGGTTTTTAACGCAAATATTTGCTTCTGGGGGGTCCCTGGAACAACATATTTTCAGATGGGGGTCGGCGGCCAATCACATATATTTTTGGAGGTCCTTGACATGAAAATGTTTGAGAACGACTGACATAGAAACACGTGGTCTTTCAGAAAACTGTCAGGATTTAGAAGACATTTTGTAGAATCGTCCTCGGGTCTAAATGGGATAAACATGCCCGGCAGTCATATTTAGACTAACTTTACGAGATGTAAAGCAAGCAATCGCCAACGCAGCAACACTATAAATACCACCTTTACGTTCAAGACGTAGAGGGTTGGAGCAACTGGTACCTTAAACCTTTGTGTGAATGGAATCCATCACATTAACCGTGCAGTACAGCCCATCAGTTCCTCTGCACTCCGTTTTTCTCTGTTGTAAACGGACTGAAATGGGTGAGAATCTATGCCTCTGGAGTGCTGCGTTCAGTCTAGCATTATCGCTTGATTGATAGCAACATTATCGGCTGAACTCCATAAGTTCTACCTGTTTGGCAGCAAACGGTGCTAACTCAATCATGCAGTGCTCTCAAATTTCTAGGTCTCCGTCCAAGATCTCTATTTAATCGCTGCATAGCGCAGAGAGATTGGACCACAGCTGTCCATAAGAAAAAGGGTTATTTGGGGGTAGTGCTGTCGCCTCACAGCTAGAAGGTGCTGGGATCGATTCCCGCTGGGGAAGCTGGGGCCGTGTTCTCTCCTCCGCATCATCAGTACCCATACCCGAGGCGGGGTTGGCGAAAGGGCCTTTCTGTGTGGAGTTTGCATGTTCTCCCTGTGTCCCCTAGGGTAGGTACCCTCACATGTTCTCCCCGTGTCCCCTATGGTAGGTACCCTCACATGTTCTCCCCGTGTCCCCTATGGTAGGTACCCTCAGAAAAAACATGCAGTAATCCTGGTTTCTAAACTACCTCCCCCTGGCCAGCCGGGGCACCTGATGGAGGGGAAAGGAACCGGTTGGAATAACGTGTTCCTTCCACGTGATACGTCCGGACGGGGAAACTCGGGTTGCAAAATCGTGGGATATTTTTTTTTTAAATACATAAAAAGGGTTATTTTAATCTTAACTCACCAGTCACTGTATTGTGGTTCAACACCTCATGGGTTTTACAGAGAGCTGGAGTCAGTGCTGAAGTATTGATCGCCCTGCATATGAGATATTTCATTTCCATGTCAGAAATGCACACACACACAGTTTTCCTTTCCACACATACACACACACACACACACACACACACACGTTTTCTTTAATGTACTGACCCTTAGCCGCACACATAGATGACACGCATACTCAATCTTGTACCCACACGGACGTGACACGCACACACACACACACACACACACACGCACGCACGCACGCACACACACAATGGAGCTCATATCAAGACCACAGTTGTTGTCTTAAAAAGCTTCAGGGAGATCCAACAGATCAATAGGACGCTCTTTGGCTCCAAGCCACATCGACCACTCTCTTCTTCTCCTCCTCTGTCTCTGACGCTGTTTACCTGTTTCTCTCCTCCTCTCTTCTTCTCCTCCTCTGTCTCTGACGCTGTTTACCTGTTTCTCTCCTCCTCTTCTCTGTTGGGTATTTCAGCTCTGTCTGTCTAACCCGCACGCAGGCACTCACACACACACACACAGTCTCTCTGCCCCTCTCTCTATAAACTAAATATAGAGCCTTATAGAGTGCTGTCGTCATGCTATATTGGACAATAGTCCATTAAGTGAGCGGGTTGTGTGGATGCTGCGTCTCTAACAAGCACTTAGCGGCGGTGACAGTGACCCAGGAGGGTGGAGGGCGAGGGCAAGGGCCGCCTGGGAGCTGGAAGGTTCCCGGTAAGATCCCCGGCTCCTCCTGCCCTTGCCCGTCAGTGTCCTACAACTCCTTGAGCAAGACACGGAAACCCCTAAGTGCTCCCGGTGATGAGCAGGTTGGTGCCTTTCATGGTTGCCTCCACTGTCTGGTGAATGTACCTGCAATGTGTGTGTGTGTAGTGAGGCTGCTTACAGTCGATTTTCTTTTGTTTTGTATTCATAGCAGATCTACTAGCTTGCTGCGCGTCAATTTGAGCCGTGTTTGATCTTCTACATCTGCTATCTTTGAAAGTGTGAAAACTACTGATTTAGAACGCATTTGAAGACTTAAAGGACCACAAAAAAAAATTCTACTCTGTGTCTGTACAGGTATTTTACTTACTTTTTTCAGGGTTATAGGTCAAAGGTTAAATGTAAAAAATTGTAAAAAATTGTTAAAAAAAACAATGAACATCAATGATGACGTTTAGGTGAAAAAAGAACAGAAATAAAAAAGGGAATTAATAAAAATAAAAATGTTGACAAATAGGCTTGCAGGGTTAAAGGAGCATTCAGTGATTTGGGTGATTTGGAAATCCCCCCCCCCCCCCCAGGTCCGCTCCGTTAACAAGACGTGCACATGCTCTACAGTGGGAGACACGCAACAGACCAACAGCACGCACACCAAGGCCCTCACTATTCAACACTATTCAAAAGACTACGACTAAAACTATAATGTAAATTTGCTGCCAAAAACAGTCTGGTCTCCCGCTGTGCGTCCTCAGGTGGTGGTGTGCAAGTCTCTGAGGGACATCAGCAGCCGACTGGCCGAGCTCGGCTGGCTCCACAACAAAATACGAAAGTACACCGACTCCAGGAGCCTCGACCGCGCCTTCGGACTGGTCGGACAGGTGTGTGTGTGTGTGTGTGTGTGTGTGTGTTAGGGCATTCACTTCTAGTCATTTTTACTAGTTGACTGGTTGCTTAGTTTACTAGTCGACTCACTGTTTTACCTATTTCTTTGTCTTTTTATGCATTTTTTATGTCGTTTGGTGTTTTTTGCATTTTCTTTTGTACTTTGATTGTACCTTGATTGTTATGTTGTTTGATTTTTTTTTAATACTTTGTTTGTCTTGTAAAGCACTTTGTGCTGCACTCGTGTCATGAAAGGTGCTCTATAAATAAAGTTTATTATTATTATTTAACCACCTATTACCGTATGTAAAAAAAAAAAGTACATTTCAAAACATTGTACATTGGTGACTATAACTATAATCTACCTGATCTTGAGGCCTACAAAATCGGGGGAAGAAATATATAAATACACTTTTCTTCCTTCTTCTTATCAACTAGTCAACTTGTACCAGCAAGGTCGACTAGTGATTGAACTAGTCAACTAGTTGCTTAATGCCCTAGTGTGTGTGTGTGCGTGTCAGAGTTGGTGTCGAAGTGTCCTTGAGCAAGACTCTGAACTCTGCTCCCGATGTACATGTCGGTGCCTTGCATGGTTTCCTCTGCCATCGGTGGATGAATGAATGGGTGAATGTAATGCACAATATATGCAAAGCGCTTTGGATAAAAGCACCATTATCTGAGCACGTGCCTGTGTATCTGTAATTCTTCAGGGCACGTGTCTATCAGTAGTCCACTTAACATGTTTCTCTGTCTCTCTCTCTCTAGAGTTTCTGTGCCTCTCTCCACCAGGAGCTACAAGAATACTACAGACTGCTGTCTGTGCTCCATTCGCAGGTAAACCCGCCCTCACTATGAACGGGTGATAGTACTGTTTACACCACAGACGACACTCAGAACTTATAAGCTTGAAGATGAGCTACTATTTCTTCCATGTACAGAGATGATGCTAAATTGTTTAAACATCCCCCTGTGCGCACGTGTGTGTGTGTGTGTGTGTGTGTGTGCGTGTGCAGCTGCAAGTAGAGGACGACCAGGGAGTCAACCTGGGCATAGACAACAGTTTAACGTTGAGGAGACTGCTGGTGTGGACCTACGACCCCAAAGTCCGACTCAAATCGCTGGCGGCCCTAGTCGACTTCTGCCAAGGTCTGTGTGTGTGTGTTTAACCCATTTCGACTGAGACCAGATTCTACAAATGTCTTCTAAATCCTGACAGTTTTGTGAAATACCCATGTTTCTATGTAAGTGGTTCTCAACCTATTTCATGTCAAGGACCCCCAGAATTCTCTGTATTTGGCTGCGGGCCCCCATCTTAAAATGTCGTTCCAGGAACCCTCCAGAAGCAAAGATTTTAGTTAAAAAACTTTTTTTTTTGCTCTGAAAGAATATTTATTCAAAGATTGGTGCCGCATTTTCACAAATTTTCAAAAATACATTTTCTGTGTTCCGTCTGCGTTTGATGGCCGCCTCAATGCTTTTCCAATGGGATTCACACGTTTTGACCAAACATTTGTGTTTGATGTGCAGAACACAGCCATCAAACACAAGTGTTTGGTCAAACCGTGTCACTTCCATTGGAAAAGCATTGAGGCGGCCATCAAACCGACAGAACACGTACACGTACGTGTGTATGGGGCCCTAATAGTAATGGCTCCCACATATTAATTAATTAACGAAGGCGCGCTCACCCACCAAATTCAGTGATGGAAGGACAGTACACTGAGTCTACTTCCGCGTTTTTGATGCCCCAAATGAGGACGATTAGAGGGGGCAGTAGTGTCTTAAATGCGGACGTCTTGTAATACAAGATTCAATAATCCTCTGCCTTCCTGGTGGCTCGGCGTGTGTGCGTGCGTGCGTGCGTGTGTGTGTGCGTGTGTGTGTGTGTGTGTGTGTGTGTCAGGCCGTAAGGGAGGCGAGCTGGCCTCCGCCGTCCATGCCTACACGAAGACGGGAGACCCTCAGATGAGAACTCTGGTTCAGCACATCCTCACCCTGGTGTCTCACCCCATCCTCAACTTCCTGTACCGCTGGATCTACGACGGGGAGCTGGAGGACACGTATCACGAGGTGATACACACACACACACACACACACACACACACACACACACACCATTACCGCATTTACAAGGTAATGCTGTAGTATTGAGATCGTTCCGTGGTTTCGATTCTAAAGACACGTCATTAGTGTTAAGTTGATGGCAGATCTTTTTGTTTGGCCTTTTAGGCTTCTCAATGACAAATAACTTCAAAACACAAAGAAATTACTGACAATTGTATATTATTGTTTTAAAAGAAGTCCTCGACAGCATGGATACAGTTCTGCCCTCATGACGCGCCTCGGCGGTGCTGGAATAAATGACCTTGTATTTTTACCATTCAAAAAGCCTGCTAGCTTGAGTTGTTACTGGGCTCACATTTCTGAAAGTAAGTGCCTGACACGAGGCCTTTTTGATTGGCCGGGGGGTAGTCTAGAGAGAAGGGCGGAGATTGGGCTCGATGGGGGAGGGGGTACAAATGAGAAGTGATGAGAGGAGGATAATGGAGGACAAGTGATGTGTGATCATTATTCATCTGGCCCTCTGTGTCCGTGGTAATGGGACCAGAGTTAAGCTGTAGTTATGTCTGTGTCCGGCCTTTTAAGTGCAGAGTGCGGGAACACGGGGGGGAGAAAGAGTTATTGTGGCGTTACATTGGACTGCAACCTCCCAAGGAGAACGCACGCACACACACACGCACGGACATTATACACTAGGGGTGTAACGATATAATAACTGCATAAAAAAAAAAGATTTATAATTTCAAGAATCAAAATGAAAACGGCAACATTGACTATGTATCGTTTTGCAATGCAAATGATCGGTATCGAATCTTTTTGCTATGCAAATAATCGATTGTATCAATACTAAATTTTTGTGCGTGGTATTTAGCAATATTTTTGGGGAAAAAAAGAGGGGTTTAAAATAATGTCAATGTATTTTAAAGAGTTACTGCAAATCATCATATCCTATCGGATCTCCATAATGAACCAATATCGTCCATGTATCGTATCGTATCTCTGTTAAAATGTATCGTTACACCCCCATTACACCCACAATCCCCAGTGTGTGCAGGTTAGTAGGTTTTTGCTTACATTTTGTTCCATTTAGAACTTGTTTATTAATTGACAAATGTGGCATTGACATTTTTATTGTTATTTTTAAGTTTGTGTCGACTATTGTAGCCGCGCAAACAATAAAACAATAACAGGCATTCAACATTCAAACGCTACGAGCTTGTAGGTCTGCTATTTTTGAAAAATGCAGCACAAATCTTTGAATATATATTCTTTCAGAAGACTCTTTTTTTCTTTCTTTTTTTGACGTCAGGCCTAAATGGGTTAAAAAAAGGGGAAAAAACTAATGGTTCAAGCCCATTAATTAAGATTCGAGTGCCAACCCTAACGAGCGAAGGTTCGCACCCCGAATGTTCGGGGACAGCCTTAGCTACCACCTAGCGGGCATAGATAGATAATGGGCATAGATAGATAATATTCTGGGACAGCCTTAACTACCACCTATGTAGCGTGCATAGAAAGAATTCATGTTTGAAGATCTTGGAAACGATTATGACAAAATTATTGAGATTATCTCAAATGATTGCGATTAGACGATCATGTAATACTTGTGACAGGCCTAGTCTCAGTGGACTAATATTCTCTGGAGATGAAATCCTATCCTAATGGGAAAAAGGGGCGTAGAAATGGAAAGCCTAGATCCGATGAGCCGCACTGTGCCACAGAACAGGCTTGATTACATTGACGTCGTCGGTGATCAAGTGAGGTCAGTCGAGAGGGGAGGCTCGCCGATGGAGGGAGCGTAGAAATAGAATGCGCTCTAACCGAGGCGCCCGTTGGACCGTGTTCAACGATGATTCAGCGTCCACTCCACTCTGCCCGTCGGAGCCGGTCAACAGGTGAGAAGGGATGACCTTTCTAAAGTGCAGTGAAAGGAACGATCAATTTGAGATGCCTCTGGATGTCGAATGGAGAAAAAAGGTTTCGGTTTGATTGTTAAAAGCTTCTCAGAAGTTTCATGAAAAATGAGCGGCGCGCCTGTCACAGACATGCGCCTGTTCAGACATGCGCCTGTCACAGACATGCGCCTGTCACAGACATGCGCCTGTCACAGACATGTGTCTGTCACAGACATGCGCCTGTCACCTGTCACAGACATGCGCCTGTCACAGACATGTCTGTCACAGACATGTCTGTCACAGACATGCGCCTGTCACCTGTCACAGACATGCGCCTGTCACAGACATGCGCAGAGCAAGTTCAGTCAGGAAACTCAGTGCAGTTGCTGCCAGCCGTTCATTGGGCTGCCTCAGCATCACGTTCTCATTCACATGATTCACTTCATCCAATCACACACTTCATACCGGCTATTTAAACTGGAAGTTTGCACTGCTCGTCCTCCTGCTTGCTTGTTGCTGCACACACTGATACTGCTGCGCTGCTGTCTGCTTAAACTTTTGCTGCTCACTCCTCCACCCCAGCTACCACCTGTCGTTTTGGATCTGCTGGTACAGGGGATTCAGAGTCCCTATGGTCAGGACTGATGCGCTTGATCAGAGTACCTAAAAAGCAGGTCCAATTAATCGCCAAACCATAATAAATATATTCCACGTGCCAGAATCTGGTTCTCCCAGTCCTGGCAGAGTAGTCCCGGAGCAATGGGTTGTGTGGCCTTGGTCTTGCCCTAATAGGACTGATCGAGGGTAGCTATACTGGGACGTAAGTCGGGACTTGATCACCCGGCTGGGTCACCTGAGTGAGGGGTATGATGTTCGAGAGACCCGAAACCCTGATGACCTTGGGATACATCACTGAGGATACGTCCCAGGTGCATCCATGCGATGTGTTTTAGTTATGCTCATTTTATATTCAATAAATATATATTTCATCCATTCGTGAGTTGTCCTGACTGAATAGTAATATAACTGGCATTTACTTTTATTTCCTATTTGTCTGTGTGTAGTTTTTCGTAGCCTCGGACCCCAACGTGAAGACGGACCGCCTGTGGCATGACAAGTACTCCCTCAGGAAGTCAATGATCCCTTCCTTCATCACCATGGACCAGGCCCGCAAGGTGCACACACACACACACACACACACACCCTAAAGAGTGCCTGCAAGTCTTAACACATTCAGGATGGGAACCCCTTTTGGTGTTTTAAGCATTATCTTAAAAAATAGCAGATCTACAAGACCTTTTTTTTTATCGTGAAAATGTGCCGCAAATCTTTGAATATAATAATCTTTCAGAGTGAACGTTTTTAACTCATTCTTTGCTTCTGGGGGGGGGGGGGGTCCCTGGAACAACATATTTTCAGATGGGGGCTGGCGGCCAATTTCATATCATTCTGGGGGTCCTTGACATGAAATAGTTTGAGAACCACTGACATAGAAACATAGGTTTTTCAGAAAACTGTCATGATTCTGAAGACATTTGTAGAATCTGATCCCAGTCCTAAATGGGTTAAATACAGTTGCATTCTTTGCTTAATCCTAAATTCAGTCTGAGGTCTAGAGGATATAGTATCCACTAGAGGGTGCACTTGCTCAACTGAAACACCAATATGTCACATTTTGCAGTAAGAGGAACCTAGAAATAATTATCTGCAGGACCATAGTAATGTTAAAATAACCTCCTTCATCGTAATTATGACGACGACTAGTCAAACATTTGAGTTGAACACCTGATAACGAGACCTAGTGGATAGAAACTGCACTTTTCCATCTATCCAGAAGCAAAGATATGAGTTAAAAGGGTTCGCTCTGAAAGAATATGTATTCAATGATTTGCGCCACTTTTTCACGATAATTTTTTTTAATTAAAAAGCAGATCTACAAGCTCGTAGATCTGCTATTTTTCAATAGCTAAAGTATAAGCTCTCTCTCTCTCCCACTCTCTCTCTCTCTCCCTCCCTCCACTCCCCTCTCTCTCTAGGTTCTGCTGATTGGAAAGTCCATTAACTTCCTGCATCAGGTGTGTCACGACAGGACGCCGCCTGGCAAAATCACACCAGCTTCCAACTCCAGCGACAACCCCAAAGATGGTGAGTCTAGCCTGGCTCAGCACACTGGATGCGTGTTTCTTTATCACATTTAGAGTTTTAGACCTGAGAGCAGGTTCTACAACATGTCTTCTTCTTGTTTTCTGAAACCTTTGTCAGTTTCTATGTCAGTGGTTCTCACACTTTTCAGAAAACGTAGGATTCAGAAGCCATTTTCTTTTTGAATCGGCCTCCGGTCTAAATGGGTTAAATTCATGTACAGTATTTTTTTACCAACCCCGTCCCCCCCGTCCTCTCCAGCCGCGGAGCTGCTGTCCGACCTGGAGGGGGCGTTCCAGGGGAAGATCGACGCGGCGTACTTCGACACCAGCAAGTACCTGCTGGACGTGCTCAACCGCAACTACCTGCTGCTGGAGCACGTGCACGCCATGAGGAGATACCTGCTGCTGGGCCAGGGAGACTTCATACGCCACCTCATGGACCTGCTCAAGTGAGTACACACACTTCATAGTGTGTACTTCATAGTACGCCACCTCATGGACTTGCTCAAGTGAGTACACTACACACCAGGAGTGGGCAACTTTGACGATGGCGAGGGCCACTATATTTCCACACTCACTCCAGAGGGCCACGTTGCATATTACTGTCTTTGCAAAAATAGCCGATCTACAAGTTCAAAATGTGTCGCACGGCGGCGCGTTTTGAGCCTAATAGCAGATCTAAAAGCTTGTAGATCTGCTATTTTTAAATGGCAAAAGTATAAAATAATCGTTAAAGCTAAACGCTAATTTAATACGCCACCTCATGGACCCACCACTTAAGCCCTTGTACTACGTTTATAGTAAAAGGAAGAAAAGATATATTCTACAATGTTGTGACTGCTTATTGCAGATCTGCTATTTGGTTTCCCCACCTATAATGACAGCCCAAAATGAGGAACACCAGGTTGAAAGTGGTTCAATAGAATAGAACACGACTTTAATTTATTATCCACTACATGTCTGTAAGAATCTTTTTTTTTGTCTTCATACTATCCACCTACAGCTGTAAAATAATTTGGTCTTCATCTCAGGCATATGATACCTGATCATTTTGCACAAGACAATACAATATATATAGAGAACCTGACCACCATTGAAAGTAAATTATGGAAAACCGTCTTGCGTGTGTGTGTGTGTGTGTGCGCGTGTGCGTGCGCGCGTGTGCGTGCGCTTGTGTGCGTGCACAGACCGGAGTTAGCGCGTCCTGCCACCACTTTGTACCAGCACAACTTGACAGGGATTCTGGAGACAGCGGTGAGAGCCACCAACGCTCAGTTCGACAATGCCGAGATCCTCAAGAGACTGGACGTGCGCCTGCTAGAGGTAGGTGTGGGCTAATGCCTGGGTTTATTTACAACCTACTTTCACTAGAGCTACGGGCTAATGCCTGGGTTTATTTACAACCTACTTTCACTAGAGGTACGGGCTAGTGCCTGGGTTTATTTAGGACATAATGCCTGCTAGTGCCTGTTGAGGACCTCAATGGAAATACTGTAAGCCAAATTGGGATGTCTACACATTGAGGTTAGTGGAGGCTGTGGTGACTTACACTTCGTGATTTTACGACGGAACTCCGCACTGCGTCGTGTCTTGCAAGTTGCTTGCTGAGCTGTGTGGCCCATAGAGCGTCGCAGTCCCTCCCCCTTTCAGAACAACGAGTGGCCCAGGAAATAAATCCCAATGCATTTGTCCCATAGGCATTTCTTAAAGTATTTATTTAAAGACGGTTACGCCGCGGACAAAGCCAACTCGGATCGTGACAAATCATGACAATGAACACAATGTTTTGGGCCGATCAAATAATTTATAAGAAGAAAAACAAAACAAAGTGTTGTCTCCTGCCTTTATTTTCTTCTTTCTAATGATTTGATCGGCCCAAAATATTGTGTTCATTGTCATGATTTGTCACGATCCGAGTTGGCTTTGTCCGCGTCTTTAAATAAATACTTTAAGAAATGCCTATGAGGAAAATGAACGGCGATTTATTTTCCGGGTCTCTCGACTGCGACGCTCTATAGGGGCAGGAGCCTATATCTCCTGTTTCTGTAGCGTCGGGCAGCTTGATGCACAAGTACACCCCCTGGACATGACGCTAGTATGTCGCAGGGACTCCAACCAAGCAGGGAGGCACTGGGTCTTTGGTATGGCTCGCCCGGGGATCGAACCCTGATCTCCCAGTCTCAGGGCAGACACTCTAACCACAAGGTCACGGAGCTGGTCTACGCCTCTCAGCCGTTGTAAAAAATCATTGATAAACCACAACCTCTTGTGGCTTATTGCATTACTGACATTCTGGTTCCTAAAGTTTACATACAAAGTAATTTTCTGATTTGTAAATAAGTAGCAAGTAATAAGTGGAGGAAGTAAGGAAGAGTAGGAAGAGTTAAAACAACAATGTGATTGATGTGGGAGAAGTTATTATTATTCAGTAGTGCTGACAACAAGGAGCTGCTATTTATGCCGCAAGCAAATGGAAATAAACTAAACATTTTCTTACACAACACAGAACAGTGCCTGGAACCTTGAGGTTCACATCAGAGCTTTGAGAACTGTGACTTTTGAATAAATCATGTTATTTTTGCAATACACTGCAAGCAATGTGGTATTTAATATTTATATTCTGCTATCCTCTGTGAACGCAACTCGACACACTCACGCTCACTTCTAAAACGGGTACAGGCTTTAGTTTAGACAGACAATAGAAGGTATGCACGTGACATCATCATCATTTTCTGGCCTTGACAAGCCATACATCCGGACAGAAAAGTTAAGCATGAAACGATGTTATACAACGTTAAACTCACTTTGCCACTTGGATTTGTCATTAGACTGTCAGTAGACCGACAACCTACCTCAAACCCTAACCTAACACTAACCGCAAGCACGGGAGCAGCGCATGTCCGACCGTTGTATCCGCATGTCGGTCCGTTGCTGTGTCTAATCTGCGTGTGCTAAACAACCGATGACTGGATTATTCCCAGTAATCGGCTGTATTTGCGTATAATTTTTGTTACTATTCATAATGTGTCTCTCTCTCTACATATAGGTGTCTCCTGGTGACACTGGCTGGGACGTGTTCAGTCTAGACTACCATGTAGATGGACCTATCGCTACGGTAACACTCTCTATTCATACACACACATCCACACTCTGCCCCGTTGTCACACGAATACAACTACTTAGCTGTGTGTGTGTGTGTGTGCGCGCGCTTTCCAGGTGTTCACACGAGAATGTATGGGCCACTATCTGCGTGTGTTTAACTTCCTATGGCGTGCTAAGAGGATGGAGTACACTCTCACAGACATCTGGAAGGGACAGATGTGCAACGCCAAGCTGCTTAAGACCATGCCAGGTAAATGCACACACACACACACACACACACACACACACACACACACATCAAGGCAACCCTTTCAACCACTATTCTGGTCGAGATAGGCGAGCATTATACCATCTCACAATGGAATGCAACACAATGTGTTACTTTGACTATTTGACGTATTACTTCCAGTGTTCCAGTGATTAAATTCTGTCATTTATTTAGGTAATCTATTGTTCAGGTTCGTTATCGGTTATGGCATGCTTGTGTACGATACAACTTCATCGTCAGCTTGCACTGAAATTTGTTTTGCGTCCATGACGTCACCGTTCAAGAAACAGACAAGACATAGACATACATTAGGCAAGCGTTTGTATTCATCATTTACAACATGTAAGGCTCTATCTATTGTCACACCCATTCCTGGGTCTTAGATGTGCTGAAATCTTTGAAGGGGAAATTCTCTAGTTTGATGTTTCTGGTTCAACAAGTTTCAGATGGATCTTCTTCATTTCCCCCCCAATTTCAATGAACAATTCATCATATGAAAGCTTACATTATGTAATTTCATAATGTGTAAAAAACTGAAAAATGACCATGGCCCCCATGTGTCTCAAACCACTGTATTCGGTCACATTATGTGAAAAAGGTTTTTCCTTTTCCTCTAGGGAGTGTGCATACAAAGTTTTACACAGATCGGTGCAGTTATAGGTAAATGCACAAATGGGCCCGTTATAGCGCCACCATGAGGTTGATGTGTGCATTTCTTCCTCTGCATAGTGGTAATGTGCATGAAATTCTCCCCTCAAATTGCACTTAGTGTTCATGATTTGAGGTATTTTGTTCAAAATGCAAACTTTGAAAGGCAATCTTAGCCAATGGGGATAGAATATGGAGAAGCTGACAGGTCTGTGTTGATCACATGGCTATAGAGATGGTGTATACCGATTTACGTGATGTATGGATAACATGTGCACAGGTAATATAATGATATGTGTCTTTCAAAAAATTGGCCTCATGGTGACGCTATAACAGGCCATTGTGGAAAAATTGGGGCAGAGGTTAGTCGTTGGCATCCAGGGAGTGTGTGTGTGCACAGTTTGGCATCGGACGGATGGACGGGCGGACACACACACGGAGTGCAAAACATACTCTTCCCCATGCCTTCGGCCTGGTGGAGACAATGAAACCATAACCTCTAACCTGTGTGTGTGTGTGTGTGTGTGTGTGTGTGTGTGTGTGTGTGTGTGTGTGTGTGTGTGTGTGTGTGTGTGCGTGTGCGTATATACGTGCGTGTGCTGTTCCCAGAGCTGTCTGGAGTTTTACACCAGTGTCACATACTGGCATCAGAGATGGTTCACTTCATCCACCAGTTGCAGTACTTCATCACCTTTGAGGTACGTTACTTAAACCATTTATACCAAACCCATATTAACATTGGCATGTCTTCTAAGTTCTTAATACATAATGGTGTGCGTGTGTGCACGTGTGTAGGTACTGGAGTGCTCCTGGGACGAGCTGCTGAAGAAGGTCCAGCAGGCGCAGGACTTGGATCACATCATCGCTGCCCACGAGGTCTTCCTGGACTCCATCATCTCCAGATGCCTGTTGGACAACAACAGCAGGGTAACGCACGCACAAAGTCCTCTGAAAGTGTATATATATATTCATATATTCAAAGATTTGTGCCGCATTTTCACGATTTAAACAAAATAGCAGACCTACAAGCTCGTAGCGCGCCACTCGGCTAGCTTGTAGATCTGCTGTTTTTCTGAAAAAACCCTGTGTTTCTATGTCTGTGGTGCTCGAAAATGTTCATGCCAAGGACCCCCAAATATATATGTATGTATTTGGCCGCCGACCCCCATCTGCAAATATGTTGTTCCGGGGCCTCACCAGAAGCAAAGATTTGAGTTAAAACGCTCTGAAAGAATATATATATTCAAAGATTTGCATAACATTTTCGTGATTTAAAAAAAATTGCAGACCTACAAGCTTGTAGATCTGCTATTTTTCAATAGCTAAAGTATAACATAATGCTTAAAAGAAAACACCAAAAGGGGTTCCCGCCCAGAATGGAATAAAGTAATTTCCCCCCTCTCTCTCTCTCCCTTACATCTCTATCTCTCTCTCCCTCCCTCCATCCAGTCTATGTTGAACCAGCTGAGGGCCATATTTGACCAGATCATCGAGTTCCAGAGCGCCCAGGACACTCTGTACCGCTCTGCCCTGGAGGAGCTCAGTCTACGGTTGCAGTTTGACGACAGGAAGAGGCAGAGGGAGGGCGAGGTACATTTACCGTGACTTTTCGTCACGGTCTGTTTGACTGAAGAGATACTAAACTGACCTGCATTTTGAAAAATGAAGGCTCTGTTCCATTCTGGTCAAACAAGAGTCAGGGTGCTGATATTGTGCGTGTTGGCTCACTGGAAACAGTCTGCTGTGTTCTTGAGTTGGTTCCAAATGGCCCCGTACGGGTGTGTAACTCCGAGAGTGTATAAATGAAACCAATTTAGTTCCATTTGTACATTCTCAGAGTTATGGGGTTCCTATGGGTGTGGTTTGAGAACCACTGCACACTAAATGGAACTGAGCCTTACCGGTTATTAGTGTCATTGGTGAGGAAGTAGGGGAAGGGACCCAGAAATAGGAAGAGTTATTCTGTGTGCATATAGTCCATTTGCAAATGCTTTCCCCTAGCTGTAAATCAACAGAAACAGAAAGGGGGAAGTTATTTCCGTTTTGCCTGTGCAGTCAACGTAAATATCACCGCTGGATACAAAAATTGTCAAAGCCAGCTTTGCCTAGCGGCTTAGCGGAAATACAAGTTCATTTTTCGCGAACGCCATCTCATAATTGGTCGATTATCGTTATTATTATTATTGGTCGGAAGAGCTTGATGACAGCTACTTCTTCTCAAATTACATTTGAAGATTGTCTTCCACGGGACGTAGTGGGCTGACACGTGTGTGTGTGTGTGTGTGTGTGTGTGTGTGTGTGTGTGTGTGTGTGTGTGTGTGTGTGTGTGTGTGTGTGTGTGTGTGCGTGTGCGTGTGTGTGTGCGTGTGCGTGTGTGTGTGTCATCTCCAAGGGGGAGTGGGGTGTGACGGCTGAACAGGAGGCAGAGGAGAACAAGAGGAGGCAGGACTTCCAAGACACCATACCAAAGATGCGCTCCCAGCTCCGCATCCTCACACACTTCTACCAGGTAATTGGATGGATGGATGGTTGAATGCATGACTGGACAAAGTGGACAGTATTCACCTAACAGGTGAATGAAGAAATGGTATACATTCTTTTTTTTAAATTCTTTGTTTTTTAGTAATTGTTTCGCATTTTTAACTTGACTAATAATTATAAATGTATTATTTTATTATTTATTATTATTATGGTCAATGCCTGTGTGAAAAGTGGGAGCGATTGGTGCAGGCGGTGAGGAGATACGGCAGTGTTTCTGACACACAGACAGACATTCAGACAGACAGACATTGACTGAATTATAGTATGATGACTAACATCCATTGTGTTACGGGTCATACAGTATCAGACAGAGTTCATGATAGTTATACGTCGGAATTCCATTTCTACTGTCGTTGTTCATATTTTCAGATGAGGGTCGGTGGCAAATACATTTGTGGGGGTCCTTGACATGAAAATGTTTGAGAACCACTGACATAGAAACATAGGGTTTTAACCCTGTGAGAACCACTGACATAGAAACATAGGGTTTTAACCCTGTGAGAACCACTGACATAGAAACATAGGGTTTTAACCCTGTGAGAACCACTGACATAGAAACATAGGGTTTTAACCCTGTGAGAACCACTGACATAGAAACATAGGGTTTTTCAGAAAACTGCCATGATTTAGAAGACATTTTGTAGAATAGTCCTCAGGTCTAAATGGATTAACCAACGCTGTCCTCTTCCCTTTCTCAGGGTATAGTCCAGCAGTTCTTGGTGTTGCTGATGACCAGCACAGATGAGAGTCTGCGTTTCCTGAGCTTCAGATTAGACTTCAATGAACACTACAGGTCAGAATTCAAACGGGACGAGCAGCATCTGTAGTGGCTTAAACCATCACCATCAACTTTGAACCACTTTTGTTTTAACCATTATTTCTAAACTTTTGCTGTTGAAAAATAGCAGATGCTGTCGGGAAGAAACCACCTAACTCCAAAATGTTCATTTTCAGGAAATGAAAAATATAAAATTTTAAATAATTGAAGAAAACCTTATACTTTTTAAACGATGCAATACTGCCTCACCATTGGTTAAATATTTCCGAAACAACACACAGACGTAAAGGGTGTTCAATAGCACTGATGTATGGAAACAATACAATACTGTTATAACAATATGCGAACATTCAGCGAAAATGAACTAATATTCAGCTGAATGTTTTGATTTTAATACCGTATACAATACATTAGATCAAAACAATAAATTTGGTTCAATCTGTTTTTCGTAAACGTTTTGAAATACTATACTCGTAATACTGATATAGCATTGATTTCAGCTGGTTTAAACTTTAAACCATCTCTCCATCCATCTTCTTCCAGGGCCAGAGAACCGAGGCTGCGAGCGTCTATAGGTGCCGCGAGGGGACGACGCTACTCAAACATCTGACGAATCAACCCAGCCCGCTGATGTCGGGACCCTGACGCCACTACGAGGCTGTACATAATGCTGCTGACCTGTTCTCACGGAGGACCAGGGGACTATGACATCACATCAGGAAAGCCCAGAGTGTTCCGAAAAACAGGCCTGCTGAGTAAGACGGCCTGGCACTCAGGGGTGTTTCAATGTTTTGATGGAGCGGGCGGTAGCTCTTTAAGACGCCCCACGTGTTTAGCACTGCTCTCCAGTAGAGCAAACCCCCAAGTTGTGACACGGACGGATCCAGAACCAAATCGGTGCGCAAGAATATATTTAAATCAAGTCATATGAAGGTCTAGAAAATGTTTATTCAATGTTGGACTACTATGATGGATAATAAAATGTTCCTTTATTTAAGTTGTTGTCTTTTCCACGACGACCCTGCGCGTTGCTTTTGGGCCCCCACTGGTGGAAAATCAACTGGCCCATATAGTGGACGTTGATTAGAGAGGAACCGATTTGAATTGCCTTCTTGGAGAGGGCTAAGCTCCCAGGGTCCAGGCATGCCTTAAAATAGAAAAAGAGAACAAAAGCCTTTTCCTCTGTGAGGTTGCCACCACACTGCTGCTCCCAGCACACCACACGCTCGACCCTCCCTTTGAAATGGACTGAATTCTAAACGCCTACATGGAGCTATTCAAAAGCTATTACGTACATTTTTACGTTTGTATTTTGTTTGTTTTTCATAGCATCTCCAAGTCCAATTTTACCTTTCAACATGGTTTACATCCTTGCGGGAATATTTTGTAGTTGTATATTGCTTTAATTTCCACCTGCTTTTGTTTTGTTTTATTTTGTGTTGTATCTTACTGGTGGTGTTAGTCATCAATCATGGGTTTGGTGTAAAACTGCAGGAAAGGACAATTGTAAACCGTGACAGTTAACAGTTGTAAAGTCTTTAACGATGACGTGTACTCAGGGGTCATCGCCATGTTGGCTTGTGGTGGACATTATTGTCAACGATTTGTTTTGGCCACATACAGTGGATAATACCAGAAACACAAATATTCAGGTGGCCGCTGAATGTTACGTTTGTTAATATTGTTTTTGTAATATTTAAGAGGTCCCCCCCACACGTAAATACAATATGTCGTGCGAAAGATGGAACTCGGTGTGTGAGCCTTGTGTAACATCCCTGAGTTGTCAACTTGTCATCGTGTCCGTCGGAGACTTTCTGCTTCTATTATAAATAGTTAAAGGCAACACACGGCTTTGAAACAAGTTTAGAGAATGAAGAATGACAGTGGAATTGTCCTTTTAAGCTGTAGGCCCATTGTGGCCATCATGTTGCTCAAGTCAGTGGTTGGGGAAACCAACAAAATCACCACTTACGTTTCTGTACACGTATATTGTTCATTTTTGCAGTCAGCCTCTAGCCGTTAGCAGTCCCTACACCACCTGTGCATACTGGTACTGTTAACATGACTTTCCGAAACAAACCTTTTTAAATAAATAAATGTATAAATGAATGAAACGCAGTATTGTGGTGTCAACGTTGCCACAATGAAACTGCGGTGCAAACTGCTCCTGAGGTATCGGCACTTGGTAAACAAAAATCACACCTGTGTGAACTGAGCGGTGCAATTATACGTACTAGCCCCTCCCTGGCGCGTGTGAGTGTGAGACACACTGCTCAACAGTGCCATCCAGCGGTATTGGGCTATTGGCGAGGTGTTGCAGCTGTCTGCACAGACATACAGACACACATGGCGGCGTAATGGTCTTGGCATGGCATCTGAGCATTTGCGGCACTACAAGTCGTCTACTACATGTGTTTGGGAAATCCAGCCAATGACAGTTGTGTGACAGTTTCCACTGCCAGAGGAAGCTTGATTGGTGGGGGGGCTTACAATATTAAGAATTCTGTTATATTATTATTATGACGATTTCAGTATAAAGTTTAAATTAAGAGTAGTGGTTAAATGTATATATTTTTGGGGTAGTTAGTTCAGTCTATCCACTATTGAGAAAAATTCCCTCTTTTATTATAGCATCAATATTTATTTTAGAAGCATAAGTCGTATCGGTAAGTCTGTGGGATAGATTCTAAGTAACTATACTGAGATATACAGAAGGGAGTGGTAATGCAAAGTATTAAGGAAGGGTGCCAACTGCCATTAACAAACCTGGTTTTGTTTAAATCCTGGATTAGTTAATCCAAGTTTCGTGAAACAGGCCCTTATACTGGTATTATGCAACCCTTCCCAAAGTCTCTAAAGACAACAGGTTAACCCCCCCCCCCTCTCTCTTTGTACACACAGGGTGCAAATATTGTACGATGCTGCTCCCTACTGGTAAAATACGTGTAGTGACGTTTCACTACATAATGTAAGCATTGTCTCTCCTCTAGTATAAAAACGCCGACTCGAAACGTCTCCGATGCTACTTCTCTATAGTAACAAGGAAGACGCGTTCAGGTAAATATATAAATGTTATAAATATATAACATCATTCAGAAGAGCAGCCATTCACCCTCATTTGTCAAAATCATTGTTTGTTATTATTATGCTATCTAACACAGGAAGGAATATTCAGAAGCGGAAGTGTTTTCCGGTAGGCGCCTGCGGTTAAATCAATTGGAGAATCTCGCCGCCGTCTCTGAACAGATTAACAGAAGCTTTTACTTTCACTAAACAGGTAAGAACTGTGTCTTAACCCAGCGTCTCAATGTTAATTTGGTGTGAGAAATTAATTGACATACACATTCAGAGTGTACAGTGGTTGAAACGTGTTCACTTCAAGGACCCCATAACTCGGAGAGTGGACAAAATTACGAAATGAAATGGAAGTTCCATTTGGTTCCATTTTGGACCCGAAAGGTGGTCGGTGCGGTGGTCCACTGGACTCCACTCACTACCCATTCGGTAAATTAGTTGATATGAAATCAGTTTAACCACTTTATCCCTATTTTATACCCTACTACTTTGGCTTTTAGAAAACATCCTGTGATTTACAGTGGTTATCGTGTGTCCAAAAAGGTCCTACCTTAAATCACAGGATTGTATGTCAGAGTCATTCGGTGGCATGTGTCCCCATGACATAGCATGGCTGGTGTAAAATAAGCAAAACACGAATTCCATACTATTAAAGCTTTTCTACCATATACAAAAATGAAATAATCCCTTTGATTTGAGTAGATGTATGTTAAAATGCCCCCATCATGTTTATTCAGCTTCAGTTGAAAATATAACTAAATACTTTATATAGTATAGTTCTAATGCTTCTCACCAAATGTTGGATAAAAGTATTTTTAATGCTTAAAATGTTGTCCCTGACTTTATTGCTGATGCAAATCCACCTGTAAATGTCTCCTCTAGCCACATGACTTCAGAAAGTAGTATATATTTTTGATATGAAACCCCTATACCAGAAGAAGTATAAGTATGACTGTTTATTAACTGCCTTTTTATCAATGTTTTAGGTTGCGTTATGTAACTATAATTATAACTATAGAGGAGATTGATAAGATATAGTTTACTAGTTTGGAATGACACTGAATAGTAGTTATGACCCATCACATACGGTAGAGTTAGGGTTTTCAGCCTTTTCAGGCTGTGACCGTGCAAAATAATCATATTTGAACTGGGGACCCCCCAGAAAATAGTGCTATGTTCAAAGTGGTTAAATGCCTGACTGTAGTTTTTTATGGTGGATATACACTAGCCATGGCTCCAAGGAAAAATAGAACCAAACAGCAAAAGATAAAAGACGTCAAGATGAAGAAGTTGGATGACTTTGACAGTCAAGTGACAGCACTGTTCAAGCTTCCCGAGCACGACAGACAAATGAACTGGTTCGAAAATCTCAGGTCAGAATAATCGACTCGTCTCACAGAACAATGTTCCTCTGAGGTATTCTAGAATGTTGAGTCTAAAACGAAAGGCTTGATTAACAGTGATTAGCAACCAAAAGTCTCCCACAATTTTAGCAAAAACATTGATTTGAAAAAAGGGAAAGAGGCTGCACAACTCGTCACGATGCAAGAATTATTTATTGAACCGACGTTTCGGCAAACAGGATTCCTTCTTCAGGGTATGATACCTTGAAGAAGGAATCCTGTTTGCCGAAACGTCAGTTCAATGTGCGGCCTCTTTCCCTTTTTTTCAAGTTTTATCTCCTGCGGTCAGCACCTCCCCACTACTGGTGTGCGCTCCTACCTCTTCTGTTCTGTTCAGCAAAAACATTGATGAAATCCTTTTCCCTTTTGAGTCATTTTACTGTAAAAAGAAGTTGAAAATGTACCATTGTTACAAACAGACATGGCAAAAAGGTGGAGATCAAGGCCAGAGTGATCGACGCTACGCTATGGGCTGAGAAGGCTCGTCAGCTCAGCCAATCAGAGGGCACCGTCATCAGACAACATGACACCTTTTTTAACTGCAACAGATGTACCAAAACTGTCTCGTTACTCCATCAGTCCCACACAGAACCCTGACGACCTGAAGGTGAGTGACACACTAGTTGTTCTCAAATGGTTTAATTTCAAGGACCCCCACAAGTCTGCCCCTTATGGGTCCATTTGGTTCCACTTGTACAGTCTCAGTGTTACAGACCTGGAAGTGTCCATTTACTAGAACCCACTAAAAAGGAACCCCCTGGACCCCACTTTGATAACCAATAACATTCAATGGAACAAGGTGCTGATTGTTTGTCAATAATCCAATTTAGAATTGCTATATCGATATATTCATACTGTATATCATAGCATCCTTATTAGGAACCAAATACGGGTACATTTCTACACTCAGCATTATGGGGGTCCTTGCAGCTTTAATGCATAAAAAAAAACACTCTCAACTGTGTGTGTGTGTGTGTGTGTGTGTGTGTGTGTGTGTGTGTGTGTGTGTGTGTGTGTGTGTGCGCGCGCGCGACGGTAAACGGTCAGCAACACGTTAAATTTATATTTCTACTAAAGAAAGAGGCAGCGATGGAGCTCCATATCCATAAATTCGGGGACATAAATTGCGCAAAATACTGCTAAACGTGACGGCAGGCATTCTCCTAGCTGTTGTGTGCTAAGCTATCATATGGAACCACAACACAGTCAACAACGCAGGGTTGCCACATTGAGGGAAACAAGCATCGCAAGCATCGCGATATATCGCGATCCAAACAGCAGAGGGCGCAATAGCGTTAAACTCCCATTCTTGTTCAGCGTCCATGATAGAAGAACCGCGGGGAAAGAAAGACAAGAACAGGCTAATGTGGAGTGCAGACGGGCGGCAGCACACAGAGAGAGAGCAAGATAAAAGAGGAGGAAAAGAGGGGGAAAAGAGAGAGAAAAGAGGGGGAAAAGTGACTCAGTCATGGCCAGGAGGCGGTGTGTGTGTGTGTGTGTGTGTGTGTGTGTGCGCGCGCGCGACGGTAAACGGTCAGCAACACGTTAAATTTATATTTCTACTAAAGAAAGAGGCAGCGATGGAGCTCCATATCCATAAATTCGGGGACATAAATTGCGCAAAATACTGCTAAACGTGACGGCAGGCATTCTCCTAGCTGTTGTGTGCTAAGCTATCATATGGAACCACAACACAGTCAACAACGCAGGGTTGCCACATTGAGGGAAACAAGCAACCAGGTCTATGAAAATGTTAACAGGCCATATCAAGTCAGAAAATCCGAAAAAGTCAGAAAATAAATCTAGAATAAGCAACAATATTGCTGACTGTCAAACATCATTGTCCAATGTTGTTTTAGAGCAGTGGTTCTCAAACATTTTCATGTCATGGACCACTAATATTCTACATAAGAAATGTACAGATAAACAAGTCCAAAGTAGTTTATAATGACTAGACGTGGCAACACTCAACAGTTCTACAAACTCACAATATGAAATATAAAAGGTATTAATAGGCTAGTCGTGTTGTTAATATCCATAATTAGGCTTTAGGCCCTAAAGCCTACATTATTGAAAAGAGGGTAAGAGACTAGAGTGAGTATTGTTTAAAAAAAAGATTTGAGATTTGTGGAAGAGAAATTAAAAGTTTCCTGTCATTTGGTAGTTGCTACAGTATTGAGAACAAACCGTATTGCAAAAGAAAGTACTGGATTTGTTTAAGAGAAATTAAAATAAATGTTCTTCTGCCATTTTTGTCTGGAAAATAATTTGTTTAGAATATCGTGAAAAATCGTATCGTGAACCTCATATCGTGATACGAATCGTATCGTGAGTTGAGTGTATCGTTACATGCCTAGCTATAACCCATCGTTTTTGTCAAATTGCGGAATTGCGCAAATTGCGCAAATTGCGGAAATGATAATTGCGGAAATTGTGAAAACATTTTTTTTCAAAATTTCAAAAAACATGGACTATAACCCATCGTTTTTGTCATTTCGTCATTTTTGTCAAATCATCAAAAATGATGAAAAACGGCGCGCTATAGTATGCCGTACGATATGGGCTATAGCCCATGGTCCAAAATGATGAGAAACGAGGCTAACTTTTTTTTTCAAAATTTCAAAAAACATGGGCTATAACCCATCGTTTTTGTCATTTCTTCATTTTTTTCAAATCTTCAAAAATGATGAAAAACGGCGCGCTATAGTATGCCGTACGATATGGGCTATAGCCCATGGTCCAAAATGATGAGAAACGAGGCTAACTTTTTTTTCCAAATTTTCAAAAAACATGGGCTATAACCCATCGTTTTTGTCATTTCGTCATTTTTGTCAAATCAACAAAAATGATGAAAAACGGCGCGCTATAGTATGCCGTACGATATGGGCTATAGCCCATGGTCCAAAATGATGAGAAACGAGGCTAACTTTTTTTTTCAAAATTTCAAAAAACATGGGCTATAACCCATCGTTTTTGTCATTTCGTCATTTTTTTCAAATCTTCAAAAATGATGAAAAACCGTGCGCTATAGTATGCCGTACGATATGGGCTATAGCCCATGGTCCAAAATGATGAGAAACGAGGCTAACTTTTTATTTCAAAATTTCAAAAAACATGGGCTATAACCCATCGTTTTTGTCATTTCGTCATTTTTTTCAAATCTTCAAAAAGGATGAAAAACGGCGCGCTATAGTATGCCGTACGATATGGGCTATAGCCCATGGTCCAAAATGATGAGAAACGAGGCTAACTTTTTTTGTCAAAATTTCAAAAAACATGGGCTATAACCCATCGTTTTTGTCATTTCGTCATTTTTGTCAAATCAACAAAAATGATGAAAAACGGCGCGCTATAGTATGCCGTACGATATGGGCTATAGCCCATGGTCCAAAATGATGAGAAACGAGGCTAACTTTTTTTCCCAAAATTTCAAAAAACATGGGCTATAACCCATAGTTTTTGTCAAATTGCGGAATTGCGCAAATTGCGCAAATGGTAATTGCGGAAATTGTGGAAATGGAAATTGCGGAAATTGCGGATTTTTTTTTTCATTTTTTCATTTTTTTTAAATCCTCAAAAATGATGAAAAACGGCGCGCTATAGTATGCCGTACGATATGGGCTATAGCCCATGGTCCAAAATGATGAGAAATGAGGCTAACTTTTTTTTTTCAAAATTTCAAAAAACGAACTATAACCCATCGTTTTTGTCATTTCGTCATTTTTGTCAAATCATCAAAAATGATGAAAAACGGCGCGCTATAGTATGCCGTACGATATGGGCTATAGCCCATGGTCCAAAATGATGAGAAACGAGGCTAACTTTTTTTTTCAAAATATCAAAAAACATGGGCTATAACCCATCGTTTTTGTCATTTCGTCATTTTTTTCAAATCCTCAAAAATGATGAAAAACGGCGCGCTATAGTATGCCGTACGATATGGGCTATAGCCCATGGTCCAAAATGATGAGAAACGAGGCTAACTTTTTTTTTCAAAATTTCAAAAAACATGGGCTATAACCCATCGTTTTTGTCATTTCGTCATTTTTTTCAAATCTTCAAAAATGATGAAAAACGGCGCGCTATAGTATGCCGTACGATATGGGCTATAGCCCATGGTCCAAAATGATGAGAAACGAGGCTAACTTTTTTTTCCAAAATTTCAAAAAACATGGGCTATAACCCATCGTTTTTGTCATTTCGTCATTTTTGTCAAATCAACAAAAATGATGAAAAACGGCGCGCTATAGTATGCCGTACGATATGGGCTATAGCCCATGGTCCAAAATGATGAGAAACAAGGCTAACTTTTTTTTTCAAAATTTCAAAAAACATGGGCTATAACCCATCGTTTTTGTCATTTCGTCATTTTTTTCAAATCTTCAAAAATGATGAAAAACGGCGCGCTATAGTATGCCGTACGATATGGGCTATAGCCCATGGTCCAAAATGATGAGAAACGAGGCTAACTTTTTATTTCAAAATTTCAAAAAACATGGGCTATAACCCATCGTTTTTGTCATTTTGTCATTTTTTTCAAATCTTCAAAAATGATGAAAAACGGCGCGCTATAGTATGCCGTACGATATGGGCTATAGCCCATGGTCCAAAATGATGAGAAACGAGGCTAACTTTTTTTGTCAAAATTTCAAAAAACATGGGATATAACCCATCGTTTTTGTCATTTTGTCATTTTTTCAAATCTTCAAAAATGATGAAAAACGGCGCGCTATAGTATGCCGTACGATATGGGCTATAGCCCATGGTCCAAAATGATGAGAAACGAGGCTAACTTTTTTTTTCAAAATTAAAAAAAACATGGGCTATAACCCATCGTTTTTTTTTAGACACTGAGGTTTAAACCCAACATGAGCATTTTTCTCTTTGCATCTTCATCCAATCTATCACTGCAGAGCATGCAATAGCATCAATTCCGCATGAGCTATGATGGTGCAATGGTTACAATTCTGGCCTTGCAAACAGAAGGTTCTGGGTTCAAGTCCAGCATGGGCATTTTCCTCTTTGCCTCTTTATCCAATCTTTCACTGTAGAGTGTGCAATAGCATCAATTCTGCATGAGTCATGGTGATGAACTGGTTAGGACACTGGCCCTGCAACCAGAAGGTTCCTGGTTCAAATACAGTGATGACATTTTTCCAATTAATCTTGTCTTGCATCTTTGTCCAATCTTTCACTGTAGAGCATGCAATAGCATCATTTCTGCATGAGCTATGGTGGTGCAATGGTTAAAATTCAGACCTTGCAAACAGAAGGTTCTGGGTTCAAGTCCAGCACGGGTATTTTCCTCTTTGCATCTTTATCCAATCTTTCACTGTAGACTGTGCAATAGCATCAGTTCTGCATGAGTCATGGTGGTGAACTGGTTAGGACACTGGCCCTGCAACCAGAAGGTTCCTGGTTCAAATACAGTGATGACCTTTTTCCAAGTTTGTACTCTTGTAGAAGAACATTTTCAGTCGATCTAATTTCTGAAAGGTGGGTTAAGTAAGACGTTCGCCGATAGATCTGACATGTCAGTGTGGCGCAGAAGATAAACCTGGAACTTAGAAACCAGAGGGACAGGGTTCAAACCTAACATTTTCACTGTCCATCAAAATTCTCGAAAGTGGGTTAAGTATTACATTCCCGATTATAGCTTACAGCCCAGTGTGGCTCAAAAGATACACCTGAGGTTTACAATCCAAAGGTTACTGGTTCAAAACTCAAACAAAACTAAAAGTAACTCAAACAAAACTAAAAATCAACAAAAAACTCAAAACAACTAAAAGAAACTCAAACAAAACTAATAATCAACAAAAAACTCAAAAATGAGTCAATATAAAAACTGAAACAACAAAAGCAATAAACAAAAATCATCAACCACAACAATACAAATGCCTAACCTAAATGCGTTTCAAAGCAAACGTATGTCATACAATCTCTAATCATTAGGGTTCATTATGACAACAAATGAGATTTAGGTTGGAACTACTTTATTCTGCACTCACATTTAATATTTCAATGAGCAGTGTTTAGTATAAATATAAGTTCCCGATTGTACCTTACATGCCAGTGTGGCGCAGGTGATAAACCGGGGGTTTGTAAACAGGACATTCACGGTTCAAGTCCCCTGAAGAACATTTTCAATGTCCATCAAAATTCTAAAAGGCTGGTTAAATATGAGTTCCCGATTATACCTTACATGCCAGTGTGGCGCTGGTGATAAACAGGGGGTTTATAAACAGGACATTCACGGTTCAAGTCCCCTGAAGAACATTTTCAATGTCCATCTAAATTCTAAAAGGCTGGTTAAATATGAGTTCCCGATTATACCTTACATGCCAGTGTGGCGCAGGTGATAAACCGGGGGTTTATTAACAAGACATTCAGGGTTCAAGTCTCCTGAAGAACATTTTCAATGTCCATCTAAATTCTAAAAGGATGGTTAAATACAAGTTCCCGATTGTATCTTACATGCCAGTGTGGCTCAGGGGATAAACCTGGGGTTTATAAACAGGACATTCAGGGTTCAAGTCTCCTGAAGAACATTTTCACTATCCATCTAAATTCTAAAAGGCTGGTTAAATATTAGTTCCCGATTATACGTTACATGCCAGTGTGGCTCAATAGATAAAAACTAGGCTTCAAAAACCAAACGTCATAGGTTCAAACCTCAAAGAAAACTAATAATCAACCAAAAAGTCAAACAAAACCAAAAACCAAAAAAGAAAAAAATCAACTGAAGAAAACAGCTGAGATACAGTGTCATAAAAAACTCAAATATTTCAATAAAAACTAAAAATAAAATGGTTCAATCAAATTAATGTGAAAAGTACAAAAATCACTTTGCTTAATATGTACATTTCTTAAGCTCCACCCCCAGGAGGCAGGCTCATAAAAAAATCCCGCCCTAGAGGCGGGTTCCCAAAAAAGATCCTCCCCCTCCCACAGGAGCCAAAAGAGTGCGGGAGGAGGGAGGCCGGATTTCGGCTCTCTTTACCTTAAAAAGCCCAAAAATGAAGGTTTACCCTGAGCAAGATTCAAACCCACCACCTTCAGCTTGTGAGACCTATGCTTTCCTCTTGCGCCACTAGGACTTTCACACTAATAAGAATTTGGAGGTTGTATTTAAGGTTGAAGGCAGAGGTGACAGGTCAAGGGATGAAAATCCTCTTCAGACACCTCTACCCCTGCCAGAATGATTGAATCTAAAGGTGATGATCAGGGTTCATGACGACTCAACTGAGATTTAGGTGATTGCTTAAAACCATCTGGTAGAACATTCTTAGAGACTGCACACAGATTTACACTTTCATTGAAAGAAAATAGAGATGTTTTGTTTCAGCCTAAGTAATGTCATTAAAATTAAATTGCGGAAATTGCAAATTGCGGAAATTGCAAATTGCGAAAATTGCAAATTGCGGAAATTGCGGAACTTCGATGAGAAACATTAGCAAATTACGTAGTGTTGCGGAGGATGAGAAACATTAGCGTAGAGTGTTAAAAAAAACAAAAAAAACAATGGGTTATAGCCCATCGGTTTTTGATTTTTTTGAAAAAAAAATCCGCAACACTCCGCAATTCCTCCGCAATACTCCGCCATTTTTCCAAAAAATTCAAAAAACGATGGGCTATAACCCATCGTTTTTCCGCAACACTCCGCAATTCCACCGCAATACTCCGCAATTCCTCCGCAAGGTTGCCAGCTCAAACCCGGGCTTCCCCAGAGTTGGTGTCGAAGTGTCCTTGAGCAAGACACTGAGGTTTAAACCCAACATGAGCATTTTTCTCTTTGCATCTTCATCCAATCTATCACTGCAGAGCATGCAATAGCATCTATTCCGCATGAGCTATGATGGTGCAATGGTTACAATTCTGGCCTTGCAAACAGAAGGTTCTGGGTTCAAGTCCAGCATGGGCATTTTCCTCTTTGCCTCTTTATCCAATCTTTCACTGTAGAGTGTGCAATAGCATCAATTCTGCATGAGTCATGGTGGTGAACTGGTTAGGACACTGGCCCTGCAACCAGAAGGTTCCTGGTTCAAATACAGTGATGACATTTTTCCAATTAATCTTGTCTTGCATCTTTGTCCAATCTTTCACTGTAGAGCATGCAATAGCATCATTTCTGCATGAGCTATGGTGGTGCAATGGTTAAAATTCAGACCTTGCAAACAGAAGGTTCTGGGTTCAAGTCCAGCACGGGCATTTTCCTCTTTGCATCTTTATCCAATCTTTCACTGTAGACTGTGCAATAGCATCAGTTCTGCATGAGTCATGGTGGTGAACTGGTTAGGACACTGGCCCTGCAACCAGAAGGTTCCTGGTTCAAATACAGTGATGACCTTTTTCCAAGTTTGTACTCTTGTAGAAGAACATTTTCAGTCGATCTAATTTCTGAAAGGTGGGTTAAGTAAGACGTTCGCCGATAGATCTGACATGTCAGTGTGGCGCAGAAGATAAACCTGGAACTTAGAAACCAGAGGGACAGGATTCAAACCTAACATTTTCACTGTCCATCAAAATTCTCGAAAGTGGGTTAAGTATTACATTCCCGATTATAGCTTACAGCCCAGCGTGGCTCAAAAGATACACCTGAGGTTTACAATCCAAAGGTTACTGGTTCAAAACTCAAACAAAACTAATAATCAACCAAAAACTCAAACAAAACTAAAAGAAACTCAAACAAAACTAAAAATCAACAAAAAACTCAAACAAAACTAAAAGAAACTCAAACAAAACTAATAATCAACAAAAAACTCAAAAATGAGTCAATATAAAAACTGAAACAACAAAAGCAATAAACAAAAATCATCAACCACAACAATACAACCACCTAAATGCGTTTCAAAGCAAACGTATGTCATACAATCTCTAATCATTAGGGTTCATTATGACAACAAATGAGATTTAGGATGGAACTACTTTATTCTGCACTCTCATTTAATATTTCAATGAGCAGTGTTTAGTATAAATATTAGTTCCCGATTGTACCTTACATGCCAGTGTGGCGCAGGTGATAAACCGGGGGTTTGTAAACAGGACATTCACGGTTCAAGTCCCCTGAAGAACATTTTCAATGTCCATCTAAATTCTAAAAGGCTGGTTAAATATGAGTTCCCGATTATACCTTACATGCCAGTGTGGCGCAGGTGATAAACCGGGGGTTTATAAACAGGACATTCATGGTTCAAGTCCCCTGAAGAACATTTTCAATGTCCATCTAAATTCTAAAAGGCTGGTTAAATATGAGTTCCCGATTATACCTTACATGCCAGTGTGGCGCAGGTGATAAACCGGGGGTTTATAAACAGGACATTCAGGGTTCAAGTCTCCTGAAGAACATTTTCAATGTCCATCTAAATTCTAAAAGGCTGGTTAAATACAAGTTCCCGATTGTATCTTACATGCCAGTGTGGCTCAGGGGATAAACCTGGGGTTTATAAACAGGACATTCAGGGTTCAAGTCTCCTGAAGAACATTTTCACTATCCATCTAAATTCTAAAAGGCTGGTTAAATATTAGTTCCCGATTATACCTTACATGCCAGTGTGGCTCAATAGATAAAAACTAGGCTTCAAAAACCAAACGTCATAGGTTCAAACCTCAAAGAAAACTAATAATCAACCAAAAGTCAAACAAAAACAAAAACCAAAAAAGAAAAAAATCAACTGAAAAAAAACAGCTGAGATAAAGTGTCATAAAAAACTCAAATATCTCAATAAAAACTAAAAATAAAATGGTTCAATCAAATTAATGTGAAAAGTACAAAAATCACTTTGCTTAATATGTACATTTCTTAAGCTCCACCCCCAGGAGGCAGGCTCATAAAAAAATCCCGCCCTAGAGGCGGGTTCCCAAAAAAGATCCTCCCCCTCCCACAGGAGCCAAAAGAGAGCGGGAGGAGGGAGGCCGGATTTCGGCTCTCTTTGCCTTAAAAAGCCCAAAAATGAAGGTTTACCCTGAGCAAGATTCAAACCCACCACCTTCAGCTTGTGAGACCTATGCTTTCCTCTTGCGCCACTAGGACTTTCACACTAATAAGAATTTGGAGGTTGTATTTAAGGTTGAAGGCAGAGGTGACAGGTCAAGGGATGAAAATCCTCTTCAGACACCTCTACCCCTGCCAGAATGATTGAATCTAAAGGTGATGATCAGGGTTCATGACGACTCAACTGAGATTTAGGTGATTGCTTAAAACCATCTGGTAGAACATTCTTAGAGACTGCACACAGATTTACACTTTCATTGAAAGAAAATAGAGATGTTTTGTTTCAGCCTAAGTAATGTCATTAAAATTTAATTGCGGAAATTGCAAATTGCGGAAATTGAAAATTGCGAAAATTGCAAATTGCGGAAATTGCGGAACTTCGATGAGAAACATTAGCAAATTACGTAGTGTTGCGGAGGATGAGAAACATTAGCGTAGAGTGTTAAAAAAAACAATGGGTTATAGCCCATCGGTTTTTGATTTTTTTGAAAAGTTCCGCAATTTCCGCAATTTGCAATTTTCACAATTTTCAATTTCCGCAATTTCCGCTGTGTCGCCTTAGGCTTATGTTTAATTTTTCTGTATATTATATGCACTCTATTCTATGTATTCTAAGCAATGTGTACATGTGCCTTTATTTTGAAGAACTCAGTATGAGAGTCACTTCCTGCGAGAGTCACTTCCTGTGAGCAGAGCACCATCTTTGATGCAGCAGTGTAGAGATAAACACACACTGTTCAGAGCTGTAAGCATAAAGAAAAGAAAACATCTACCAACTTGGAAGCCTTTGAGAGGCAATGCTGTAAGTTTCAGTTGATGTTAGACATGCTAACTTTCTGTATAATTTTGTTATGTTCATTTTGTATTTGGGAACGTTTTTGACAATGTTTACTGTTTGCAGAACATAGCCTAGCAATTACCTTAGCCTAGTCTAGCACTAGAACATAGCATACTCGGGTGTATGTCTTTCTACTAATCAACACTGATGAGTGTTGTCACTGATTACATATTTTATTATCTTGATGTTAAGTGGCAGTCCCATACACTGCCATAGAACATTATAAACATCAAGATAAACCGCAGCCAATGAAGACAGAGTCGAAGGTGGAATTGACTGTTTACTTCTTGACAAAGCGGTGAAAACTGCAAAAATAATAAAAGAATACATTCAGAGTTTGTTCTTAATTGACAGCATTCCAATCATTTCACAACAAAATATGTAATCAGTGACAACACTCATCAGTGTTGATTAGTAGAAAGACATACACCCGAGTATGCTATGTTCTAGTGCTAGACTAGGCTAAGGTAATTGCTAGGCTATGTTCTGCAAACAGTAAACATTGTCAAAAACGTTCCCAAATACAAAATGAACATAACAAAATTATACAGAAAGTTAGCATGTCTAACATCAACTGAAACTTACAGCATTGCCTCTCAAAGGCTTCCAAGTTGGTAGATGTTTTCTTTTCTTTATGCTTACAGCTCTGAACAGTGTGTGTTTATCTCTACACTGCTGCATCAAAGATGGTGCTCTGCTCACAGGAAGTGACTCTCGCAGGAAGTGACTCTCATACTGAGTTCTTCAAAATAAAGGCACATGTACACATTGCTTAGAATACATAGAATAGAGTGCATATAATATACAGAAAAATTAAACATAAGCCTAAGGCGACACATCCGCAATTTGCAATTTCCGCAATTTAATTTTAATGACATTACTTAGGCTGAAACAAAACATCTCTATTTTCTTTCAATGAAAGTGTAAATCTGTGTGCAGTCTCTAAGAATGTTCTACCAGATGGTTTTAAGCAATCACCTAAATCTCAGTTGAGTCGTCATGAACCCTGATCATCACCTTTAGATTCAATCATTCTGGCAGGGGTAGAGGTGTCTGAAGAGGATTTTCATCCCTTGACCTGTCACCTCTGCCTTCAACCTTAAATACAACCTCCAAATTCTTATTAGTGTGAAAGTCCTAGTGGCGCAAGAGGAAAGCATAGGTCTCACAAGCTGAAGGTGGTGGGTTTGAATCTTGCTCAGGGTAAACCTTCATTTTTGGGCTTTTTAAGGCAAAGAGAGCCGAAATCCGGCCTCCCTCCTCCCGCTCTCTTTTGGCTCCTGTGGGAGGGGGAGGATCTTTTTTGGGAACCCGCCTCTAGGGCGGGATTTTTTTATGAGCCTGCCTCCTGGGGGTGGAGCTTAAGAAATGTACATATTAAGCAAAGTGATTTTTGTACTTTTCACATTAATTTGATTGAACCATTTTATTTTTAGTTTTTATTGAGATATTTGAGTTTTTTATGACACTTTATCTCAGCTGTTTTTTTTCAGTTGATTTTTTTCTTTTTAGGTTTTTGTTTTTGTTTGACTTTTGGTTGATTATTAGTTTTCTTTGAGGTTTGAACCTATGACGTTTGGTTTTTGAAGCCTAGTTTTTATCTATTGAGCCACACTGGCATGTAAGGTATAATCGGGAACTAATATTTAACCAGCCTTTTAGAATTTAGATGGATAGTGAAAATGTTCTTCAGGAGACTTGAACCCTGAATGTCCTGTTTATAAACCCCAGGTTTATCCCCTGAGCCACACTGGCATGTAAGATACAATCGGGAACTTGTATTTAACCATCCTTTTAAAATTTAGATGGACATTGAAAATGTTCTTCAGGAGACTTGAACCCTGAATGTCCTGTTTATAAACCCCCGGTTTATCACCTGCGCCACACTGGCATGTAAGGTATAATCGGGAACTCATATTTAACCAGCCTTTTAGAATTTAGATGCACATTGAAAATGTTCTTCAGGGGACTTGAACCGTGAATGTCCTGTTTACAAACCCCCGGTTTATCACCTGCGCCACACTGGCATGTAAGGTACAATCGGGAACTTATATTTATACTAAACACTGCTCATTGAAATATTACATGCGAGTGCAGAATAAAGTAGTTCCAACCTAAATCTCATTTGTTGTCATAATGAACCCTAATGATTAGAGATTGTATGACATACGTTTGCTTTGAAACGCATTTAGGTTAGGCATTTGTATTGTTGTGGTTGATGATTTTTGTTTATTGCTTTTGTTGTTTCAGTTTTTATATTGACTCATTTTTGAGTTTTTTGTTGATTATTAGTTTTGTTTGAGTTTCTTTTAGTTTTGTTTGAGTTTTTTGTTGATTTTTAGTTTTGTTTGAGTTTTTGGTTGATTATTAGTTTTGTTTGAGTTTTGAACCAGTAACCTTTGGATTGTAAACCTCAGGTGTATCTTTTGAGCCACGCTGGGCTGTAAGCTATAATCGGGAATGTAATACTTAACCCACTTTCGAGAATTTTGATGGACAGTGAAAATGTTCTTCTACAAGAGTACAAACTTGGAAAAAGGTCATCACTGTATTTGAACCAGGAACCTTCTGGTTGCAGGGCCAGTGTCCTAACCAGTTCACCACCATGACTCATGCAGAACTGATGCTATTGCACAGTCTACAGTGAAAGATTGGATAAAGATGCAAAGAGGAAAATGCCCGTGCTGGACTTGAACCCAGAACCTTCTGTTTGCAAGGTCTGAATTTTAACCATTGCACCACCATAGCTCATGCAGAAATGATGCTATTGCATGCTCTACAGTGAAAGATTGGACAAAGATGCAAGACAAGATTAATTGGAAAAATGTCATCACTGTATTTGAACCAGGAACCTTCTGGTTGCAGGGCCAGTGTCCTAAACAGTTCACCACCATGACTCATGCAGAATTGATGCTATTGCACACTCTACAGTGAAAGATTGGATAAAGAGGCAAAGAGGAAAATGCCCATGCTGGACTTGAACCCAGAACCTTCTGTTTGCAAGGCCAGAATTGTAACCATTGCACCATCATAGCTCATGCGGAATTGATGCTATTGCATGCTCTGCAGTGATAGATTGGATGAAGATGCAAAGAGAAAAATGCTCATGTTGGGTTTAAACCTCAGTGTCTTGCTCAAGGACACTTCGACACCAACTCTGGGGAAGCCCGGGTTTGAGCTGGCAACCTTGCGGAGGAATTGCGGAGTATTGCGGAGGAATTGCGGAGTTTTGCGGAAAAACGATGGGTTATAGGCGATCGTTTTTTGATTTATTTTGAAAAATGGCGGAGTATTGCGGAGGAATTGCGGAGTATTGCGGAGGAATTGCAGAGTATTGCGGTGGAATTGCGGAGTGTTGCGGAAAAACGATGGGTTATAGCCCATCGTTTTTTGAATTTTTTGGAAAAATGGCGGAGTATTGCAAAAAAATTGCGGAGTGTTGCGGATTTTTTTTTCAAAAAAATCAAAAACCGATGGGCTATAACCCATTGTTTTTTTTGTTTTTTTTAACACTCTACGCTAATGTTTCTCATCCTCCGCAACACTACGTAATTTGCTAATGTTTCTCATCGAAGTTCCGCAATTTCCGCAATTTGCAATTTGCAATTTCCGCAATTTGCAATTTCCGCAATTTAATTTTAATGACATTACTTAGGCTGAAACAAAACATCTCTATTTTCTTTCAATGAAAGTGTAAATCTGTGTGCAGTCTCTAAGAATGTTCTACCAGATGGTTTTAAGCAATCACCTAAATCTCAGTTGAGTCGTCATGAACCCTGATCATCACCTTTAGATTCAATCATTCTGGCAGGGGTAGAGGTGTCTGAAGAGGATTTTCATCCCTTGACCTGTCACCTCTGCCTTCAACCTTAAATACAACCTCCAAATTCTTATTAGTGTGAAAGTCCTAGTGGCGCAAGAGGAAAGCATAGGTCTCACAAGCTGAAGGTGGTGGGTTTGAATCTTGCTCAGGGTAAACCTTCATTTTTGGGCTTTTTAAGGCAAAGAGAGCCGAAATCCGGCCTCCCTTCTCCCGCTCTCTTTTGGCTCCTGTGGGAGGGGGAGGATCTTTTTTGGGAACCCGCCTCTAGGGCAGGATTTTTTTATGAGCCTGCCTCCTGGGGGTGGAGCTTAAGAAATGTACATATTAAGCAAAGTGATTTTTGTACTTTTCACATTAATTTGATTGAACCATTTTATTTTTAGTTTTTATTGAGATATTTGAGTTTTTTATGACACTTTATCTCAGCTGTTTTTTTTCAGTTGATTTTTTTCTTTTTTGGTTTTTGTTTTTGTTTGACTTTTGGTTGATTATTAGTTTTCTTTGAGGTTTGAACCTATGACGTTTGGTTTTTGAAGCCTAGTTTTTATCTATTGAGCCACACTGGCATGTAAGGTATAATCGGGAACTAATATTTAACCAGCCTTTTAGAATTTAGATGGATAGTGAAAATGTTCTTCTGGAGACTTGAACCCTGAATGTCCTGTTTATAAACCCCAGGTTTATCCCCTGAGCCACACTGGCATGTAAGATACAATCGGGAACTTGTATTTAACCAGCCTTTTAGAATTTAGATGGACATTGAAAATGTTCTTCAGGAGACTTGAACCCTGAATGTCTGAACAATATTTTCATTTGTTGTCATAATGAACCCTAATGATTAGAGATTGTATGACATACGTTTGCTTTGAAACGCATTTAGGTGGTTGTATTGTTGTGGTTGATGATTTTTGTTTATTGCTTTTGTTGTTTCAGTTTTTATATTGACTCATTTTTGAGTTTTTTGTTGATTATTAGTTTTGTTTGAGTTTCTTTTAGTTTTGTTTGAGTTTTTTGTTGATTTTTAGTTTTGTTTGAGTTTCTTTTAGTTTTGTTTGAGTTTTTGGTTGATTATTAGTTTTGTTTGAGTTTTGAACCAGTAACCTTTGGATTGTAAACCTCAGGTGTATCTTTTGAGCCACGCTGGGCTGTAAGCTATAATCGGGAATGTAATACTTAACCCACTTTCGAGAATTTTGATGGACAGTGAAAATGTTAGGTTTGAATCCTGTCCCTCTGGTTTCTAAGTTCCAGGTTTATCTTCTGCGCCACACTGACATGTCAGATCTATCGGCGAACGTCTTACTTAACCCACCTTTCAGAAATTAGATCGACTGAAAATGTTCTTCTACAAGAGTACAAACTTGGAAAAAGGTCATCACTGTATTTGAACCAGGAACCTTCTGGTTGCAGGGCCAGTGTCCTAACCAGTTCACCACCATGACTCATGCAGAACTGATGCTATTGCACAGTCTACAGTGAAAGATTGGATAAAGATGCAAAGAGGAAAATACCCGTGCTGGACTTGAACCCAGAACCTTCTGTTTGCAAGGTCTGAATTTTAACCATTGCACCACCATAGCTCATACAGAAAAGATGCTATTGTAGGCTCTACAGTGAAAGATTGGACAAAGATGCAAGACAAGATGAATTGGAAAAATGTCATCACTGTATTTGAACCAGGAACCTTCTGGTTGCAGGGCCAGTGTCCTAACCAGTTCACCACCATGACTCATGCAGGATTGATGCTATTGCACAGTCTACAGTGAAAGATTGGATAAAGATGCAAAGAGGAAAATGCCCGTGCTGGACTTGAACCCAGAACCTTCTGTTTGCAAGGTCTGAATTTTAACCATTGCACCACCATAGCTCATGCAGAAATGATGCTATTGCATTCTCTACAGTGAAAGATTGGACAAAGATGCAAGACAAGATTAATTAGAAAATTGTCATGACTGTATTTGAACCAGGAACCTTCTGGTTGCAGGGCCAGTGTCCTAACCAGTTCACCACCATGACTCATGCAGAATTGATGCTATTGCACAGTCTACAGTGAAAGATTGGATAAAGATGCAAAGAGGAAAATGGAAAATCTGTAAAAAAAAAAACGTTACCCAAACATGTTACCCAAATAGTTGAATACACAAAAGCTAAGGCACTGGTACTGGTACTTCTGGTTTACCGGAACGGGGTTCAACTCCCTGCAGTGCCCTGCTCAATGTGTTGTATTTTCCGCAATTTTTCCGCAATTTCCGCTTACGCAATTTTCAATTTCCGCAATTTCCGCAATTTCCAATTTCCGCAATTTCCAATTTCCGCAATTTCCGCAATTTGCAATTTACGCAATTACCATTTACGCAATTTACGCAATTTCCATTTCCGCAATTATCATTTCAGGAATTTCCATTTCCGCAATTCCGCAATTTCCGCAATTATCATTTCAGGAATTTCCGCAATTCCGCAATTTCTACTACTACTACTACTACTACTACTACTACTACTACTACTACAACAACAACAACAACAACAACAACAACTACAACAACTACAACAACTACAACTACAACTACACATTAAGCAGGGCACTGCAGGGAGTTGAACCCCGTTCCGGTAAACCAGAAGTCCGACACCAGTGCCTTAGTTTTTGTGTTGTTCATTTACAGGTCCAGGTGTGCATACGCCTGTGCGTGTGTAGGTGCACGCTTCAATATAACCCATCATTTATTTATTTTTATTTTTTGTCAAATCCTCAAAAATGATGAAAAGCGGCGTGCTATAGTATGCCGTACGATAGGGGCTATAGCCCATGGTCCAAAATGATGAGAAACGAGGCTAACTTTTTTTTTCAAAATTTCAAAAAACATGGGCTATAACCCATCGTTTTTTTCATTTTTTCATTTTTTTTCAAATCCTCCAAAATGATGAAAAACGGCGTGCTATAGTATGCCGTACGATATGGGCTATAGCCCATGGTCCAAAATGATAAGAATCGAGGCTAACTTTTTTTTTCAAAATTTCAAAAAACATGGGCTATAACCCATCGTTTTTTTAAATTTTCATTTTTTTCAAATCCTCAAAAATGATGAAAAACGGCGTGCTATAGTATGCCGTACGATAGGGGCTATAGCCCATGGTCCAAAATGATGAGAAACGAGGCTAATTTTTTTTTTCAAAATTTCAAAAAACATGGGCTATAACCCATCGTTTTTTTATATTTTCATTTTTTTCAAATCCTCAAAAATGATGAAAAGCGGCGTGCTATAGTATGCCGTACGATAGGGGCTATAGCCCATGGTCCAAAATGAGAATCGAGTCTAACTTTTTTTTTCAAAATTTCAAAAAACATGGGCTATAACCCATCGTTTTTTTCATTTTTTCTCAAATCCTCCAAAATGATGAAAAACGGCGTGCTATAGTATGCCGTACGATAGGGGCTATAGCCCATGGTCCAAAATGATGAGAAACGAGGCTAATTATTTTTTTCAAAATTTAAAAAAACATGGGCTATAAACCATCGTTTTTTTATATTTTCATTTTTTTCAAATCCTCAAAAATGATGAAAAGCGGCGTGCTATAGTATGCCGTACGATAGGCCCATGGTCCAAAATGATGAGAAACGAGGCTAACTTTTTTTTTCAAAATTAAAAAAAACATGGGCTATAACCCATCGTTTTTTTCATTTTTTTTCAAATCCTCCAAAATGATGAAAAACGGCGTGCTATAGTATGCCGTACGATATGGGCTATAGCCCATGGTCCAAAATGATAAGAATCGAGGCTAACTTTTTTTTTCAAATTTTCAAAAAACATGGGCTATAACCCATCGTTTTTTTAAATTTTCATTTTTTTCAAATCCTCAAAAATGATGAAAAACGGCGTGCTATAGTATGCCGTACGATAGGGGCTATAGCCCATGGTCCAAAATGATGAGAAACGAGGCTAATTTTTTTTTCAAAATTTTAAAAAACATGGGCTATAACCCATCGTTTTTTTATATTTTCATTTTTTTCAAATCCTTAAAAATTATGAAAAACGGCGTGCTATAGTATGCCGTACGAGATGGGCTATAACCCATGGTCCAAAATGATGAGAAACGAGGCTAACTTTTTTTTTCAAAATTTCAATGGTTTAAAGTTTAAACCAGCTGAAATCAATCAGTATTACGATATTAACCTGTGGGACGCATTTAGTGACCATGTATGGTTTAAACTTTAAACCACACATGGGCAACTGGCAGGTCTTAATTTTTAAGCCACTACAGATGCTGCTCGTCCCGTTTGAATTCTGACCTGTAGTGTTCATTGAAGTCTAATCTGAAGCTCAGGAAACGCAGACTCTCATCTGTGCTGGTCATCAGCAACACCAAGAACTGCTGGACTACACCCTGAGAAAGGAAAGAGGACAGCGTTAGTTAAAGGACAGTATAAGCGAGGGAGAGAAAGATGAGAGAATGTTTCAATCACCTCTCATTGTAAACCATATTATATTGCACACGTTTAATGCCTTGGACGTGTCTTTAGGTCTTTTTTATATTGATATGAAAACAAATACATATCTTTTTTTTGTGTTAGCCTTTCCTTCTTCAGAGTACTCCTTGTGTTTCGCGTATGTGCACTGCCGTTCACTTACGGCTCCATTAGAATGGTTCATAAGTCTAAATCTATAGGAGCTCTCCTTGGTTTTGACCAAAAGGACAATGTTCTGTCCAGAAGCATCGCGTTTGGAATATAAACACCCTTATTTGTGACAGCGTGAGGTAAGAACAGAAGATTAGGCCTCCCGGTTTTTTGGGGGGTAAAATCTGCCTCATCTGTTGACACTCTAGTGCCATTATTTTGAAGAATTCCCCGGCAAAAGGAATTCCTTCATTCACCTGTTAGGCGTGAATTATGAATACTGTCCACTTTGTCCAGTCATGCATTCAATCATCCAATTACCTGGTAGAAGTGTGTGAGGATGCGGAGCTGGGAGCGCATCTTTGGTATGGTGTCTTGGAAGTCCTGCCTCCTCTTGTTCTCCTCTGCCTCCTGTTCAGCCGTCACACCCCACTCCCCCTTGGAGATGACGCACACGCACACGCACACACACAGGCACGTGCAGAGGGGGCGAAATAAGGGCTTATGTGTGGGGGGGGGAAATAAGGGCTTACGGGGGGGGGGGGGCAATAAGTGCTTTTGGCCCTTCAAGACGAACATTTGAAAAGTAATGATAATTCCACTATCATATTTAATTATACTTTTAATGTGCTGGCTGCCATCCGTCATTTTTTGTTTCAGACTAATGAGAAAGTATTGCTTCTGTCTAGCTAAAATCACGTCGGACTGTTGGAGTAAAAATCACAAGTGAGGGGCGCTAATATAACTCATGTTGATTAGGTGATGTAATGAAGTGATGTAAAACAAACGGTGCAAACACAAACATTAAACGCCATTAATAATAAAAAAAGACAATATGACCTAAATGGCACATTATGACGTACATTTTCCCTTCATTGTCAATGGTGTTTACAAAACAAACATTGAACTAAAGACAAACATTAAACCTGTGTATAGGAGCAAGGGCTAGCACCCCTCAAAAAGCACGTATTTTGTACAATAGTCGGCCCAATGGACTGCCAACCATATATGGAGGAGTGTGATGATGTCATGGTGCCAACGCAGTCACTGGGGGTTTATCTACCCTTGCGGGATAGCATATTTATTATTATTCATTATGTCTGAAGAAGAATGTGTCTTACCTGCAGACAAAATTAGTGAGCTTCATGTAGATGAAAGCAAAAAGGTCGGAGGTGGTAATGTTGGAGGCAAGAAGAAGGCCAAAGTTGCTGCAGAAGACTCTAGAGTCCGGGGTGAGTTGATGCCACCGCCTCAGTATATTGGGGAGCGCTTGTCTCTCTACACGAAGCTGAAAGCGGAACACGATGCCCTGTTGGCCGAGAGGGCCGAGAACGCCGCTCTCCCCATCAAGGTGACCCTCCCCGATGGGAAGGTGGTGAATGGCGAGTCCTGGAAGACCACGCCGTACCAGGTGGCGTGCAAAATCAGCAAAGTTCTCGCCGAGGACACGGTGATCGCTAAAGTGGACAACTCTCTGTGGGACTTGGACAGACCGCTGGAGAATGACTGTAGCCTGGAGCTGCTCAAGTTTGACGACGAGGAAGCCACAGCGGTGTACTGGCACTCCAGTGCCCATATCATGGGTGAAGCCATGGAGCGGGTCTACGGAGGCTGCCTCTGCTATGGTCCACCCATCGACACCGGTTTCTACTATGACATGTACCTCGACAACAACGAGTACATCTCAAGTGGTGACTTTGCCTGTTTGGAGACCTTGTGCAAGAAGATCATCAAGGAGAAGCAACCCTTTGAGAGGCTGGAGATTAAGAAGGAGACCCTCCTGGAAATGTTCAAGTACAACAAGTTTAAGTGTCGCATTCTGAATGAGAAAGTCACTACCCCTACTACTACAGTTTACAGGTGTGGTCCATTGATTGACCTGTGCTTAGGACCTCATGTGAGACACACCGGAAAGATCAAGGCCCTGAAGATTCACAAGAATTCATCCAGTTATTGGGAGGGAAAGGCTGACATGGAAAGCCTCCAGAGAATGTATGGAATCTCTTTCCCTAACCCCAAGATGCTCAAAAATTGGGAGACACTCCAGGAGGATGCAAAGAATAGAGACCACCGTAAACTAGGCCGGGAGCAGGAGCTGTTCTTCTTCCACGACCTGAGCCCAGGGAGCCCCTTCTTCCTGCCTAGAGGGTGCTTCATCTACAACACCCTGTTGGATTTCATCAGAAGTGAATACAGGAAGAGGGGCTTCCAGGAGGTGCAAACACCCAGCATCTACAACAACAAGTTATGGCAGCTCTCTGGCCACAGCGAGAACTACAGCGAGAACATGTTCTCCTTTGAGGTGGAGAAGGAGAATTTTGCCCTCAAACCCATGAACTGCCCCGGTCACTGTCTGCTGTTTGGCCATCAGTCCCGGTCCTGGAGAGAGTTGCCCATCCGCCTGGCTGACTTCAGCGTCCTACACAGGAATGAGCTGACAGGAACCTTGACGGGCCTCACCCGGGTTCGCCGCTTCCAGCAGGATGATGCTCACATCTTCTGCTCCATGGAACAGATTGAGGGCGAGATCAAAGGTTGCCTGGACTTCCTACAAGCCGTGTACAATGTGTTTGGACTGACATTCAAACTCAACTTGTCCACACGGCCAGAAAAGTTCATCGGAGACCCTCAGGTCTGGGACCAGGCAGAGGAGAAACTGAGAGACAGTCTAAATGAATTTGGGCAGGAGTGGGTTGAAAACCCTGGCGATGGAGCGTTCTATGGACCAAAGATTGACGTTCAGATTAAAGACGCCACCTGTAGATACCACCAGTGTGGCACCATCCAACTGGACTTCCAGCTCCCCAAACGCTTCAATCTCAAATTCGTCAGCGACGACGGGAAGAACAAGGAGCCGGTGATCATTCACAGAGCCATCCTGGGATCAGTGGAAAGGATGTTCGCCACTCTGACCGAATACTATGGAGGCAAATGGCCTCTATGGCTCTCCCCCCGCCAAGTGATGGTCGTGCCTGTGGGACGCGCGTGCGACGAGTATGCACAGAAGGTCCATCAGGAGTTCCACAGCAGCGGTTTCATGGCCGACGTAGACCTGGACCCCGGGTGCATTTTCAACAAGAAGATCCGAAACGCAGAGCTGGCCCAGTACAACTTCATCCTGGTGGTGGGAGAGAAGGAGAAAGCGAGCGACACCGTTAATGTGCGAACGCGGGGGGACAACACGCTGCACGTGGAGTGCAGCGTGAAGGAGTGCATCAAGCGTCTGCAGACGCTGATGTCCCGCAGGAGTCTGGACGCCGAAAAGGAGTTCCACGCTGGCTTTAAATCCTCGCCGTGTCCTTCCCCTATTCAAAATGGTTCAAACGCCACCGTGTTGGACGTCTTAAAATGTGACTCTGCGGAGATAGTCCTCGCTCAGCCCATGGACAAGATGCCGGACCACAGTGCCCTGATGATGTTGGCGCAAAGGGAAAATAAGCTGATGGAGGAGAATGCCAAACTGAAGAAGGATATTGAGGAACTGCAAGAGATGAGAGAGAGACGTTGTCTCTGTAATTTGACCTCAAACTAATTAAACAAACCCGCGTGTTTTCATGATGCTGAATCCATTCCAAGCATTAGTTTTGCATAAAAACACTCATTGGGCTAAATTTGAGGTTTTTTGTGCAAAACTAATGCTTGGAATGGATTCAGCATCATGAAAACACACTAGTTTGACATGTCACATGCTACTTAAAGCAAAAGGAAATCTAGAAAAGATGTACCTTATATAGGATGTCTATGGTGGCCATACTGTACAGGCCATTTTCAACACTTCCCCTCAGACAATTCCAGGCAACCTTTTTTCTGTTATTCAGGATATATTGAAGATACAAAATCAGCTGAGTTTGTTTCTTTTGCAATTAGTTTGAGGTTGATCCTGTATTTTCCAAAAATGTCCTGCACTAAAGAGATCCTGGAGATTATTGAACCAAATAATTAAAAACATTAGGCATGGATGACAGGTTATTTTCCCTTATGGAGATCAATAATGACACAATACACAATGTTCCCCTAGGAGAATGATTAAGTTGATTCATATACACATTGAAAAATAAATAAACAAGACATTGAACACTAAACAAATATAAGGGGTGATCAGAGAAGACCTGTTTACTGCAGTCTTCACAGGAACTGAAGAATGTTCTCATCAACATAATAACGTGTTGTGAATCCCACATTTTAAGGAGGGTTTAACCAATTGGATGTTGGGATGGGGAACAATAGCCTACAATAGATCTAAAAGCTCACAACAACATTGTGAGCTGGTAGATCGGCTATATTTGGTGAAGTCTAGAGGTTTGCAGTTGATTTGGATGGAACGGTCAAGGCATGCAGTGATGACGACACCACCACAAGCCTCCATCAGTAGCTGTCCGGGTTAATGTTAAAGCAAATCGCTATCCAAGGAAGACAGACCGGTCGGTCATCGACATCAGAAAGGATAACGTACTTTTTTGTTTTACATTTCTGCTTTCTTCCGACAGGGACAGTGAGCGAGAGAGTCGGGAAAGGTGGAGGAGAACAGGGCACAGCAGATTAAGCGTCCGGGTGGCTGGCTGGGAGTTGAACCTAAACTTTAACCATGCACCCTAACCTTTAACCATGCACCCTAACCTTTAACCATGCACCCTAACCTTTAACCTTTAACCATGCACCCTAACCTTTAACCATGCACCCTAACCTTTAACCTTTAACCATGCACCCTAACCTTTAACCATGCACCCTAACCTTTAACCATGCACCCTAACCTTTAACCATGAACCCTAACCTTTAACCATGCACCCTAACCTCTAACCATGCACCCTAACCTTTAACCATGCACCCTAACATTTAACCTTTAACCATGCACCCTAACCTTTATCCATGCACCCTAACCTTTAACCATGCACCCTAACCTTTAACCATGCACCCTAACATTTAACCTTTAACCATGCAACCTAACCTTTAACCATGCACCCTAACCTAACCTTTAACGATGCACCCTAACCTTTAACCATGCACCCTAACCTTTAACCATGCACCCTAACCTTTAATTAACCTTTAACCATGCACCCTAACCTTTAACCATGCACTCTAACCTTTAACCTTAACCATGCACCCTAACCTTTAACCATGCACCCTAACCTTTAATTAACCTTTAACCATGCACCCTAACCTTTAACCATGCACTCTAACCTTTAACCTTTAACCATGCACCCTAACCTTTAACCATGCACCCTAACCTAACCTTTAACTATGCACCCTAACCTTTAACCATGCACCCTAACCTAACCTTTAACCATGCACCCTAACCTTTAACCATGCACCCTAACCTAACCTTTAACCATGCACCCTAACCTTTAACCATGCACTCTAACCTTTAACCTTTAACCATGCACCCCAACCTTTAACCATGCACCCTAACCTTTAACCATGCACCCTAACCTAACCTTTAACCATGCACCCTAACCTTTAACCATGCACCCTAACCTAACCTTTAACCATGCACCCTATAACCTTTAACCATGCACCCTAACCTTTAACCATGCACTCTAACCTTTAACCTTTAACCACTGCCCTCCTGTTAGTTAATCACCAAGCATTTCCCCAGGTGGAACTCCTTGGCTGAGTGACCATCTCAGCTAAACAGGAAACAGTATTCAACAATAACATCATGACTGCAAAATACAAATGTGCAAGTTAATAAAGTGCCAATATGCTATGCAAAATAAGTAACAGAGGACCACTCTGTTACATGTACCATGAAAATCTATTAATGTTGCATCCCTATAACCAGTAAGACGCGCAAACGCGGGAAGCGAACGCAGCTCGTACATATTTGGGTTTTGGACGTATAGCTGCTTTGGGGACTCCTTATATGGTTATGGCTGAGTCATGGTGACGTAATCACTCAGCTCCATATATGGGCACAAAAGCGGGACAGACAGACAGACACACAGACAGACATGATCTGCTAGGTCTCATAGTAAGTGCTCACTGCGTTCGCAATGAAGCATAGCATCCGTCGATTTGTCTGCACAGTTAGCCTACTATGTGGTTACTGTCATGCAGTGACATCATCATGATGATACAAGGCACCGCGCTCACTTCACATGGGTGTTATTTCTGTTATTTCCCTCCAACACTTTCAGAATTAACATTCAAACACATACTAGAGCGGTGCCCGTTGGAGCCTCTACAGCGGTGACCGTTGGGCACTGGCCTACTTGGAACGATGCAAGTTGGAAATGCATGCCCAGATATTATGTCTGTGTCCCTTTATTGCCCATATATGGAGTTATTTGTCAGGCATGCCCAAATATGGAGTGTATATGCACTGTATGCATACGTCAGAATGATGTCAGAACAGGCCAGCTCCATATATGGACACTGGCCAGGGGCCCTGTCCAGAGCCCGGGCAGAGGCCTTTTTGGGGCGGTTCTGGACAACCGTGGGTCCGACCGACTCAACACCGGGCAATGTACCCCCTGTGGGGGTGTGGAACGCGTTTGTCGAATTTGAAGTCGGTGTTATTAAAGTTGGAAAGAAAAAACCAGGACCCCACTAGTGACGTCATGTGGCAGCCACAGTGGCGTCAGTATTTTTCAACAAATTCTAAATTTTGACCAACTCAGCCATCTCCATATTTGGGCAAAAAAACACATAAGTGTGCACGTCACGTGCATACCAAGACCGTTGTGGTAGGCACGTGTGGCATGCACTGTATGCACTGTGTGTGATGTCAGGTCAGAGCACTGCAAGTCAATCTATTTAAGGTGTGAAGATGCCTTAAGAGCGGCCATTTAAAAAGAGGTCCAGCCTCAGCTTATAATATACATATAATATACATGAAACTGGAAGTTCAGTAGGAATTCAGTATTGTAAAGAAAGCTAAAAACCAACACAAGGTACCGTCACAACCGTAACATTATCAGGTATATGCAAAAACAAATCTATAATACGTTGTTTTATTCTCAATAGAGGGGAAGGTAGCAATTGTGTTGCTCTCGGCACATAATGCTGCATAAACAGCAGAGCTGGGACGTCGAGTCTGTAGCAGCATACTTGGCTGCTCGATGCGACTGAAGTTCATGGCACACTTTGCCTCCTACCATGACTCCCCATCACCGGGAGACGAGAACTTGCTGTTGCACGAGCCCGAAAGGGACAAATCCCAATGGCATCACATAGAAAACCTGGATCTATTTTTCCGGAGGGTCTACAACCTGCACCAGAAGAACGGATTTGCCTGCATGCTGCTGGGGGAGATCTTCGAGCTGGTTCGGCTGCCATTTGTGGTCGCTTTCACGCTGTTCCTGCTCTACTGCGTGGACTACGACGTCCTCTTCGCCAACAAGCACGTTGTGAACCACACGGCGGGCTCCTCTAAAGTCACCCTGGTCGACGCCGTCCTCCCCGCTGACGTTTGCGGCGCTCGTATCCGCAACAGCCGGCTCGTTATATTTGTGCTGGCGATCTCCGCCGCGTTCTGGCTGCACCGGCTGATCAAGTTCGCCTGCAACGTCTGCCGCTACTGGCGGATCAGGTCCTTCTACGTCGGTGCTCTCAGGATGCCCATGTCGGAGCTGACCTCCGTAAGGTGGCAGGAGGTCCAGGCCAGGATAATGGAGGTCCAGAAGGAACACCAGATGTGCATCTCCAAGAAGGAGCTGTCGGAACTGGACATCTACCACCGTATCCTCCGCTTCGAAAACTACATGGTCGCCATGGTGAACAGGTCTCTGCTTCCTGTGTCCTTCCGGCCTCCTTTGCTCGGAAAGATTGCGTTCTACACGTGCGGTCTCCGATACAACTTTGAGCTCATCTTCTTTTGGGGGCCGGGCTCCCTGTTTGAGAGCGAGTGGAGTCTTAAGCGAGAGTACAAGAGAGGAGGTGACCGGCTGGAGCTGGCAGATAAGCTGGCTTCTCGTATATTGTGGATCGGCATCGCCAATCTCGTGCTCTGTCCGGTCATTCTGGTGTGGCAGTTTCTCTATGCCTTTTTTAATTACACCGGGGTGATCATGCGGCAGCCGGATTTTTTGGGAGCAAGGAGCTGGTCCCTCTACGGTCGATGTAACTTGCGTCACTTCAACGAGCTGGACCACGAACTCGCGTCGCGTCTCGGCAAGGCATACGAGGCTTCATCCAAGTATTTGAACAGTTTTCAGTCCCCACTGCTGACTGTGGTGGCTAAGAACATAGCGTTCTTCGCCGGCTCTCTCCTGGCTGTTCTTGTCATCTTGACCATCTACGACGAGGACGTTCTACAGGTGGAATATGTCCTCTCCGCCATCACGCTGCTCGGGGTGTGCGTCAGTGTCTGCAGGTCATTAATTCGGCACGAGCACAAGGTGTTGTGTCCCGAGCAGCTGTTGAGGGTAGTACTGGCACACATCCATTACGCCCCGGACCACTGGCAGGGGAACGCGGACAGGCACGAGACCCGTCGCCAGTTCTGTCTGCTCTTCCAGTACAAGGCCGTCATTATCCTGGAGGAGCTGGTCAGTCCAGTAGTGACCCCCTTTATCCTGATCTTCTCCCTGAGGAGGAAGTCCCTGGAGATCGTCGACTTCTTCAGGAACTTCACCGTGGAGGTGGTCGGGCTCGGAGACGTTTGCTCCTTTTCTGAGATGGACGTTAGGCGGCATGGACACCCTGCGTGGATGTCGGAGGCCTCCTTTCACCAGCAGGTGGAGGGCGGGAAGACGGAGCTGTCTCTGATGCACTTTGCCATTACCAACCCCCGGTGGCAACCTCCCCACGAGTCTGAACAATTCATTAGTCAGTTCAAAGAGCGGGTCCAGAGAGAGGCAGACCCACACACAGTCACCCTACTGTCCCAGTCTGAGCCAAGGAGTCTCATTTCAAACCTCTTGGCAGGCTCGACCACCTTAGCTTCTGTTCATTCTGGCTCGGACGGCTCTTTGGCCAATCACGCTGCTGTCAGCATTGATGAGAGGGCCTTGAGCCCCCTCTCGCCAGACAGCAGCAGTCTTCTACCGAGAGGCAGCTTCAACGCTCATGGCCACACCATAGACACAAGCAGGCCATTAATGGCAGACTCTGGGGCCCATGCACGTATGATCAACTCGGGCGGCAGTGCGCGGGAGGGACAGATGATCAGTTCCGTTCTGTCGGAGTACGCCTCCTCCACCGAGATGAGCATGCATGTGCTCTACATGCACGACTTTCACAAGCAGCAGTCTCACGGCGAGCAGTCTCATTGCACATGGCACACGCAGGAGAGCGGCGACAGCACCCCAGACGAGGTCAGAAGTGACCCCAGCCCTCAAGCCAGACACTTCCCCGGGACACACACCTTCCACACATCAGTCCCCAGTCCCTCCGATATTCCCAGCTTGGCTTCAGCCACCTGCAGTACTACCACAGGCCAGGAGTGGGTCTCGTTGCAGAGCCGCAGCCAGCGTCACTATGGAGGAACCACAACAGATTATTTAGTTTAGATGCAGGGGCCAGGGTGGTATCCCATGATGGGAGGGTGGGCATATAGGACAGGAAGCCCCATGGAACCACAACACCATTCCAGGGGAGGACTGTGAGTATGAAATACCTCTTCACCAGTGGTGGGCAAAGTAAACAACCCCATTCGAATGAAAATCAACCGATATCAACCAGTTTGCGATTAGGGAACACAGAGACATCCCATGTGGCGGACACATTCAGTCTTAACCGGCCACGTGAGTCCCCTAACCTCATATCAGTCTTAACCGGCCACGTGAGTCCCCTAACCGCATCAGTCTTAACCGGCCACGTGAGTCCCCTAACCTCATCAGTCTTAACCGGCCACGTGAGTCCCCTAAACGCATCAGTCTTAACCGGCCACGTGAGTCCCCTAACCGCATCAGTCTTAACCGGCCACGTGAGTCCCCTAACCTCATATCAGTCTTAACCGGCCACGTGAGTCCCCTAACCTCATATCAGTCTTAACCGGCCACGTGAGTCCCCTAACCTCATCAGTCTTAACCAGCCATGTAAGTCAGTTTCACAATGTTTTCACTTCCGGGGCAGTAATTTCAGGTCTGTGTTTTCTAATGGCTCCAGTATACAGGCAGTAGGTGGATATTATATATGTCCACTGATCTACAGCGTAGGTCTTGGCCAGCGTGATCCCAGTGGTTCCTAAAATTTTTAGCTCAAGACCCACATACTTTTAGTGTGTAGGAAACAGGGAAAAATTACATGTACTCGAGACCTGTTGGTCTGCGATTCTAAATCTAAATCAAATGTCATATATCGACAGTATGGTGGATCTGAGACTAGGAATTCATACACAAAGTGTTAAAACTATTAGCAAAAAAAAAGATGAGACAAATATTCAAATGTACTTGCAGCCACAGACTCAGATCAAACTCAGACAAATCATTACAACACTTTATCACCAAAACTACATCACCTCCAAACAACGCGATTTCCAACGCGATGGACCTGATAACCCCAGACCTAGGATATTCTATCTAGTCTACCACCCAAAATCCACAAGGATCCACAGACTTGGACTATTCCCTTCGAGGTGTCTCCCGGCAGACCTATAGTGTCAGACTGCAGCAGTGAGTCCTACCACATAGCACAATACATAGACCACTTCCTCAACCCCCTCTCCTGATACATGCCAGTTATTTAAGAGACACATATGACTTCCTAGAAAATATCAAGCCCATAGCCGTGCCACCACACACATACATTTTCACCATAGACATTGACAGCCTTTACACTAACATACATACTGTAAAGCCACTGGTTTACAGGCAGTTAGAAATCTTTTCCAGACACACCCGGACAACACTAGACCAGACAATGCCATTTTACAACTTTTAGAACTCAGTCTCAATTGCAATGATTTCACCATGGCTATGGGCAAGAAATTTGCACCCGCTTATGCCAACATATATACTGTATGAGTGAGTGGGAGAGAGAGGCCTTGGCAGATTTTGAACACACACCATGCTTCCATAACGATCAAACATATCATTCATCCAACAGAGATTAACTTCCTGGACACCACCGTACTTTTTCATACAATAGATCATACACATAAACGACTACTGACAAAAATATATTTTAAGGACACAGACACACACGGCACTACTCCATAAACACAGCTACCACCCAAAGCACACCTTTGCAGGAATCATCAAATCACAAATCATTCGGTTTTTCAGGATTTCATCCAATAGGGAACATTTTAATCAGGCCACACACACACTTTTCACAGTCCTCAGAAGGAGAGGCTACAGCAAGAGATTCTTGCATACATTCAGGAACAATGCCCTGGCCTCTCTCTCCCCCACCTAGTCACTCTCCACAAACACTCTGCCCCTCTCACCCCAAATTCTAACCCTAACCTCAGCCCTAGCTTTCCTCCCCAGCCACCTCAGAGCATGCATCCGAATCAGAGGCCTCTCTCTGGCGCAGGGACAGGGACGGACCTGGACGGGGCCCACACATTACCCTCTCCTCTACTGTATGTCTTCCCTCCTCCAACTCTTCTTCTCATACAGTCCATCGGCTCATCTGGCCCGGTGGACTCAAGGACACGGAGGTACAACATAGAGCCACACACCAAGCCACTGAACTGAAATCTGGACGTAAACATTGCAGTCATGTGAACATTGAAATCTACCAATTTATTTAACTTACCAATTGTTGAGGGAAGAAACCCTCTCACAATACCTTTCTTGTAACCACCGTGCCATCCTCTTTGATCAACATCAAATAAAAGGTACTGGCTCGCACAGTGGCAAGAGTGACTTTAGACTCTTATTTTCAACATAACAAAATGACAAACAGTCTATTTTTGTCGGAGCCCTTAGAAAAGTGTTGAGAACCACGGCTTTAGAAGGCATTCGTAGAATCGGCCTTAGAGAGAGGGAGAGGTCTAAATGTTTTGATGAATTGAACAATGTGGACCCTGTTGTAAACAAGTGTAATGCTTAATTGGGTCGTCCACTCACAGTTAACAGTCTTTGTATTGAGTTTGTGCTTGAAATGTACTGTAATTCTACAAACTGTTAATAAATATTTAAATCAAAATTCAATCAATCAATCAAAGAGAATTACCAAGAGATAATGTGTGTGGTGGTGAGAGAGAGCACTTGTCTGTGGCCCATGTTGTATATTATTATTCTCACCATCCATGCACTGTATTTCTTACTCAATATCCTCTTCATCCCAAGTGGGACACAATCTGCCTCCATCGGGACCTGTCTTGTGCTGCATGTTGTGCCCTTAGAGTATATAAGGTTGTGCCTCCCTCGCCCCAATTAAGGTTCATCCGTTTTAGCTCGGCTGTCACGGTTGGTCGCCACTGCCGGGTGGTTTTGGGTCGACCTCGACTCCTCCTCCTTACTGGGGTGCACTGTATGCGGTTCACTAAATAGCCTGGCATGGTAAAGATGGACCACAAACACAGTGTTGCTGATGCAGTTTTCAATATTTTGCTCGGTTCTACTCTACGTGACTAGACTACGATACATTAGGGATATATGCAGAAACATGCAGGACAAGTTATGTCTTTCTTCTTTTTTTTTGGTTGCATAAAATAAATATGCTCTTTTTTTGTGGATGCTGAGAATATATTACATTACATATATATGATTGTTGGGAGGGTGTAGGACTGGCGGCATGATAGGTAACTCTTTAATTAACCATTTTATGTATGCCAATGATTTGGCCATTGTTTCCCCGTGTAGTGCTGGGTTCCAGCAGCTACTGAACATTTGCTCTGAGTATGGGGTCGCGTATGACGTCATATACAATGCCAAAAAGAGTGTGGTAGTCATTTGCAGGACCAAGGAGGATCAGAAACAGCATTTTCCAGTGTTCTACTTGTCGGATCAAACCCTCTCAGTATGCAGCAGTAAATATTTGGGGCACATCATTACAGATAAGATGATGCTGACGTATAGACAGCGAAGAATGCTCTATGCCTAAGCTAATATGTTAGCCAGGAAATTTCACTACTGTTCAGTTGAGGTCAAGGTGAACCTATTTAGAGCGTACTGCACCCCGCTGTATACAGCCCCCTTATGGGTGAACTATAAAAAAGAGAGTCTGCGCAAGCTAAAGGTGGCTTATAATGATGCCCTCAGGATTCTCCTGAAGAAGCCTAGGGGTGGCAGTGCTAGTCAGCTCTTCTGTGACTCTGGTCTAACCACCTTCCAGGCTCTCTTGAGAAACCTCATGTTCAGCTTTAAAAGCAGACTTGATGGGTCACAAAATAACGTGATTAAGGTGTTGACTAATCCTAGGTTTAGCACTGTTAGATACCGCTCTTTGATGTGGAAACATTGGTATGAGTGCCTCCTATAGATGTTTTATTATTATAATTTTTACGAGAGTTTTAGAGTTTTATGAACCAATGTATTTATTTGTAACTGTTTTGTATGTTTTTAATTGTTGTTTGTCATCTACTGGCTACGGCTGTCAATAAAGTTTCATTCATACATACATACATCTCAGAAGTTGAAGCAGTTTTTAAGGACCCACTTTTAGGCCAGTGCAACAGCATGCTTTTGCCTTTTTTAAACCTTACCCATTTTAACCAAATACATACATACATATTACGTTACCTTTTACCCACCCAACATTGCAACATTTCTTAATTACATCACCATCAACAGCCAACATACCATACATAGGCTACATACAGTACATACATACCATTTTCGGTCCAGCCGACGACAATACTTGCACGCTCTGCTTGCGCAACTAATAACCTAAACCAAGGCATCAAAAGAATAACATAGCCTACTTCATGTATACTGTACGTCATCCTAGAAGCAACAAATGTCATTACTATAGGCCTACTGTCGTAAAAAGTCACACTATAAAAGGTTACAGACAGTAGGCTGCAGTAGTACAGGCCTATACCCTATACTGTTGTAAAAGAGTCATAGTATGTCGACAAAAATGTGGTTATAAAGTCAAAATATCAGTTATATCACCATCTTTGGAGCCACTCTTCACATTTACAGAACTGTCATAAATATAATGCTTGTGGTGGTTGCCACTGCCAGTTGTTGTTATAATCTACCACTAGATGGTAGTATTGTCACACTAATGGGATAAACTGACAATTTTGTAGATATAGTGGCAAAGGTAGACTATACTGTACATTGCATTTTTCACTTTGGTGGTTTGAGCACATTTTCAAATAAGATGGGTTCAGCCTCAACATTTTTACATACCGGTAATTAAAATAAATTATTTATAAATAAATGAATTAAAGAATCTCTGTTACGAGCAGTTATGTAACCAGGACATGGACTCAAAACGGCTCCTCAATTGTTCTTCCATCCTGTTAAGTGCAAGCTCTTGAAGAACATGGCCCACCATGAAGTGCACTTGACCTGTAATTGAGTCTTAAGAGCAAAAGTACAGACAGTTCCTCTATTATCTTCCCCCTGGATTACATTGTACTTCAGCTTCCTGTAAAAGCAGGAGCCCATATAGAAAGCCTTATGGCCCTCCTTGTTACTCTAAGTACCTGAGATGGAGGTGGAAAACCACTAGGTTGCCATTATCCCATATTAGTGCAATCATATATGGCATGATTATTGATTGGCAGGTTATATGAATTAAGTCTCTTGACTTTTCTGGCACGGCATGCAATTTAGCACACATTAAACTCAACAGACGGACGGCAAAGAGCTCACACTGTTAATTGAAAACTTATGTTGAGGTAGGTAGGCACCAAGGGTTCATAACTTCATACCTCAATGTCTCCAATACCTGACAGTGAGTGGGGTCAGCCAGCTGCTACTGTACTGCATAATGTATGTATGTATGTATGTATTTGGTTAAAATGGGTGGGGTTTAAAAAAAGGCAAAAGCTTGCTCTGGTGCACTGGCCTAAAAGTGGGTCCTTAAAAACTGCTAAAACGTCTGAAATGTATGTATGTAGGTATGTATGTATGTATGTATGTGTGTAGTATTTAAAAAGGGGGGGCTTTTTAGTAAAAAGCCCAGCCCACAAAACCTTCATATATTTAAAACAAATCCAAAATAAGGTTACCAGTGAAGGGCAAAATGCCTATTCACTGGGGACTATGCAAGGCAGAGGCGTCCACCCCCCTGAGTCCAAGTTAAGCTAGACCGCATACCTAAGTATGTATGTATGTATGTATGTATGTATGTATTTGGTTAAAATGGGTGGGGTTTAAAAAAAGGCAAAAGCTTGCTCTGGTGCGTATGTATGTATGTATGTATGTGTGTGTGTGTGTGTGTGTGTGTGTATGTATGTGTGTATGTATGTATGTATGTGTAAGAATATATTATTGGCTGTTGATTGGCCGAGCTTTGCATAACGTTTGTAGTAGCTAATTGGCTGTTGTTGGTTACGTAACCAATCTATGTTTTACAATCGTTTATAAAGACATAAATTTACTTGCAGGTGCAGAAGACCAAACTATTCAAGCGTTATAGAAATGTTCAAATTACTTTTCAAGAGTCAAGTGGGAGGGACTGCAGCAACCACACTTTGCAACTTTTCTAGCTATTATTATTATTATTATTATCATCATCTTGTCTCCCACCCCCGTGACACTGGGCCTGGCTGCATGCCAATCCCCTACTCTTTCCTCTTTCTCCACTGTATAGCTATCAAATAAAGGCTGAGAATAACTAAAAAGAAATAAAGAAAGCTTCTGAAAACAATATTTCATGACCATAATGAGCCGATCACACTTGTTAAGAATAACTTGGTCTAGAATATTATTCCTATAAACATTCACCTACAGAGTTTATTAACCCAGTTTACTTGTGTATCCCTCAGCGCACACACCCTCTGGTGACATCAAGAGCAGAGATGGCTGTTTGCAGAGAGACTCAGAGCACCAGCTGTCTTTTAAAAAGCAACGGATGAAAGCCAGTTGATTGGAGATGTGCTGCTCCCTAATCATCAATAATTCACAGCTTTCGACATTTTGAACTAATTATGGTACATCGATGGCCTATTTGGAACAGGCCAGTCAGAGGAGAGCAAATAACTGCATTGCATTGGGACATTATTTTTGAGGCGCTAAGACCCTCCTATAGGCTATTCAGCTAACATTAAACACAAACATTAAATGCCATTGACAATGGAGAATTTACGTCATATGTGTCTGAGCAAATCGGCACGCTAAGAGCGCCCCTCACTTCACACATGTGTGATTTTTACTACACCAGTTGGGCAAATGACCACACACCCCCGACAGTTCCCAGGCCATTTCCATTGGATAGCGATGGCAACATTTCTGATCAAAATAACAGAAACGTTGGGAGCATACTTATACTTAGCTACAGTTCACGTCCCAAAGATCATGGGTTCACAATTCAAATCCCAGTGTAAGTGAACAGATTGTTTTGGGAAACCAAAGCATGCCCTGAATAAATTGTGTTAGGTTAGCAAAGTTGCAAATGGGTTGAATCTAGAGTTGCAACACAAGCCATTGACAGCCCATTCATCCAAAAAAAAAGTCAGATCTGATTGTATTAAACAACGTTAAACTCACCAACATTGCAGCTGTACGGAAAGCTTTAATTATCGTCTTTCAATCTGCAGTGTTTGTTTCATAAAAACCCACCGTACACATGTGATATGAGCCACCTTCTGTCAAGAATTTCTGTGCAGGTGATTTCTATAAGTGTAGGAGTTTGGAAGCGCTCGTTGGAAGTCATTCAACAGCCCTGCGTACTAGCACCTGTTTTCAATTTGCACATAATGCAGGAAGCAGCAGCCAGAATGCATGCATAACATATCACATACAGTACACGAATAAGCAAGCTGTATTCAAATATTCAGACATCTCATTCACATGAAGGAAATGTATACCTTCTTTGTATAGTTTCTTGTCCATCTATCTTGTGTCAAAATTGCTCTAGTCTACATAAATTAAACTCAGTGTGCACTCAGGATGGTCTAAAGTGCCAGACTCAAGATTAGTTAGCTTCCATACGAATGAACAGGACTTCTGGAGGTGTGGGTTCAAATCCCACTCCTGAGAAGATGTTTTCCAATCACAGTACATCTGTGCACCAAGACACATTTTAATACATATTGTACAGGGAAATGTATTTAAATGATTCCAAATGTTGAAAAGCTATTTGCAAGTTTGCAAGTATGCAATAACCTGCACCTATGCAGTGGTTGGAGGTGGTCTCTGAAGTTTGCTATGCTATACTAGAAATGTAGACCCTGGTGTTGGGTATATGTATTGGCTCAGGAACGTGATGCCTGGCTTAATGGCACTCTTAACACTCTTTTTGGAAAAAGCAAATATATGCGAGTAGGGCAACCAAATCGTCAGCGACGTCCCTGTCGTTTGGTCCCCACAAGGATAGTACTATGTACTGTAAACCACACGCGCACACACACACACACACACACACACACACACACACACACACACACACACACACACACACACACACACACACACACACACACACACACACACACACACACACACACACACACACACACACACACACACACACACACACACACACACACACACACACACACACACACACACACACACACACACACACACACACACACACACACACACACACACACACACACACACACACACACACACACACACACAGGGAGAGAGGAGATGTGTTTACCACCACCTGTGTGTAGTGTTTGGGATTCCAGGCATGGCCTTCTTATTTAGAACTGATAGGTTGGAGGACTGAGAGACTCCAAGCTTTGCTGTGTTTTAATTAGTCTGTCGGTGAAGTGTTATCTTCCCAACACGTCCTATTTGTATTCTCAAAAGGGCGCCGATAATGGCCCCTGCAGCTCAGCGAACAGAGGCTGTTTCCTTCATCAGACGGGGCTTAATGACCTCAGCTCTTCAAATAAAAAAAAGAATGGAAAAGAGAATACTAACAAACAAACAACAAGAAGAGGAAGAAAAACATGACTGCATAATAATTATTCTGTTTAACAATCCAGTTGACAATTCAATTTTCCGTCATGTTGCCGTGTTTTCATCAACCAAGAGTGAATTCCTCCTCCATCAACAGGGATGGTATAGTGCCACAATGCCACTGTGGGAAAAATAATATTTCCCAGGCCCACTTGACAGTGCACACAGTCAAAAAGCCTTGCAGCACACAAACTGATGAGAGTGTTCAGGCATTTATCTGCCTTTGTGATCCACTTTAGTTGATAAAAGGTGACGTTTATCCAGACAGAGTCATTCATTTTGGTGACACTCTGCTACTGTGTTCCAGACAGACTCATTAAAAGGAGATGTCTAGACTTTGTTTAACCAAAAGAAGAGTTAAGGATTGGCCCCAATGGGCCCTAATGTCCCGCTGGAAGGCTGCATCATGGTTTTATTGTGATACATCTTTTCTCAGCCCGAGGTCTCTTGAAAAAGGAAACTGTTCAACTCACGCACAATTGAAAGTTACATGGACATTAACACCAACAAGGACACAGACAAGTGTCCTTGACTGCATGCACCACACTGTGCCAGAAGTGTCCTTGACTGCATGCACCATGCACCACACTGTGCCTTGCACCACACTGTGCCATGCACCATGCACCACACTGTGCCATGCACCATGCACCACACTGTGCCTTGCACCATGCACCACACTGTGCCTTCACATTTCACCACATTACTTACAATTGGAAGTAGGGTTATCCCTGTCCAATCACGTGATCGGTAATCAGGGCAGATCACGTCATTTCCAAATGACCGGAATCAGAAAGGAAGCAAGAACACGTGATCAGGACATCCCTAGTATCTATCAATACTATGATCCATATCATTTTGGATATTGTACTATTGGCATACGTGGAAAAATTGGTACATCATAAAATGCAATCATAAAAATAAAAAAAACAATTTAAACACTTATTTATCTGAAGAGTCTACCTATCTTGATACATAACACTAGACACAGACAGACAGCAATAATGTTGTCCATAATCTCCTGCTCAGTTAGCTGCTTGCCTGCTGCTTTGGAGAGCTTGATTGATTCTTTGGATTTCATCAAGACATCGCCACATGGCAGAGGCTGTAAAAGGCATTCCTTGAAAAGGCAGATTTCCAGGCCTTTGTCCCACAGCTTGTGAAACATTCGACAAATAAATCTCATCTCAGTGAAGTCACTCTGAGGCAGTACTGAGTAAATGACATGACAGCAGTGGTGGACAGTAACTAAGTACATTTACTCAAGTACTGTACTCAAGTACAATTCTGAGGCATTTGTACTTTGAGTATTATACTTTTACTTCTCTACTCCACTACATTTCAGAGGCAAATATTGTACGTTTACTCCACTACAATTATTTGAAAAGTTTAGTTACTAGATACTTTGATTATAATTACAAAACTTCAGCCCTACTGTTACTGTATATACTGTACATTTCGGGCCGATCTGCAAGCTTACAATGTGTCGCATAGCATAGGATTAGATCTGTGCATTCACTTATAGGGGCCTAGCCATGCAGTCTGTGACATCAGTACTGTATGACATTCAGTACTGCATGACAGCGGTACTGATGGACTTCAATGTGACCGCCATTGAATCCAGAATAAAATGGGTATTTGCATGCATAAAGTGAGTGGAAATCGAGTGGCAAAGTGAGTTCATCGTTGTTTAATAGGACTTTTCTGTTTGGATGTATGGGCTGTCAAGGCCAGAAAGTAGTTCTTTCCCACAAACAGATATACAGACAAACAGACAGACAGGTTCACGCAGGTTCCGAAAGCATAAAATCCCCACGTGAAAAAATGGGTTGCAAAAACCGTGGGATAAGAACTATAAAGTAAAAGGGAAAAAAAGGAAATAAGAATCACCCCACGCGTGGAGGTAATAACTGTCAAATGGGCTTTAAAGTAGCATGCTCCCGATGTGGCAGTTAAAGGCTCAATAAATGCCACAATGACAATTTACTGATGAACAGCTTGGATTTGGGCATTCTTTTCAGGGATAAATTGGTTTATTTTGATTTAATTTGGAAGTGTTTCTGAGGTTGTATTAGATCTGGCATGAGTGAGACTGGACTGGAGGTGGCATATGCAACATTTATGTGTGTGTGTGTGTGTGTGTGTGTGTGTCACACACACATGCCTGTCAAAGGTGTAAACACTTGTCTGTGGAATGACGCATACTGTACCACTATAGAAGAGATTAAAAATAAATAAATAAAAGCCTGGCGTAGAATGAGACTCTGTCAGAGCCTGCCTCCTGTGGCTGCCTTTGTTTATCACAATAAAGAAAATATTCTGAATAGAACTGGACTGCTGACCCAGAACCCCTTCATCTTTCAGTTTTCAATGTGGCGTTCCAGACCAAATCCCTGGACGAGCCGGTCAAAGACAGCCACCAACAACAATATGCGCGCAGAATGATAACTCAGTGATATGTCCATTGTAAGTGGAATTGAAATTGTAGAGCCATATTCATTAGTTACATTTTGGACCCTTGCCTGATATAACATGACACGCTGCCAAACCAGATGGACAATACTTGGGTGTAGAGGAACATTGAAAAGTGAGAGGCCGCTTGGGACACAAATGCCGCAGGTTCGATTCCCAGCAATGTGTCAAAGTGCCCACGGATATGACACTTAAGCCCTAAATGCGCTCAAGTAGTCTGACCACTTGGGGCAGCAATTAGCTGGGCCCAGCTGAAAAGGGATCAAGTAGGTCTAATTATAATAGCACGTGGCACCCTCCCGGTGACACCATGAGGTTGGTACTGCAGGTCCAACTCTACAGTGTTGCATCACCCACTTCCAATGTTATCAACCCACCAGGAAGATGCCCTGGGGGCAAGGGCGCGTGCGTGCATCTGCCTGGGTGACGGCAGACAAGTGAAATGACTGCCGCCGAAGCGAAAACATCTTGAAACTGCACTGTACAACAACTTCACTTTGATTTTTTACGTGGCCGGTTACGACTGAGGTTAGGGTTAGATTTAGAGTTAGTACAGTAATGGGGTTAGGGTTAGATTTAGAGTTAGTACAGTAATGGGGTTAGGGTTAGATTTAGAGTTAGTACAGTAATGAGGTTAGGGTTAGATTTAGAGTTAGTACAGTAATGGGGTTAGGGTTAGATTTAGAGTTAGTACAGTAATGGGGTTAGGGTTAGATTTAGAGTTAGTACAGTAATGGGGTTAGGGTTAGATTTAGAGTTAGTACAGTAATGGGGTTAGGGTTAGATTTAGAGTTAGTACAGTAATGGGGTTAGGGTTAGATTTAGAGTTAGTACAGTAATGGGGTTAGGGTTAGATTTAGAGTTAGTACAGTAATGAGGTTAGGGTTAGATTTAGAGTTAGTACAGTAATGGGGTTAGGGTTAGATTTAGAGTTAGTACAGTAATGAGGTTAGGGTTAGATTTAGAGTTAGTACAGTAATGAGGTTAGGGTTAGATTTAGAGTTAGTACAGTAATGAGGTTAGGGTTAGATTTAGAGTTAGTACAGTAATGGGGTTAGGGTTAGATTTAGAGTTAGTACAGTAATGAGGTTAGGGTTAGATTTAGAGTTAGTACAGTAATGAGGTTAGGGTTAGATTTAGAGTTAGTACAGTAATGAGGTTAGGGTTAGATTTAGAGTTAGTACAGTAATGAGGTTAGGGTTAGATTTAGAGTTAGTACAGTAATGGGGTTAGGGTTAGATTTAGAGTTAGTACAGTAATGGGGTTAGTAGTCGGACAACGTGCCAAACGTGACGTCGGAGAATGGCTGACAACAACAACGTCAAAAGGTCCAAGGCTACTTTTGACCTATTTTCCAATTGCTTATTGCATATTTGAAGCTATGCCCCGGCTCAACACGGAGGTGTGTAGTACATGAGCTATAATGATAAAATGTTTATCCTGAGCAAAACACATTTATTGACAACATGCCTGCTGAGAAAACCAGCAAAAATCTGTTTATGCTGGTCTGTGCTGTTTTTCAACAGGGATAGCAGGCACCTTTCAAACATGCTTTTGCAGCAGGGTGCCTCCGAGTGCATACTGTACAGGCTGTTAAGATATTAGGATAGCACGTCACTAGCTGTGCTGTTTTTGATCAGAGTTCAGTGGGGAAGTCCCTCTGTGCTGGGATAATGTGCATAGACATACAGGCTGTGATCAGGTCATGTCCTCGTCAATATAGTGACAAATGGAAGCAGTGGTCTTTAAAAAAGATAAAACTAGATCTGCGTTGGTGTAATTAACCACTTAAACCATATATACTTTTTTGGCCGAGCTCCCCCCATGGGGGCCTGAACTTGACCCCCTCATTTTCTCGCTCTAGTCTACACCAAATCTCTTCGCGAAAAATAGCTGATCTATGGAGATTCGCGCAAGCATAGCCACTATGCAACTTTCACATGAGTTGCCGTTTGACAGTCAAAAAGTCCACAAACTGCAATGCTGAAACTTTCTGGGATCATCAGCGCTTCTCAATACATTAACAGCATTAGTCCTTTAATTTCATTCAGTGTTAACTCATTGAGACCAGAGGCCGATTCAAGAGATATCTTCTAAAATCGACCTAAACGGTTTTCTGAAATACCTACGTTGCTATATCAGTGGTTCTCAAACATTTCCATGTCAAGGAAATTATATGTATTTGGCCGCGGACCCCCCATCTCAAAAAATATTTAGCAGGGACCCCCCGGGAGCAAAGCTTTGAGTTTAAAATATCCGCTTGCCTTTAAAATATATTCAAAGATTTTCTCAAGATAGCATGAGATCTATACAAGCTCATGGCGCGGCACGAAGCGACGGCGCAGAGATATCACAGCTTGCACGGCAAACATGGCAGAATTGCTACATCACAGAAGATGCAGAATATAACTTGGTGGGTAGGCTATAGTCTGCATGGGGTATAGGCTACGCATTGAGTATTCAGTCTGCATTTCCATCATAGCCATTTGTTACCTACTGCAACAAAACCCTGCTCGGTGCCCCTGATAAAAAACGGCTGTTCTGTTTCAGCCTCAGGTAGAGCACCCACGTGTGGTCTGCTGTGGACGTGATTCCACTCAGCCTGATTGATTGTGACAGGTGTGCTGATGGACAAAAGCCAATAGGAGAAACTCCTGGCGCACGCCGTGGCAGCGAGCCAGGTCTTTCAACGTGTCTTCATATAATTGGTCCTCACTAATGATCATGATAAAATAGCAGGGCCATTCTTTTTTCTGTCTCATAGGAGGGCTGTGGGCAGTTCAGAATCCCGTCTACCAGTGACATCATCATTAGGCTGTTTCTTTAAGATTTAAAAAAAATATATATATATATATATTTAGATTTGTATTACCGTGAGAACGATGGCTTCCATTTTCGCATTGCAGCTTTTCAGGACTAGAAAGCCTGCTGTTTCTATTAGCTTGGACGCCCCATCGATGTCACTGGTGGACGGGTTTGTGAACTGCCCACAGCCCTCCTATGAGACACAGACCGAGTAGAAAGAAATTGTGCTATTTTATCATGATCATTAGTTAGGAGCAATTATATGAACATAGGTTGAAAAGTGGTGAATCTACAAGCTCACAATGCATCACAATGCGACGCATTGCGAGCTTGTAGATGGGCTATTTTCAAATGGCTGAAATGTATATAGGGCTGAAGTGGTTTATGTAGCTATGTAGCCTAATAATCAAAACGACAAAATCTACGTAAAGTAAAGTAAGTCAAGTTTTCAAATAACTGTAATGGAGTAAAAGTACAATATTTGCCTCTGAGATGTAGTGGAGTAGAAGTAAGATGCCCATAAAGGCTCTCACCCCACCCGTGGCGCACTTTGAGATTTGCAAAACCGCGTGCACCTTCGTGAATGTCGCTCGTCTGAATTGCATATCGTCAAGTCTTTTAGGAAATTATGCCTGGTTTAACCCATTCAGGACGGGAACCCCTTTTTGGTGTTTTAAGCACTGTGTTACCCTTTAGCTATTGAAAAATAGCAGATCTACAAGCTCGTAAGCTTGTAGATCTGCTATTTTTGAAAAAACGTGAAAATGTGGCCCAAATGTTTGAATATATTCTTTCAGAGCGAACATTTTTAACTCAAATCTTGAAATCTTTGCTTCTGGGGGGTCTCTGGAACAACACTTTCAGATGGGGGTCGGTGGCCTATTACATATAATCTTGGGGGTCCTCGACATGAAAATGTTTGAGAACGACTGACATAGAAACAGGTTTTTCAGAAAACTGTCAGGACTTAGAAGACGTTTGTAGAATCTGGTGTCAGGTCCTAACTGGGCTAAACACCCGCTGCCGATGAATGCGAGGCTTTTGTCTTCATTGAGCCTTTTATCTTGTGGGACGGGGATATGGGGGCCATCAATCATCTCCTTACACAGCAAGCTCAGAAGGTTGGCACAGCTTCACGGAGCAAGGCATCCTGGGTGGCGGGAAAACGTGTATTATCATCACCTAGGTAATTGGTAGAGGACCATCAGTCAAACGCCACCCAAATAATCTCATTAGGACGCATGTCTCGTTGCATGGCTATTTATGAGCAATGGTAGTGCTTTACCAATAACTCTGCAGTCGGGGAAGATACCACCCAACTCCAAAATAAAAAAAAAAAATCTGGAAATTAAAAATATATCTAGGCTACATTTTTCAGGGAATTTAAGAAAGCCGTACATTTTTATTTTGAAAACAAATAAATACTGCCTCATCAAAGTTGGTGTTGTGACTTAATTTATATATTGTTAATTACTTGCATGAGAGGGGGAGAGGTGGTGGAGTTAGTTGCTTTAGCAGACAGTTTGAGGGTCCAATGGAGTTAAGAGGTTTTGTGTTTTTTTACTACTTTCCATTGGTTCAATATTTTCGAAACAACACACAGACAGAAGAACCTCAAAAAGTGTGTTATTGGGTTTCCTCCCGACAGCAACGGTTATACAGGTATGAAGTTTTGGGCGTGTCAACGCAAATTATACATTAAATAATTTTGTGCAACATCAACAGCCTACTGTTATGTATTGTCATCTGCTGTAGTTGTCTCTCTGCACAGCTGGAGATGGCTTTTTGTTGAGCTCAAATTCTATTTGTTCAAGATGGCTCCCCTGGTTCTCTCCCAAGATGCATAGCATGCGGCGGATTAGGGCCCAAAAATGCAATCAATTCACGCAGTGGGAAAGCAGGGGGAAATGAAAGATAAGGCTCTTAGTATAACCCATTCTGGACGGGATCCCCTTTTGGTGTTTTAAGCATTATGTTATACTTTAGCTATTGAAAAAAATGAGCTTGCCTTGTAGATCTGCTATGCTATTTTTGAAAAATCCTGAACATGTGGTGCAAATCTTTGAATATTATTTTTTATAACGCTTTTAACTCAGATCTGTGCTTCTGGGGAGTCCCTGGAACAACATATTTTCAGATGGGGGTCGGCGGCCAATTACAAATATTTTTGGGGGTCCTTGACACGAAAATGTTTGAGAACGACTGACATAGAAACATAGGTTTCTAACTGTCAGGATTTAGAAGGCATTTATAGAATCGTCCTCAGGTCTAAATGGGATAATTCATACAGTCCCCCAATCTGGCCAGGATGAATGTATATATATCTGCAGCTCTCTCTCTTCTCGTGTGGGTGTAAATAGCCTTATTTTGCGTCCCGCTGCGATGCAGCTTTGGCCTTATACCGTCGCTGTGTGTGTGACATTATTTCATGCAGTCGCAGAATGTTTTGCTGCATGAGATGATGCATTACATTGTTCTGTTGTTATTTCAGCTTGTCCTTTATTCAGGTGATTAAGATTAAAAATGGAGAGCAAAAGCAACACTCGAGACAAAAGTCATTTCAACATCTCCCCCCCCCCCCCCCCCCTGGGCCCAAACGCCATCTGTCATAGTTGGCTTTCAAATATCTAATTATATTTGTACAGGGCGGGGTTATTATTACTGATATTACTAATCAATTTAGGTTTCAATTAGAGCAACCAGAATCATTAACGCCACGAGACTGACAAAATAAATTGCAGTATATATATATATTTTTTTTTTACTCTCTTGACAAGCAGAGCAGAGACACGTTGACAACCCGCAGACGTCGGCAGCACCCCGGCCGCACACAACTATCGCACGCGTTTTTGTGGTTCGGAGCACAACAGGGTGCTTTTTGGTGCAATGAGGCGCCTCGGTTTCTGTGCCACGAGCACGGCACCAAGATAAAGGTCATGTCAGTCTTGTGACGAGAGTGACAGGTCCCGGGCGTCATTACCGGGAACGCGGCGGGTCAGCGTAGGCACCTTTCCTCACCTCTGGGAGATGCCGGAGAGAGAGAGCCCCCCCCTCCCAGATCACCCTGTCATAGGCTTTAATGAGCGCTTCCAGCGGGCCCCGGCGTCTAATGAGAAGAAGGCGATTACGTGTGTGTTCCATCATCAGCCCTCCGTCAGTATAACAGCACCTAACTGCTTGTTCGTGGGTGGGGGGGTGTTTCAGACTGTGTGTGGCAAACAGCCCACGCTTGGGCAAGATCTACGCTGTAGACGCTATCATTTCTTTGGAGGCGGAAGTTGCGGGATTGGCGGAAGTACCACGATCTACTGAATGTAGATCCTGGTACCATGGGACCATGTTCGAATGCCCCCGGGGGGCTAAAACGAAAGAAAGCTGCAAATGAACACCCATCTTTTACTTTCTCTAATAACAACCTAAAACATGAACCTTGGTTGAAAAAAACTAAAGTTGTCCTTTAAAGCTGCTATAAGCAATAATACAGTATGTCCAAATTTTATTTTATTTATTGGTATTCAGAAAGCCAGCAATGAGTAAAACACTCCCAAAAATAATTTAGTCTCGGTGACACATCTAGGGGCTGCAATCTGCATTCAAAGATGTTCCTAGAAGTTTTGTCATTGGTCAAAAAAAACCCCGGTCGAAATGAAAATCTTTAATTGCAGATTGTGACCCCTAGATGTGTCACAGAGACTACAGTTTTTGTGGGAGCGTTCTACCCATTGGCTGGCTGTCTGAATACCAATACAAATAAAAACTAAATGTACTTAGTTACTTTCCACCACTGCTTTAGGTGTTGGTGAACTGTACACCTTGGAAGAACATTACAATAATGTTTCTTTAATTCTTTTGCTTTGCAACAATGCAAGAAAATTACATCAAAGGAAAACCATCATCTGTATATGACGCAAGTTGTGACTGAATGTAATTTCCTATGCTGCTGGTTTTTGTTTTTGTATTGTACTGTCCTTCTTGTTTGTGTATCTATGGTTGTCTGTATATGTTGAGTATGAACCAAGACAAATTCCTATCAACTTGTTGACATGGCAAATAAATTATTGAATCTTGAATCTTGAATCTTGTGTGGGCTATTGTTGTGTGAAACTGCCAAGAAAACATTGACGGGTTAGTCCTGTCAGGGTTAATATGCTAGTGCGCAATACAATCCCCATAAATAACAATCGCCATGGTAACCGGTGCGCAAGTTATTGTCATAGCAGTTAAAAAACAGTTTTGTGTGGACGGGGGAGGCAATAAAGAAAGAAAGATGGGGGGTGGGGATCTGTATGTGTGAACAGTGTCTAATTCTGGTCTGATGCACAGGTACGGCTAGACAGTGAGCAAACACTCTCATGGAATAAAGCTAAATAAAATCTAAAGCTAAAAAAAAAGGGACACTTTTTGCAAATCAATACTTGTTAATGAGGTTTTAGAACACGTTCCTGGAGGTCTATATATGTGCGTAATACGTGGTTTTAGATATTTTAGATTTTAGAATAGCAGCTTGTAGATCTGCTATTTTTCAATAGCTAAAGCAGGGGGAGCGGCTCTTGGGCGTATGTTCTCGAGAGGGGCAAAGTTTTCCCGAGATTCCTTGCGAAGCACAGCGGAAGCATGAACATGCGTCACAGAGCGCATGTTCGGGTCTGATACTGTAAGTCCCGGAAAAGCGCTGTGATTGGCCAGTAGTCACTCGAGTGGCAGCGTGACGTAGCATATAGCCTACGGAGTGTGGAAGCCGACGTAGCCTTCCACACTTGAGGCCTTATAACCTTTTGCTTTAATTTCTGAGACCATTCATGTCTATGGAAGATGCTTCTAAACATGTGTATTCCATTTGCTAGTTCGACCATTTCAGATATTCTATAATCTTAAAATAACCAATAACCACAAATAGACGATCTACAAGTTTGCAGATTGGCAGCATGCTGCATAGTGGAAGATTGTCATAGAAGACATGCTGGCTTCTATGGAATCCAAATGACAGTTTGAGAACATTAATCCATGCACTCTGACACAGTGGTTCCCAAACCATTTTATGTCAAGGACCCCCAAATTGACACCTATTTGAAGAGATTATGCCAGGGACCCCCATAAGAGAAGATTTTGACGGCTCTAGCAGTGATTCTCAACCCGTTTAATTTCAAGGACACCCAGTTTGACTTGCATTAGGCTACGGACCCACATTTGATGGCATTTTTTTGATCTCTGGGAACCCCAATTTATATTGTTTATATAAAATTTATATTGGGGTTTATATATTGTTTATATAAAATGTATATTGGGGGACCCGGACCCCACTTTGGGAAGCTCTGCAACAGGCACTGCCTTTTATTTTTTTAGCTCATCTGTATGATGATGATTGTGTTCCCTTACAGGGTGACGAGGTTTTGTTTTCCTCAGGATTTATAGTTTGTTGTCCAACACAAACACAAGCGTAAGGAGGGAGCAAATGCCAAGTACCAGATTGGCTGAGGCGTGCTCAACAACCTCCAAGGGCATATGCGCTCAAATAAAACCAAACCCATACTATAAAAGCATCCCTTAATTGCAATTCAGCTGGTGTTGTAACACCACCTACGTGGCCATTTTGATGCGGGGTAAAGAACAAAAGGAAAACAGAACGAGTGAATCGCTGAGCAGTGGTGGAAAGCAACAAAGTACATTTACTTAAGTACTGTACGTAAGTTAAATTTTGAGGTATTAGTACATTACTTTAGTATTTCCGATTTCCAATAGGTTTACTTCTACTCCAGTCTCCACCACATGTCAGAGGCAAATATTGTAGTTTTACTCCACTACAATTATTTTAGTTACTAGTTACTTTGTGGATGTTGATTATTATTACAAAACATACACTAACCACTTCAGCCCTATATACATTTCGGGCATTTGAAAATAGCAGATCTACAGGCTCACAATGCATTGCGACGCGACGCATTGAGAGCTTGTAGATCGGCTCAAAATATTGATTCACATATTATTCATTTGAAATCTTATGAAATAGGACATTCTCCACAATGAGTATTTTCTACTTTTGGTACAATTTTGATGCCAATACTTGCGCTGTCATCTCTGAGTCAGCTCACAATCTATCTTATCACTGCTACGCCAATGACACTCAACTGTTTCTATCCCCCCCCCCCCCCCCCTCTGCTATTCAGGTCGAAGAGCGCATCACTGCATGCCTGGCTGACATCTCACAGTGGATGTCTTCTCACCACCTCAAGCTGAACCCAGACAAGTCCTGCCCTATATGCGGGAGCCAACTATTTCCATAGACGGGTACAGGCATAATATACTAACAGGTCATTAGTCCGACACGCGACCCCAAACCTAAGCCTAACCGCAAGCACGACTCAACGCTTGTCGGGAGGAAC